>NC_054744.1:2462183-2783745 GCF_018143015.1 Lytechinus variegatus | reverse complement strand
TCTTGCTCTCACAAGACTCATTTTGCCCTTTGCATGGAGATATTGATGTAGCAATATTAAACTAGGTCTGACCTTGGGCCTTGTGAGGTATCTCCTTTTAGGCCAGTCAACTTTTACCCTTTTCATAAACCCATCCTCCAATTAGCCGCCTAAGATTAATGCGGATAATTCAATAAAAATTGTGTTCACTAACTCCAAAAATAATCCGCACTATTTTTATAAGCGCCCGTCCTGAAAAAGGCGGATAATCGTTATGACAACTGGACACTCCCCCTCCGATGCAGTGATGTTGGAAAAGGGTGACCGCACCATGACACTTATCCGCATTATTTGGAAATGCGTTCATAAAGTCAAAATCTGGTCCCGATGCTGCTATTATGCGGATAATAGCAGCATCAAAACAATGCAGATAACTCTGGTCCTCCTCCAATTTTACGACCAAATTATGCTTCTATTAGCCACATAATTGGGTTTATGAAAGGGGTAATAGTAATATTACAGTGGAATGATAAACAAAAATTAAAAATCAGTGTGTGAATACTTGGCCAGTCAACTTTGCATTATATTATTCCCCTATATAATTTTAATTGAATTGACACTTATTCACTAAAATATTTCATATTGAAATGATTACAAAAATATATATATATCATGTATTTTTATCAGTCCATTTGACATTTAAAGAATATAAATTAAGAAATGCTCACAAGTTTTGCTCTCATCACTCCCACAGTAAGAGTTGCCTTTGAAAGATCTGAAAAGTATTCAGGTCTGATATTCAGTCTTGCTCTATGCTGCATTATGTATTTTTTTATATAAATGTACTTCCTGAAATGGACATAGAGAGATGTGGTAAATGTATATTTTGAAAGTGAGAAAAATATTTTTATAGTATTCTTACATTAAAACCATTGACTTTATAATGTTGCCAAAGTTTTACAAAACATGATGTTCATGTACAGTACATACATTTGGTTTGGATACATTTCACATGAGATGAGACTTTACCCCCCCCCCAAAAAAAAAAAAAAAAAAAACTAACAATGAATAAATAACTAAATAAATAAATAAAATAAAATAGTAATGATAATTTTCATTTATTTAGTTTTCTTTACTTTAAAGGATTTCATTAATTGTAGTCTACGCAACAGCCCTTTTTTGTTTAGGTAATCACAAAATGAACTTACAACTTTGAAGGGATTATTGGTGAATCACTGTCAGTGGGCAAATCATATATTTTCCTCTTTTAAAAGAGGGGGATGGGATACCGAACAAAATTCTGAACTTGCATTTCAGAGTTGCTCAACTTCAAATGTTAGGAAGTCTAAATATTTAACAGATTTCCAAACTATTTTTAAATTTTTTATTTGACCTCTTGGTCAATCCAAATTGCTGTTTTTGCAATTTTTTGCTCTCTTTCTATTAACCTAGAAAAAAATCTTGGTAGCTTCTTCCATCTGAGAGATGTCCAATTTATAGCACTCTACCATAGAAGTATTGAAATGTATGAAAGTATGAATCATATTTTTTAATTATGATAAAATGCAATGGGATCTGTGCAGTATTGAAACGAATGTCAAATTTATATTAAGATGTGTATTTTTATGAAATTTGTATATATATTTTTAAAGAATGTACAAAGACATTGTTTATGAGGTTGAGTAAAAATTCATATACATGTACATGTATTGTGTTCATTAGTATATTAATTCCCTATGTGTGTGATAATTATTATATTTATAACATGGAAATTGCAAGGTAATCTAATCAGACATGATTTGGAAGTTTATGGAATATTTGATTGTGGTGTCTTATCAAATTAACAATTGCCATTCCTTTGATCATTTTTTCTTCTCTTTTCAAAGTAAAATTATTAAGTTAGTTGTCAAAATGACTCATTTCTCTGAGTCCACCTAGTGAATTCTAATAGAATATTAGAAATAATTGGATATCAGATAAAAGTGTCATTTTCCTAATTCCTGTCTAAGAATTCATATTGCAAGTATTTGTGCTATTGCTTTCAAAAGAGTAATGGGCTCATTGATTTGGCATGACTTTATTCAGAAGATCTACAAAATATGTGGAAGTGATGTGTTTTAATTTGCTTACGTCCAGGAGAATGACGGAGATTGGTGGTTTAATTTTTTTGGGGGGAGGAGGAATGACCAGGCACTAAATGTTGGATTCGTACAAGGGGTTTTAACTCAACATCATCTTTAAGATATCAATTGTGTTCTTCCGTATTTTATCAGTATTCAAGAGCATACATGTATTGCAGTTTGTCTTGTGAAAAAAAGGAATATATGGAAAGTATTATTAAAATTGCTAAGAGCATTTAGAATTACCAAACAATGCAGATATAATTTCCTTTTCTTCCATCCTAAACAAGAACTTCCCAAATGAAGTTTTTCTATGCAGTGTTTTTGCCGATTTTTTTAAAAGCAAGATTAGTGTTAGTCTACCTCTGATTATATCATCAGTCCTAGATACATACAATCTATTGTCAAGAGATTAAAGTCACTAGGTAGAAGTTCAGGTAACATATTGATATGAATACTTTCCTAACGACAATATTGTTGTAGAAAATACAGCACTTTACATATTTATTTAGTCCCATCACCAAGAAAAAATAATGGATATTCAGGATAAAAATTAAAGAAATGTAGATTTATTAGAATATTGGTCTTTGTGTTTTCTGATATTAAAAGTTATAGAGATTTTAGATTATTTAGTCTTTTGTATCATTTGATATTATTGATAAAAATATCTATAATACATCTATTTTGGAGGTTTAATTGCCATACCATGATATTTTTATCTAATATTTCTTTTATATATTTTTAGCCAAATAGTAACTGCCAACTAATAATGAAGGAAAATATCAATACAAAGTATTTTTTATTTATATGCCATCCCGTTTTTTATATTTTTTTTATACATGTTTGTAGCTGAAAAGTAATTGCCAATTAATAATTGAAGAGATAAAATGATTTGTAACTGAAAACCAGACAATTTGATTTAAGAGTTCAAAAATATTCCAAAATATTGTGTGTGATATTAAAGTAAATTCAATAATTTTTTTTAGTTTAACATAAACCAATAAAATTAGTATGTTTATCAAATCAACATGCAATAATAAATTTAATTGTTTTTTTATTGCAAAGTCTTTATATTTGAATAAAGTGTGAAATCAAAGTTTTTTGTGTGTTGTTGTTTTTTGTTTGAATTAATTGTGTATCAAAAGAGAGGGGGTGAGCCTAAAAGAGGAGATATGTTAGCTGGGACAGTGTATACCAATCAAATTATTGTCATGATGCAAACTGTCATTTTATCTGTTCTTCTTTTTCGTCTTCTCAATCTTCTTGATCTACTTCTTACCTTTCCAGCTTTTTCCCTCTTCTTCTTCTCCTTCTGGTTTTAGTTTCAATCCTTAATCTCAAAGGATTCAAATCCCTTGAAAATCCAAATTTTATAGGATTGAAAGTAAGTCCCATGTTCGATCATTCTCTAACTACAGTCCACCCGGATTTTTTTTGTGTGTGTGTGTGAATTATATGTTATGCTCAGAATGAGGCAATATGCAATTTTAAAGATAATAGGGAAAATCTGAAAAATTGTGTACAAAACAAATGGAGAGTTGTCTACAAAATCAGCCATTTTGAAGCATGTTTGCCAATTCGAGGATCCCCCATAGAAAGTACAAGACTTTTTTAAACGTCCATAATTTGCATATTTCACAACCAATATTTAATGATGAAGCTTGTTTCAAATTGTTTCCCTTATCTTACTTTTTCCAATAAGATTGCTTCGTATCTTGGGTTTTGGTTTCCTTTAAATCCCTGCAAATTAGAGTGTTCTTCCTGTCTTTCCCTGTCTTTTTTTAATTTTAAATATCTTCATGTATTTTTAATTATTATTCTTTCACAGAGAAATTTTGAAATTTCAAAATTTATGATTCACTATTACATCAATAATACGTGATGTATATATATATTTTTTATTGCAAAACATTAAAAATCGCAATATTAAAGGTCAAGTCCACCTCAGAAAAATGTTGATTTGAATCAATAAAGAAAAATCAGACAAGCACAATGCTGAAGATTTCATCAAAATTGGATGTAAAATAAGAAAGTTATGACATTTCAAAGTTTCACTTATTGTTAACAAAATAGTTATATGAACGAGCCAGTTACATCCAAATGAGAGAGTTGATGATGTCACTCACTCACTATATCTTTTGTTTTGTATTGTTTGAATTATACAATATTTCAATTTTTACGAATTTGACGATTAGGACCTCCTTGCCTGAAGCACAAAATGTTAAAATAATGAAATTCCACGTGTTCAGGAGGGGATGAAACTTCATTTCACATGAAAATGACGAGACAATCAAAATATTTTATATTTCAAACACTAAAAAACAAAAGAAATAGTGAGTGAATGACATCATCCACTCTCTCATTTGGATGTAGCTGGCTCATTCATATAACTTTTTTTGGTGAAATGAAGCGAAACTTGAACTGTCATAACTTTCTTATTTTACATCCGATTTTGATGAAATTTTCAGTGTTATGCTTGTTGAATTTTTCTCTTTTTATTCAAATCAAGTTTTTGTTGGGGTGGACTTGTCCTTTAACAAAAGATTCACACAATAGTAATTCAAAATCTTTAAACATAAAAAAGAACTATTGTTTGGGATAAAAGCCGGCAGAATATTAAGTAGCAAATTGCATACTGTACCATGCAGAATTGATCCCAGGTTGCATGCATTTGTCTTACTCATTTT
Organism: Lytechinus variegatus; assembly: GCF_018143015.1. NCBI lineage: Eukaryota > Metazoa > Echinodermata > Echinoidea > Temnopleuroida > Toxopneustidae > Lytechinus > Lytechinus variegatus. The sequence continues at coordinate 2,778,959 of NC_054744.1, read as the reverse complement.
TCCGAATAGGTATTACCAGGGAAGTGTTTTCTATAACACTTGCCCGGTATTACGTAGAGCACCTGTATGGATACTCTACTATAATGGGCGAAAGAGCGCCATCATTCACGCAGCGACCTAAATGAGAAGAAATAACACAAATAAAAAATATATATCTGCAACCTTCAATAATTTCTCAGATACACCTAACATAAATGATTCTATTATGTTCGTTTAAATAAAAAATAAAATAAATAAGAACAAAAACCCTGATCCTAACCGTCTTGAGTGATAATTCAGGTTTGCTATTTTACTCTAAATCATTCAATTCAAAATTAAAATGAAATAATCCTGGGTGTTCTTTGAGCAATAACGATCGCGATATTTTTTTTATCAAATTGAAAATGGCGTTGGGGGGTGGCTAAAGGGGATAGAGTTTAGAACGTTTGATGATTTCTTAGAAATGTTTTTCTATATTATTACGTGCAGATCGTGATTTAAATGGTGGACACAACGAGAAACAGATTTGCTACAACAAATACACAATCATCCCCTCCCCCCAATTTTCAATCTTCTCTCTTAATTTCATATATTTAAATAAATTGCGATAAGGGACCAATCCAAAGTTGATAGAAATTTTTAATCTTACAGATTTACAATCCAATTTTATTCGATTGAAACTTTCAGTCCAATTTTGGAATAGTCCTTGAATTAAAGATTTAGAATGAATTATTCGATTTTCAATTCAACTTTGGATTGGTCCTTAAACAACACTCTATTAAATTGAATTTCAATCTACGGAATTTCGAGAGTTGTCATAGATTAAAGTGAGGAGGAGGCGAGGGGTGATGCTCTCACATAAGCGGATCCAGGGGGGCGAGGGGCCCGCCCGCCCCCCCCCCCTTTTTTGGCGGAGCCAAAAAAAGAAGGGGAAAGGAAAAAAAAGTAATATTAAAAATGTAAAATTTTCGCTCACGCTTTGTGCTCACATTGCATGTTCAATGAAATATAAATCTTGCTTAATAGGTTGATATGGAGGCTAACATTTTTGGCAGTCAATATACAAAACTTATTTTAGGTCAGACATAAAGTTTTCATTATTTTGTATGATTTACGAATTGATTAAAAAAAAAGTGGTTTGTAAAATGTCTGTTTTATAGTCGGAATATCAAAATTTTCAGCTCGCGCTAAAACAAATATCCTTAGAATGTCCGGGCCCTTGGTTAAAATAACAAAAAATATCAGCTCGTGTTTCACGCTCGCCTCATTCAATAGGTGCGATCCATATTCACTTCACAATTATTTGTCCTACATATAGTGCTTGAATTGACCCTTTTTAAGATAGGAATATCAAATGTTTTCAACTCGTGCTTCACTCTCACATTATTGATTTTGATGATGACAAATATATTATGTACTTAGAATGCTCAGCCCAGGTATAAATCTAAATCACGCGCATGTTTATTGAGATACGCAGCTTGTTCTTTATTTAAAACGTGCTTAAATTATCCAGTTTAAAATAGGAATATAAATATTTTCTCCTCACGCTTCGCGCTCACATTGGTAGTGATTCACAAAACATGAATGAAGTGTCCTGTTTTTAGGTCTATAAATCTATTTTTCCGCTCGAGCTTCGCACTCGTATATTGTTCATTTATTACCTATCCTGTTCATGATTACAAAACGTGCTAAGAATATCAAGTTTTTAAGGTCGTTATTTAAAAAAAATCAGCTCTCGCTTCACGATTGCATTATTTGATTGTTGAAATATGTAGGGCCTGTCGTCTTCATATTGAAAATGTGTATATTGAAAAACTTTGCTCGCGCTTCGCGCTCACAGTAATTATTTAGTTACATACCCATCTTAATTATTCGAGATCACCAACACAACCCAGAACGTTAAATTTTCATGACAAAATACATAAAATTTCCCAAAATTTTAGCTCGGGCTTCGCTCTCGTTCTATTTAAATAGGGCTTATGGGATAAGATAAGATGTGACTCCTAGGACTAACCCTTCAAAGAAACAAACAAAAATAAACTTTGAGCGGCCGATCGGGGCAAATAAGAGTAAAAAAAATCCACCCCTCCCCTGTTGGCGAAAACTGGATCCGTCCCTGTCTTATACATCTTAGATGATAAGCTGACTCCTATTTTATTGTATCACTTCCTCTTTCTTATGAGTCCTTTGCCTAGAGAGGCCCTTTTCACAATCTTTTTTTTTAGGGATGGGAGCTTGCATCGCCCTTCTCTTTCTCTTTTGTTTCTTTTTTTTTTAATTAATGGTTCTAAATAAAGGCCGAGCAAAATATTGGCCTACTCATCGGAAATGTGGATCGATTAAATTGCGATTTATTTTAAACTATTTAGGTTTTGCATAATACCATGGTGGCTCAGAGGTAGAGCGTCCGCCTCACATGAACGGAAGGTCGTGGGTCCGATCCCGAGTCATATACCAAAGACTTACAAAAATGGGACCTTCTGCCTCTTGCTTGGCGCTCAGCATTTAGACTGGAAGAAGGGTAATAATAATAATAATAATAATATTTCTAAAGCGCCAAATCCATATTGATTATGTGCTCAAGGCGCTGAAATATACTTGGTACATTATTATTACCCCGGCTGTAGCTGAGCGGCCATATAGGCGCTAAAGCATTCAAGGAATAAATCCTACCGGGTACCCATTCACATCACCTGGGTCGAGTGCAGCACAATGTGGATAAATTTCTTGCCGAAGGAAATTACGCCATGGCTGGGATACGAACCCACGACCCTCTGTTTCAAAGTCCGAAGACTTATCCACTGGGCCACAACGCTCCACATGTAATAACATATCATGTTATGCAGGGCCCGCTGGAAGAGCAGTCTTATGATTAAATTGGCTACCCTGGGTAAATAAAACGTTATTCAAAAAAAAATTAATTAATCGCCTTTTTATAAGGGATGGGGGCTTCCATCGCCCTTCTCTTTTTCTTCTGTTTCTCGTTTTTTTTTCTCTAAAATTCATGGTTAAGAAGAAAGACTGAGCAAAATATACACATTGGAATCATGGATCCCTTGAATTGCAATTAACTTGAATTATTTACATATTACGCACAATAGCATATCTTATGATTTTCAAACATCTGCGATGCATGCAGGGGCTATATGAAGGGAATGAATTTTTCATACAGTCTGGGCCCCGGGAACCGATTTTTTATTATAGGTGCTGGGATTTGTTTAGGAAAAAATGACCCTACACAAAAAAAAAAATCACTCCAATATGATGGGAATTATAGAAATGCCCCCAAAAGTTAATTGCTTATAAATCTCATTTGGGAGCACCCCCAAGGAGAGTGGAGGGGGGGGTATCAACTGACTATGGTTAAAGGGGTGGTCCGGGCTGAAAGTATTTTTAGCTTAATAAATAAACTAGAATTCACTGAGCAAAATGCCGAAAATTTCATCAAAATCGGATAACGAATAACAAAGTTATTGAATTTTAAAGTTAAGCAATATTTTGTGAAAACAGTCGTCATGAATATTCATTAGGTGGGCTGATGATGTCACATCCCCATTTGTTCTTTATTATTTTATTGTATAAAATTAGGTTATAATTTTTTCCTCCAAGAACTAAAAAAATTGGATTAACAACTGATTTAGTGCATTAGATATTTATTGTTGCAACTTATTTCATTATAAGGGAGACATATTATTCCCACAAGTATGAAATAATGAAAAAAATATGATTTTATGTAATAACATAAGAAAACGGAAAGTGGAGATGTGACATCATTAGCCAACCTAATGAATATTCATGACGACTGTTTTCACAAAATATTGCTAAACTTTAAACTTCAATAACTTTATTTTTTATCCGATTTTGACGAAATTTTCGGCATTTTGTTCAGTGAATTCTACTTTATGTATTAAGATATAAATAATCAATATTCATGACGATTGTTTTCACAAAATATTGCTAAACTTTAAACTTCAATAACTTTATTTTTTATCCGATTTGGGGGAAATTTTCGGCATTTTGTTCAGTGCTACTTTATGTATTAAGATATAAATATTTTCAGCCCGGACCATACCTTTAATAATAATTATATGCAACACCCCAGCTCCCACGCTTGCTACAACGATGCATATACAAAGAAAAATGGAGGATAAAAAAGGGGATAGATACAGAGAGCTATTAGAAAGAAAGGCCCGACCGTGTAATTCATACCCCTATGATGTCACCTATATCTCCCCTCCCCCTCTTCTTTCTCCGGCAAAAGTGAGAAAAGAAAACTCGAGTGCCGTACTGAGTTTTATTAATTTATTTTTTATTGAGGGGGCCGACAATGTGTAATCCTATGGAGCAACATTTCTAAAAAGCTATTGATAAGAGAATACGACGGAATTTTATCCTTTTTGACCTTTCTCTCTTTTTTTTTTATTGTTAAACTTTTTATCGTTCTATTTTCTTTTTGCTTTGGTGTGTGTGTGTGGGGGGGAGGGGTCCATGGCCCCAAAGCTCCGATCTCTACTCCAGAGAGCATGATTTAATCGAGGTCTTCATTTTACATTATAATCGCAATCGAACACTGATCTGCAAATTATGAGTAATTAGCACCCCCCCAAAAAATGAGGGGGGGGGCAGGACATGGGATAGGCCCTATTCAGTGGTTAAAAAACATTGACTTGAAAAAAAATGGAAATCTTTTTCATTAAATTGTGACGTATGATATAAAAAATCATATTATTTCACACTTTTTTATAACCTTTTCATTTCCCCTGTCGTTCTCTAAGTAGTCCTGTATTTATTTATTTATTATTTCAAATATATATATATATTTTTTGGGGAAAGGTAAGTGACTCCTAGCCTATATACTGGAGTGGGGCGGGACACATGCCTAAAGATTTCGTCATGTTATATGCCCAATAATTTTCTCAGAAAGATTGGGAGCCGATTGCCAGGAAAAGGGACCCAAAATGAAATATGAAAAAAAAAGAATACGTAAAGGAAAAGGAGAAAGAGAAATGCCAGAAGAGGAGAAATATTCCGAACTTCGTACTTTCTTTTGTCTCCAGATTCCTCTTTCTTTTTGTCGTGTCTTTCTTAGTTTTCTCCCGGCCCCCGATCGTTTTAAATCCTACCATTTTCTCTTTTTAATTGTACCTGTAATATCCCAATTTGTATTTGAACTTCGATTTACATTTTTTAAATAAATATATATCAAAAGTGAAAGTGATTTTTTTTTCTTGAATTCAACAACCGGTTTCATTCCAGCATGTGACAGAGTATGTTCAGAACTCCCGGTCAGCTTCAGAGATAAAGAATGTTCATAAAAATATCTATATATCACATTCATATGGTTTCCATCTATGTACTTGCAAGCTTATATTTACTCTGCCTATAATCTAAGCACTATGTGCCCTGATGATTATGTGGCCTCAGTTTCATTTTCAACCTACTACTGTCGTCTGCTATCAGAACGTTCCTTGCATTTCTGCGGGTGGGACCAAGCTTATCGTTTGACACACACCACTGATCCTATACACGTAATTCAACGTAAACTGCCCACGCAATGCCCGTTGAGTAGGTAGGGACGCTATGAAGTCAACAACAGTCACGCAAGAAGCCACTGACTGGGCCATTTATCATTTTTCTGAAACAAAAAGAAGGATTGTGTCTTCGCTTCGTAATGGGAATGGAATTTTCAGTTCAGGTCAACGGCTGATCAGTGAAAGTTGTGAGTATGAATAGAATACTGGAATGAATTCTCAATTTTCTTGGTGTTCGAAATACCTTTCTGAATTTGAGGCAATCAATTAAGCAGGTGTACCGTACCGTATGCATGTATGTAGTGCAGAGTGGTGGCACTGGCTGGCCACTGTATATTGACTATAGTATTGGAATTGCCAGTTTTTTATGAGTGCACAATCTGCACATGTATACATGCGAGTGCTTCAATTCAAATTGGTAGCAAATTAACGGATGCATTTAATGTGTTTTAGAATAGTAAAACTATATTTCTTAAATATTCAGATAGGAATAACTTTTTTTTCTCAGGATGTATACCGGCATGACCGGTATATAAATTTATCATATTTCGTGTATATTTCACATTTCCCATCACTGAGCCTGACTCTGAGACTGAGGATTAATTGTTTAATTCTACATTTTTTCATTCAAGGTATTGGTATTCATTCATCCTTGGTTAGTAATTTTATTGTTTATTGACTTTGTACACTCTACAAATATACCTGCCAATGGAGTTCTACTATGCATTGCTACAATAGATGCACGTGCGGTGAATTGAATTTAATCCTGAACAGGAATTTGATGAGATTGAAAATTTGAATAATATACCAATTTGAATGCTCATACCTGTCAGTCAATCTATTGGCATATCTTTGTTTGGTTAAAACGTACATGATTGAATTCAAATACATCAGATTATGGTAGTTTTGGAGAAGATTATTAACAGATCATATGTAGCTGCTCTGTAGCAGTAATGATGGAAAAAAAATTTAAGTCTTGCAAATGGAAAATTCACTGAAGATTAATGACAATCCATGTAATAGTGCCTCTTGGTGCATTTTCTTATTTGATATTTATATTGCTATTACTTTATCTAAGTTAGTAAGTTAATAATGATAGTTATTAATATTATTATTAGTAGTTGTAATAGTAGTAGTAGCAGTAGTAGTAGTAGTACATGTAGTAGTAGTAGTAGTAGTAGTAGTAGTAGTAGTACAAGTAGTAGTAGTAGTAGTAGTAGTAGTAGTAGTAGTAGCAGTAGTACTAGTAGTAGTAGTAGTAGTAGTAGTAGTAGTAGTAGTAGTAGTAGTAGTAGTAGCAGTAGTAGTAGTAAGTAGTAGTACTATTATTAAATTTGAATGATAATGATTGAACTAATTTATGATGATCTACATGTAGTACCAACATGTACTATGATTAGATGATTCAAGGAAATCATTAATTTTCAAATGACAGCAATGAATGAATCAATCAAAGAAATCATTTTGTTTGAGTCTGAAATTATTTAATTAATACAATTGTGTCCATACCATGTATTTAAAAAAAGAAATCATGTGTGTACTTGGTCCTATTTTTGTCTTTGCGTGCATATGATTCATTGCATCATGTAGGTTTGATTTCCTGTTTGAGAAGGGAAGCAAAGAAATATAATAAATCATTTGTAAGAAATATATTTTTCTTTTGTTTGATAGATTGATGTATTTTATGTATTTATAAAAAAATGTCAATTTGTAATTTCATTGATTATGAGTCTGTGCATGTGCAGAAATTCCAAGGCACCAAAATTGTTTTTGCAGATAATTTTTTTTTCAAGTGTAATTTGCTTTTTTAAGTTTTTACAAACTCTAAGAAATAAAAATAATGGCGTCCTTTCCATTATATTTGGATGTTTTTTGAGTCATGAGAAGCGAATTAGTCTTGAGGTAAATCTTTGCAACAATGTAACTTTATCCTCATTCCCGTCAGAGATCAGTGAACTTTCTGAAATTTATATGTAGACTGCTTTGTATTTGAAAAAAATGTGGGTGCATACAATTACAATATAAACTACCAGAATGAATATAAAAACAATTAGAGTTTATAATGACTGTATTAAGAATAAAAAAAATTGATATGGATTAATATCAAATTCACTTTGAAAAATAGTGGTACATGTATCTATTTTCTTTAATTCAATAATATATGTTGCCACTGTACAGGGAATGAATAAACTTTTGGTGAAACATTGTCATTATGCAAATCAATATTGATCACATTGATGTGCTTTGCATTAAATAAAAACTGCTTTGAGCTTGAATCTGTAATAATTATATACATGTAGTACTGTTGTAATTGTTATTATTATTTTCATTATTATTATTATTCGGATGAATATTATTATTATTAGTGGTAGTATTAGTAGTAGTAATAATAGTAGTATTGGTAGAAGTAGCAGTAGTAGTAGTAGTAGTAGTAGTAGTAGTAGTAGTAGTAGCGGTAGTACTGGTACTAGTAGTAGTAGATAGTAGTAGTAGTAGTAGTATTAGTAGTAGTCATTTTAAAGGGTAGTATTCAATATTTCATTATTGTTGATCAGTGATCATTGTTATTGTTTATTAATGATGAGGCGGCGTTTAAGTTCAACACTGCTTCATGGCTAATATACCTCGTTCATGTATCGCCTAAACCAGTACCATGAATACACATGGCAGATATGGCTGATCCATTCTCATACAGTGATATATAGCAGTGTAGACCATCTTTGCCTGTATATCGGAGGCAGGATGTAGTTTAATTTTAGCTGCTTAGTGGAAATTACTCCAGATTAACCTGGAAAAGTATTATCAAGGCAGCCTTTGTAGAGAGTAATTTATTGAACCTGCTAGGATGTTGTATGTAAGAAATAGGCTTATATACCCAGACAAATAAGTAATTGTGCCTTGCGATTAGTTGGGTCACTTGATCTTATTTTTATCCTCCCTTTTTGAGGAGGAGGGGGAGGGGAGGCTCCTTTTTCGTTCCTATGAAGATCATTTGTAAAGATGTTACATGTACTTGAGTACTTACAATGGATATAAGTGAATTGTTTTTGAAAATATTAAACTTGTATATTTATTGTATCCCTTTCCCTTTTGGAGATTTTAGAATCTCTCATGTAATTTACACATACAGAGTCTACTTTGAATATTCTGCATCTAGTTAAAAAAAACACATAAACACCCAAGTATCAATAAACAGAAATTAGCACGCTTAGAAACACCTGTTGAAGGCACCCTATAAATGTATGCCTTAATATTGATTAGAATTTAGATTAGGATTGCAAGTGATAACATGGATTGCGTAATTTAGCAGTCTTTGACTTGAGAATTGAGGGTGGGGGGTTGATTGATAAGCGCTTGATTTTTCTTTATTAAAAATACAATATGAGCATCCGTGCCAATAGGTGTATAATTCTTGATTGAGGACAGTACAAAAAAACTACTGCACTTTTTATATTGGAAATTTCAGGAAATTCTAATTGAAAGAGAAAGATATTAACAGCAAATTCTGGGCAAAAAAAAGGGGGGTGAGATTGTGACTTAATCAACTTTGTATTCATGTTGCAAGGCTCCATCTCATTTTCCCACTGGTCCTCTACAAATTTAGTTTCCATTAAAAAAATCATTTAGAGCCCCTGAAATGATTGTTCCAAACAGGTTTCAATAGGCTAGAATACAACACCTGTTGGGGGAATCATTAGCAAAGAAAACAATGTCAATTCTCTTCAGGGTTTTCAATGTATTTATTGTATTGATCAAATCTTTAGAAATTATTGACTTGATTATTTTATCATAATTTAATATTTCATTTTTCGTTTCATTTATTTCACCTTTATGTGTAAAAACAATAAAAAACAATAAAAAAACAATATCAATAAATGATGATTGAATATGAGGACGGTGTTGATGGTGATAATGATGATGATGATGATGTAATTATTATTATTATATTATTATTTTCATTATTATTTAATTTTTCCTGGTACATGTAGTAGTAGTAGCTTTATTATTATTATTATTAGTAGTAATAGTAGTTAATTCTAATTGTTAGAAATTTAATGGATTAGATATCAGGATGAACTGACTATAATTGATTACCTTAAAACTCTGTAACTTATATCTTAGAATGCCCTTGTTATGTTCATCTATGCTCTGTTAATAATACCAGTCTTAGTATTATGCCACAGTCATGGATGGCATTATGGCAAGTTGAAAACATCTGCATTTAGAGTTTTCTACCAGCTTCATTTGTGGTTCATACAGAAATCTGTAAAATGGCAGTTTTCAACTCACACCGCTCAGGAAATTTGACTACATGTAGTATAGCATTAGTGGTGGATCCAGGATGTATACAGGGGGAGCAATAGCAAATGTTGTGGTTGAGGGGGTGCGGATGACATTTCTCTTAAATTTAGCTCTGTATGTTCAATGAACGACTGTCAAAATATAGAGGGGCGTATGTGTCCTGCGCCCCCACCTAGATCTCCCCCTGAGGTGGTTTCAGACCGCCTCGAAGTTGGCCAGTTCCAGGTATTCTCTGATCGGGAAATTTACCCCGATCAGAAAATACCAGGTATTTTGGTAATGTGAAAGCAAACTACGCGTAATATCCCCGAAAGAAAATACCCGCTAAATAGTAGGTACTTGGCGAAATTACGAGAACTTTCGCGGGGATTTTTCCAAGGTCGCAGGTATTTTGGCGATGTGAAAGCAAATTATGGGAACTTTTATCCCAGCGTGTCGTTGGGCGCGGCGGCGTGGGTGGCTGCTGGGCTAGTGATTTTGAATCTCCCGCCTTGCCTGCTTATCAGACCACACTGTGCATGCTCGTAACTTCGGGAACTTATCCCGAAGGATGTGTTTCGGGGCGGTGTGAATGCAGGAATAATTAATGGGTATTTTTTAGCCTAAAAAAGTTCTCGTAATTTAACGGGGATTCTTGTGATCGAGGTGGTTTGAAACCACCTACTGAGGACTTTTTAGTCCTGTGTATATGACGACGGATATACAACTTTTGATTTTTTTTATGAAATAACATTTTTTTTACTTTGAAATTTTAATTACTCATGCACTGTGTATAGCTCTTCACACAATCAGATCATGAATTCCATATTATTATTGTATTGTTCTTATCTAGAAAGTTTGATGTGTTGGAATATGCCTAGAGACATCTTTACACAGTTAAAATGCTATAGAATTTATTACTGAACCAATAAGGTATTGTTTAGATTTTAAACAATATGTTTTATACTAAATAAACAATGTTGAATTACTGATACTTATTGCTTACAAGTTGTTTAAATAAAAAAAATAAGCTCTTTAACATTCAACTGTAATTTCATGTAGTAATCCATGTTTTATGCATGTTGTTTAAATTTGATTTTACTGTGTGCTCTTGCCTATAAGTAATTGTGTAATTTCCAAGTTGACAAAAAGTGACCAATTGCTACAGAACGTATATTATCAGATAAAGACTATCTTTAGTTTTGGAAATTCCCCAAAAGTGCAAGTCACTTGTCCATTTCATTATTACACTGTACACGATTGAGTGAATGAGCATGCCCTACATTAATTGGTTATGATATTGTGAAGGATATAAAATAAGAGTGTTTTATTGGATAAAGGTAGAAATTTCAAATTTGAAAAATCTATTTTGATTGGTTGTCCTGGAAAATTGACATTCAAACGGAACGACTGAAATAAAAAAGATCCAGTGACCACTTTAGTGTTGTAATAGTGGAATGTTAGATCTGATGATTCCAGTATAATATACATTACTGACCCATCACCAACACTTTAGATGGGCTTTGATATGATGCGTCTGAAACCCTGAGACGTCATAAAGTGGAAATGATGAAACGTATTTGTGTCTGATGCGGGAACATAAACATGCTTGGATGTGAATCATCGGAGAAAACTAGTTTACAGATGACGGGGTTGCAGACTTGGCATGCTTTTTTGATACTAATTGGGAACAACATTTTATCCTTATGTTAATGTTTTCTCTCCCTCTTCATTCCTCTTAATGTCTTTGGTTTCCAAATATTCCCCCAGCGCTGTAGAGGGAGGAAGTCAGCATGCCTATCACGGATGATTCAGCCTCTCGCGCCCTCCAACTTGTGGAGGAATTCCAACAGGCTGCACAACGTAATACCCAACTCCAGGGAGAGGTGCTCGAAACGATCCACGTCCTGAATTCCCACCTGAATAGACTCCTGGAGAAAGAAGGTGCAACCCATTGGAAGCTACAAGGTAAGGGTGTTCTCCCTGGCAGGATCGTAGTAGGAGGATCCGCGGACAGAGCTCCGGCTCCGCAACAAGATGGACTCGATTGCAAAGACAGGGATGAGATTAAAATATTAAGCTTCGTTTCACCGCCTCGAACGTTTGACGAGCTGGGGATCGTCCTCCAGACCGGCGGGGCTACCCCTAAGCAGCAAGGGCTGGCTGTACCTCGGGCTGTGGATCCTGTCAAGTCCGCTTCCACTGGTGGAAAAATATTGGGAAATATCAGACTGGCAGCTATCCTGCCAAACTCGTACATTCATACTGATAATCAACTCCGACTTGGTGACGAACTATTAACAGTGAATAGTCAACTCATTCAAGATTGCTCCCTGGACCAAGCAAGGTAGGTCCATTAAACTCTATGGCCTTTTTTCTGAAGTCGGTTTAACTTAATCTTGGGTTTAAAATTGTGGTTTAAGTATAGATAGCTAATTGTTCAGATAAATCACTAACAGTAGAGATATAATATTTCACCTCATTTGGCTCTCAAATCATTCATAATTGTGTAGGAAGTAAAAAGAGATGATTGCCTTCACCATCTATGAATCAGGAAAGAGCACAGTAAACATAAGAAACATACAACTTAATGAAGATTTTGACACTTTTGGCTTCCCATAATTTTAGGACAGTGGTAGACCATGGTCTAAGTTAAACCTGACTTCAGAATACTGGCCTATTTATAATACTTTTGGAAATTATCTTTTAGTTTTAGAAGATACTGTATACAATTTTCTATTATGTACAAGTTACTCTGTCTACATATAAGTCGTTTCTCTTCGGACCAATGATATGTTCAACTTTGATATGCCAAATTTGACTTTATTTGTTTGCATATTCTGGTCTGAAATAATGCTTTGAGTGAGGCAATTATTTCACTTATTGGAAGGTCAACTTTCCATTAGGCCTGCTGTAGATTTGATCTTACACTTAGATCAGTTCTTGTTAAAATATAAATTTGAAAATGGTCTCTTTTACATGTATTTCTCCCAAAATAGATTACTTAAACATCTTTACTTTGTAAAAGTATGATGAACATAAAAATGTGAGTCAAACTGAACAATAATCAACAAACTAGTCTTATAGTTGAATGTAGCCCAATATTAAAAAAAAAATCATATGAAAGCAACACATTAGGCCTCTAGATGTCATCTTTTTTTTGATAATGTATTGTTAAAGTTTAAACAAGTTTCTGTAATTGGAATGAATTTTTGAATGAGCCAAAATAGAATTCATGCATATTGCAAGCCAAAGTTTTCCACCTTTGTACCCCTTTGCATATTTTTTTTTGTAGGAAGTTGTGGATTATATATCTACTCTGACAATATTATTTCAAAAAAGGAGAAAAGGCCATTATCCATAAACTGCAGGATATGTTTAACACTGTAGACATGGTATCATACACTGTATAGCTTTGTGGCCATTTTCCTTCCTTCAAAAGCGAATGTCTAGAGTGGAGGTTAGAAATATTCAAACTAGATCGAACAAGGAGAATAAATCATACAAATTCTGTTACAGTTCATTTTATAGTTCATAGTCATTATATCTTTACTTATTATTTTGATTTATTTCAACTATTGATTTATTTGGTTGTGCATTAATTCTTCCCTTGTATTTTTTATGGGTTTATACATTTTATAAGCCTACATATATATTCACTTTTCAAACGTATGATTCATTCATTCATATGATTTTTTTGATTAATTATTTGCCTTTAATATTACTTTGTTTGTTTTTTTGAATCATTTGTCTCGGAAGAGAGAGGAAGAGGGGCAATTCCTCAAAGAAGTAAAACAAAGTAGATTAGAGAAATGGCAGATGAGTCAATCTTGCTGCCAGTTTCCTGTAAAATTGAAATACACACCAAGATCACATTGCATTGTTCTTTCTATTGTTGATGTGGTTTCTTCAAGTTTAAAGAGCAAATATTTGATGAACAACATTGCCCAATTCAAGGAAAATGTGTATTCTTTGCATCCCTATTGAGAAAAAGAAATATTTGAGGCATGACATGTATTTTGGGTAGAAAAACTGTAACCAAAGGGTTTTACATCCATGTACATGTATGTATTGTTTGACCATGGTGATCACTATTCAAGAGTAGCGAAAACTCAGCGATATCTATGAATCTATTAATTCATTTGTCCCTTCATTCACTTATTCATTTATTAAGTTTTATTTACCCAAGGTAGTCTCGTCAGTATACATACTATAAAACTGCTTTTAATACTTGAAGTCAGTCTCACTATCAAGGCTCATGGCTGCAGAAGTGCGAAGCAAGTTGCATGGTCTTTAAAATTTCAGACATATCTAATGTTGAGCTGAAATCCTGTAGATGATTTTGTTGACGGCTGTGGTACTATCTAATCCTTAGCTTCTCTGATCACCCAATGGTTTATCATATGAACATTGTTGAATGATAGGGGGAGTGCTCGGCATGCATGGATGATAGGGTCAGAAGTCAGGCAGGGAAGTGCTCAAATATCAGGATTTTTTTTTTGCTGCATCATGAGGATTGCAACACAAGTATGGCCTATCAGCCGCACTATTAGGATTAATGGTGATGGATTTCAACCATAAACTGTGATTTAAACGAATCGGGATACGGATGTCAGCTTTTGTTGATCTTGCTCGGTGAAGAAAATATTAGCCCTGGCTGCAACTTTATGTACCTCTAGCCTCATGAAATTTATTTTATGCCTTTACCACTATATAAACGTAACTAGGCAATCACTTATTTCCCAAAGATAAATTGTAGAGCAACAAAAGATGGAAATAATTTTGAGAGACAATGCACAAAAACGCACTCACAAAAATATGAATCAAATTGATATACTAGTAATTGTACTTGATTGCTGCAAATTCTGTTCTGAATTCATAAAAGATTAATGTATTTAACTGTATCATGAAATATGTTCAGGAGTTTTAGACCTAAAACAAAGGGTCCAATTGGCTATAAAAAAATTATCTTCTTTTTCTTGTAAATGAGAGTTTGTGTACAACCTTTTTCATAATCAGAGAATCAGAAACCATCTTTTTTCTTAATTCTCAAAATATTTTTTTGTAGGCTTCAGAAAATATCAAATTTGTATTTAATACCACAAGGTGGGAGTGGCTTAATGGTTTCTTTCTGGTGTGATTTTCTTCAAAATGTCAGTGTACAGATTTAATCAGCGTTTTAGGTACAGTGTATAGTAGAATAGTGGAATCTGTATCTTTATCATTGATCATAGTTTTGTGGTCTCACCAAATCTTGATTTTGTTAATTCCATTTCTCATTCCTTATTTGATGTGAGGGATTTCATAATTTGTTGAAATCATGTCAGCATTGATTGTGACAGTGTTTTGATGGTTGTCTCACGATTGTAACTATGGGACTAAGCCTTGGTCGACCTACATGTAGTCCAGATTGGTCCTTGGTGTTTGGAAGTACACTTTCCCAAACCGAACATAGAGGGCACATGACTCCCACTCTCTAATCAGTGCCAATCCACTCTCATCTTCCCTTGTCCTATTGAGGAAAGGGGGGGGGGGGACACTTCTGTTTTAATGACATTTTCATGTTACAAATTTTAATTTTGCTTCTTATAAGGGGGGGGGGGGGGCACGAGCCGGCTATGCCCCCCCCACTGGATCTGCCAGTGCAATTAACCCTGATTTAAAAGACTCCTGAAATAATTGTTTGCTGCAAAAACTCCAGTTCGTAGTTTCTTTCTGCGCATGATCAAAAGATTCTACGCATGATCAGAGGAAGGTCATTTGTACTTAAGTGACATGGTGGTTTAAAATCTAATGAGATATGCACCAACTTTGATGTCTTGATTATTCATATATTTTGATTTGTGGTTTTCATGACATCCACAAAAAACAACAACACTGCGTCCACGAACGACTGGTATTTCACAGTTTGCTAAGTACATTGTGCAACATGTATTCAAAGAAGGAATGCAACAAATACCTTCATAGAGTGTTCATTTGTGTGCTTTTCCAGTCACCTGGTCTATTCAATTTCTTCATTCTGCTATGTAAGGCAAGCTTACATAATAACTTGCTTTGAAATCTGCCTATCATGATGAAAGAAATGAAAGGTCATTTGACCAAAATTGTCCATAAATAACTACGAACTGGTCTATTTTACCTTTATAGTGGCATGGGTGTATAAGATAAAGGGACTTTACTGGTATTTATTCACCACTACAGAATTCTATATTAATGTTAAATCTGCCCTCTCTCCTGGCCAGCAGGCTTGGTCTGCCTTGTTTGTGAGTGAGCTGGAGATGGGTGGGAATGAGTCACAATACAGTTGCTGTTGGAGTCAGTACCTTAAAAACCATCCTGGGATTCCTAGTCCTGTGGTTTTATAGTACAGGCCTATTTAGTTTAAGATAAATACACCTGTTTACTAATATCCATACACACATGTGAATCTTCCGCATATTTGCGAACCTAAAGTTGTGATTGACAACCAAAAAGCTTATTGTAGCCTTGCCAGACATAGCAACAAGTATATGTAATACTGTACGCGCTGAGAAACTTAAATAGTAATATTGTATACATGTATCATAGCTTTTACATATTAAGGGAATACTACTGAAGTTATTTTGTGTAGGTCTTATGGCCTAGCTACTTGTATAGTTTTCTATTGTTATGATTCTGTATTTGAATGCTATTATTTGTATGCCTGCGTTCATGGAACAATAAAATATATGTTATCTTGAATCTTGAATCATACTCACCTGAACTGGCTGAGAGTTAAGTTTAATCTTTGCTAAATTCTACAAAGCAATTTTCTAACTGTAAGCTATATTTTAAATTAAGATTTGAAGATATACATGTAAGTTATCGAGCATAGGCCTAATGTCTAATCCTAATCCACTTATCTGACTCGGGGGCCTTTTCATAAATCTGTAAGTTAAAGGGGAATGAAACCGTTGGAACAAATAGGCTTGTGTAGAAACAGAAAAATCAAAGAATAGGAATAAAGAAAGTTTGAGAAAAATCGGACAAATAATGAGAAAGTTATGAGCATTTGAATATTGCAATCACTAATGCTATGGAGATCCTCACATTGGCAATGCGACAAGGATGTGTGATGTCACTGATGAACAACTTTCCCTTTGGTGGACTATAAAATACCCTCAAAATGTCTCTTTTTGCTTTTTCTTACGATAATACAAACTCTTTATCCATTATGTATTCTTGAAAAATATGTATTACATGCCCTCATGTAGAAAGAACACATGATCTATGGATAGATGTGATAAAAGAGGCAATTCAAGTGAAATATATACTAAAGTAATGGGGAGAGTTGTTCATCAGTGACATCACACATCTTTGTCACATTGCCAATTTGCTATCTCCATAGCAATAGTGATCGCAATATTTAAATGCTCATAACTTTCTCATTATTTGTCCGATTTTTCTCAAACTCTTGTTGATCTGTTTCTTTGATTTTTCTGTTTTCACACAAGCTATCTTGTTCCAATGGTTTCATTCTCCTTTAAGAATGACTTTAAGAATGACTGGTGATCCTTTCTTGTGGTAAATGATATTCACCATTAAATGTTCATAGGTGATTATTTAGCGCGTAAGAAAGGATCACCAGTCGTTCTTAACATACAAACAGCTTTATGAAACACCCACCTAATGAGCTTGCATACATGTACATGTAGTATCGTTAATTTGCAACACTGTTCTCTATTCATCCCGGGGGGGGGGGGGGCACTTACATTGGTGAGTGGATACCATGCGCGACCAAAAAAACATGTAAAAAGGATGTCTTTTTCACGATAGGGCACGTTACGTACGTAACGTGACAAGGGTGTCAAAAACAAAAATTATGAAAAAAGGGTATCTACAGTTATTTCGCTAGGAAAATTACGTGTTTAGGGTCGAATTTGCGGGGATGATAAAACAAAATTAAAATGTTTTATAAAGGATGTCCTTTTTGCCCCAACACTTCGTGTTTAGAGTCCGATTTGCGCGAGGTGTAGAAGGTGGGGTCGTACTCAACCAAATAAGGTAAAGCCGACGACCGAAGGACCCGTAACAATAAAACATTCCTGTACTTGGTTAGGGGTTCATTTCAGGGAATATTTGCCAAGACTAGAGTATTGTTTTGTTTCCAATACATGTTAAGGGTAGGGTTTCACACGCCAATACTTGTTAAGGGGTGCATTTTCAAAATATGGAAATTACGTGTTTAGGGTGCTTTTCGAGACCCCATGGTCGCGCATGGTATCCACTCGTGAATGGAAGTGGCCCCCCCCCCCCCGGGCTATTCATACAAGATACATGCTTGCTAGTCACCCAAATGCCACTTCATGAAACTCAAGGCAAGGGTGTTAGTGGGAGGGGGGGGGGGTTATCAAGGGGAGTAATCGAGGGGAGAGGGTCGGAGCATGGACCCTACTGGTAAAGCGGCTTCTAAAACGGAAGTGGGTTCTTGCTTGACAGTTCTGCTCTTTATCACGTGTGGATTAAGTTTCAATGCTAGATAGCAATTAGAGGAGGATATATGTACCATGACATGTGAGCCCCCTCATGTAGGCCTACTATAGTTCTTCTGTGCAACTCTGATAATGAGTAGTTGTGTACAAATTGGCTTGCACTCTTCTTTTTGTGAAGAGAATATGGCTTTTGTTTTATTCACAATTAGGGAAAAAGCTTCATTTTATAGGCCTCATGCATATGTGTACATGTACATTGTATACTATATGTATGTCCGAAATTAGTACTGGGTTAGTTTTAAGAATTGGTTTTGATGTCCTGTATACAGTACATAAAAGTAAATTGTATCTAAACAAATATCCGATTCCGATGTATCTATTGTCAAAAATTTTCTCCTCCCTTCCCAGTAAAAAAAAAGAAGTTGAAGTTCAAATTGCATTGATTCATTTGTGATTTTATTGACAAGAGAATATTTTTACTAGGGTTTCCCTTGTTTGCTTTGCCCTTTGAATCATAGGCAAAAGACATGAAAAAAACAGTAACACTAGTTTGGGCATTAAGAGTTAGATATAAAATATGAAATTTGTGCAGGGTCAATTTCAACATGACCTACATGTATCCTTGTAGTTATCTGACTGAGTTATGATATCACTAGCTTTTTACCTGTGCATGTATTTTGCCTTTAGATCGGTCGAGTTTTTTGTCTTCACCTTTAATGAATACATGTAGATGGCATTCTGATATAAACTTAATACAGGAAGGTATATTGAGTCTGTAGAAAAGAGAATTTACCATGACGCCTTCACACTTCCTTGATTAGGAAAACATTAAACTTTTTGTTTATTTTTATTATTTCAGGTAACGTTCCAAATACCAATCTTTAACCAAGTATATGGTTAAACACCTTTGTTAACCAGACAGTTTTATAAACAAAATTACTTGCAAGTTTTGATGGGCATAGGATAATGTGTTCACATGTTTATGGATGTGGAAGCTGTGAATTGCTTTCATATAACAAAATGTGAAAGTAATTATAATTCATAAGTAATACATGCAGTATATAATTACTATGTATATACCATTAAAAGCTATATATTCTTTCTTTTGTGGATTTTACAAGTATAGTGTCCTTAACTTTAATATGTACCAGTGAAATAATAGTTTCGGTTCAGGGGGAGATTTTCAGAATAACCGATTTTAAGATTATTCCCAGCTATGGCGGTGTAAAGTGTGTACCAGTAAATGTTCATGGTTTGTAGTTAACACTGACCTTGTGTAGATTTACAGACTAACTTCCTGTCCTACATTCATTTGATATGGCCTCAGCAGTGGTTAAGAAGTATTAAAACGTCAGGGTCTGAATTATGTTCCATGTACTTCCTGACTTCAAACCTCAAAAGCTGAAAGGGGGGGGGGGGTGGGACTAGGGGAACAGGAGGCACAGCACCCATGCTGACCATTGGTTTGAAAATCACTACTCATAGTTCCTTTATTCCAGTAACTCACCCAGAACAGTCTCCTTTAAATTAAAGAATTTATTGGTTGCACAAATATCCAGATGAATTATGAGAAAACAAGTCATGATTTGATTTGATGCTTCAGAAACATACCTTTTGTTGTTATTCTCATTGGTTTTTGACAAACTTTCATTTTGTGCATTTTTGTATAAAAATCTCAACCAGAATTATGGTTGTGTACTTCTTGTCTACATCAATGTACATGAAGTTGAACCTTTTAATACTCAAAGTGAAATGTTATCTTCATCAAAACTTTAAATAATTCAGAATTATATTTTTTGCTTAATATGATTATGAGGACAAATCTCAATATGCTACAGAATTTGACTACATGTACATATGTATCTCTGATCTCTGAGGGGTAGGGTGCTAGGAGAGAACCATCAGGACAAATGGTATATAGTAGACCCAACAACTTATCGCAATATGTACTCACCAAATTGCAAATTGGAGACCCACATAGTCTCAGTGATCTTTTCCCCCTTGTTACATCAAAGTCATGAATTGTTCATTCCTTGTTTTTTCTTCAAATATACACCATTCTGTTTTTCTTAGTTTTTCTCTGATGTTGATGCGATTTGGTTTATTAACAAATTTACCTCCATTGGCTGCACTCATCTACCCAGGTTGGATGCTTGATTGCTTTAGAGTCTACAGTACATATGGCTGCTATGCTAAATGTTAATTCTTAATTTTCGAGGGCTACTTCTCACAACTTACTCCCTGAATCTGCAACATTGGATGAGCTTTACCATCATTGCAACGAATGGGGATGTTCCAGAGCTCTTCAGGGCTTGAAATTGCCCAAGCCCCTTGTAATTTTTCCGTAATAGTGGCTCAGCTGCGAGTGGTGTAATGATATGGCCCCAAGTATAAGTACAGGAGAGTATATAGTTCTGTGCTAGATTGACTTTAATACTATGTTAGTATTTATCATTATGCGACGCTAGTACCAAGAATGGATTTTCTGATTACACTGAACATTCCTCTATGCTTAAAGGTCAAGTCCACCTCAGAAAAATGTTGATTTGAATCAATAGAGAAAAATCAGACAAGCACAATGCTGAAAATTTCATCAAAATCGGATGTAAATTAAGAAAGTTATGACATTTCAAAGTTTCGCTTATTTTTAACAAAATAGTTATATGAACGAGCCAGTTACATCCAAATGAAAGAGTCGATGATGTCACTCACTCACTATTTCTTTTGTTTTTTATTGTTTGAATTATACAATATTTCAATTTTTACGAATTTGATGATTAGGACCTCCTTGCTTGAAGCACAAAATGTTAAAATAATGGAATTCCACGTGTTCAGGGAGGAATGAAACTTCATTTCACATGACAATGACGAGAAAATCAAAATATTTCATATTTCATATAATAAAATACAAAAGAAATAGTGAGTGAGTGATGTCATCAGTTCCCTCATTTGCATACCAACCAAGATGTGCATATAAATGTTTTGTGAAATTTTAAAATGTCATAACTTTCTTATTTTACATCCGATTTTGATGAAATTTTCAGTGTTATGCTTGTTGAATTTTTCTCTTTTTATTCAAGTCAACTTTTTGTTGGGGTGGACTTGTCCTTTAAAGGACAAGTCCACCCCAACAACAAGGTGATATGAATAAAAAGAGAAAAAAATCAAACAAGCATAACACTGAAAATTTCATCAAAATCATACATCCGATAATGAATAATAACATAAAATACTAATGTTAAAATCAATGTTAAAATCAATCTATATATTATAGCACAGAACTATAAATAAGAAAGTTATGACATTTTAAAGTTCTTCTCATATATGTTTCACAAAAAAATGATATGCAAATGAGAGAGTCGATGATGTCCCTCACTATTTTTTATTTTTTGAATATAAGCAGTATTTCATTCTTTTACATATTGACAATAAAGACCAACTTGACTTTACTAACTATAAACTGTTAAAATAATGGTAATTTTACATGTTCAGGGAGGAATAAAATTTAGTTTCACCTGAGGAGGAGAAAATTAGAATTTTTCATAAAAGAAATAGTGAGTGGGTGACGTCATCAGTATGCTCATTTGTATACTCACTAGGATGTGCATATAACTGTTTTGTAAAATTGAGCGAAACTTGAAAATGTCATGACTTTCTTATTTTACATCCGATTTTGATGAAATTTTTAGTGTTATGCTTGTTGGAGTTTTCTTCTTTTATTCAAATGAATTTTTTGTTGGGGTGGACTAGTCCTTTAAACTTCTCTGCATGGATATAGGCAGGCCTACATTTTCACAAGTCAGCAAACCAACCAATATTCTTAACCATTCCACTGAATGATTTTATTATCAAATTGTGTGCCCCCTTATAGATTATTGAACTGTCACTAATTGGATTTTTATCCTTCTTGAGCAATTGCTGATTTTAATGACCTTTCTTAGATTATCCCTTTCGATATTTATAGATGGCCAATCTGCTACCAGGAGCGCACATATTGAGCGTGAGCAGACATGGAGGCTTTTCATTTTATTTTTAGCACTTTCAGACCCTCACGCTCAGAATGTCTGTACATTGCAGTTCAGTTTTTAAGGTCTTGTAAATGTACAGTGGATGCAATATTTTGGGAGACATACAATGCCTGAAGAAATGTGCCTTTACATATGTGTTTATGGCGACTCCAAACTCGTAAGTATACTTTTAGAGTTGTTTTACATACATGTATTTGTGTACATATAAATAGACATTTTTAGAAATAGGAATACATGTAAGGTTGAAAGGGAGAAATTTTTTTATTCTTTCTTTTGATGGCAGAAAATTATCAGTTTAAAGGAAATCAATGTAGGTTTTTTCTATTCAAATTTTCAATGGCCTATTTTCTTTTTGTTGTTAGCAGATGCTTAGCAACATCATCCTTTAAATAATGGGTGTTATTGCTTTTACTTGCCATATGAAGGTACCTATTTTCAATGTCTTCTGCTCCGAAGATCATTGATGTCTTTGTATAATATCAGTGCAGTTGTGCTTGATACTTGGTATGATGTGATTCTCCCAGCTTTTGCTGAGCGGCCATGTAGTTGCTAAGTCAATCAAGGATTAAAATCCCATTCACCTCACCTGGGTTGAGTGCAGCACATTGTAGATCAATTTCTTGCTGAAGGAAAATATGCCATGGCTGGGATTTGAACCCACGGCCCTCTGTTTCAAAGTACAGAGACTAATCCTCTGGGCCACAATAATGTAGTTTTTACGTGAATTACATGTAACCTTTGGAAATTTCATGAAACAAAATAGTAATGTTCACTGCCAAATTCGCTCTGAGCCAATCAGATGTGAGGATTTCACTAGCTTATAACAATAGTCAATGAAAACCACCTATTCATGAAATGCTATTATGATATTCTGACTATCCATTCTCAGTCTTGTCACATCACATTCTATTAAAGGGGAAGTTCACCCTGACAAAATGATTATTGTGAAAATAGCAGAAAAACAAATGAAAAATATTGGTGAATGTTTGAGGAAAATCTATCAAAGATTAAGAAAGTTATTTGATTTTTTTTTGTATTTGTGATGTCATTAATTATTGGCAGCTTCCACATATACCATGTTGTAAAAAATCAATGAAATGTCATTTTCTAAAAAAATGAAAATGGTTTTTATTGTACCTCCAGTATACCACCAGAAATATTATTTTACACCCATTCATGAAAGGCATTGGTATCATGAACCATTCAAATATTCAAATTCATGCATTTCATATTACATAGCATATGGGGCAGCTGCTGTACATGTAGGATGTCACAAATCAAAAACTTGAAATTCTAATAACTTCTTTAATCATTGATGGGTTTCCTACAAACCATCACCAGTATTTATTGAAAAAACTCAAACCGAATATTGTAAAAGATCATTTTGTTATCATGGCTATAAAATATGGAATATGTGATTTTGATTTATTTTTACTTCTATGTATTACATTTTTCTTTCTCATAAAATATTATGTTCCCTTTTTGACTATCTTTATGTGATATTGTTTTGTTATGTTTTTAATTTGTTGATACAGGGCCCCTTGGTCGAGCAGTTCTTGTAACCGAAAGGGCTACCCAGTTATAATAAAACAACAAATAGATAAATAAATTTATTATTATTTTTGCAATAAACTTGTTGTCAGAGTTAACTTCCCCTTTAAACCAAACGTGATGTTGCACCTCATTGGATACTGACACGTATACTATGTATGACAAGACATCATAATGAAATTTATTTTTTGGCAGCATGTTGTCAATGTGAAGTTTAATTGGTTTCTAAATACACCTGAGGCATAGGAGAGCTCTTAAAGGGGAGGTCCACCCTGAAGGAAAAAAAATATTGGTGAAGATGTTTAGGAAAATCTGTCAAATATTAAAGTTTTTAGAATTTTAAGTTTTTATTTGTGGCAGTGTTATAAACAAACAGCTGCCCCATATGATATAAGAAGCATAAATTTCAAATTTTTAATGGTTCATGATGACAGAAAACATTTCTTTTCAGGAGCGTGACTGAAATAATTTGTTTGTTGATTATGATATACTGAAGGTTCAATAACTAAAAAAAAAAAACATTTATTTTATTTTTTACTTTATGTGGAAGCTGCTTGCTTGCATATGGCATCACAAATAAAAAAATATTAACAATTAACAGTTTTAATCCTTGATGGATTTTTATCAAACTGTCATCAATATTTCAAAATTAATTTTTCTGCTATGTTAACAATAAAGCTTTTGTCAGGGTTAACTTCCCCTTGAATATTTCCTCCAACATTTTCTTATTATATCTTTCAAGGGTGGGGGGGGGGGGGGGAGGACTCCTGTTTATGAAATAAAAAGGTGAAAAATCATTGATATTTTCCCTTTTGTGATGTCATTTTGGGGAAAAAACCACAGTATAATGATTGCTCTTGAGTTGCTAAAAGAATTTGAAAAAAATCCCCCATTTCCCATTCCCACATTTTTATTCCTAAATGTTTTTTTGCTAGCAGTTCTTGTGACTCCCAGCACAATTTTATGCTTTCCACACTGCAATTTTTTTCCTTAACCCAGCTTTAATAGCCCACTTCGTTTTTACACTAGGTTTTAGCAAAGTGGGCTAGCACTGTAAATAGTAAGGTACTATCTGGCCCTGCAAAAAAAGCAGGGTTAGCCTGCTTATTGTGGTACAGTTGCGGTGCTAAGAGATGCAGTGTGAAATGAAAGTGGGGGCAAGCATTAGCCAATCACAGAAGTCGAAATTGCATGTTAAAGGGGAAGTTCACCCTGAAGAAGACTTTGTTGTAAAAATAGCAGAAAAAATAGTAAAAAATATTGGTGAAGGTTTGAGGAAAATCCGTTTAAGAGTAAGAAAATTATTAGAGTTCAAAGTTTTAGATTTGTGACCTCATAAACGAGCAGCTGTCCCATGTGTTATGTAATATAAAATGCATGAATTTCAAATTTTATATGGTTCCTGATGACTTGATTTTGTTTTCTATTCATGATCGAGTGTGAAATGATTTTTCTATTGATATACAAAAGGTAAAGAAAAAACCACTTTCAATTTTATGAGAAAATGACATTTCATTGATTTTTTACCATTCGCTATGTAGGAATGCTGCTCGCATATGACATCACAAATCAAATAATTGAAATTCTAATAACTTTTCAATTATTTGATGAATTTTTCTCAAACCTTCTGCAATATTTTTCATTATTTTTTCTGCTATTTTTACAATAAACTTTTTGTCAGGGTGAACTTCCCCTTTAATCTCGCTCTGTATGGTAAAATCATCAATATTCATGAGCTGTGCAATAGTCCGGGGTTAAGGCGTTAAACCCGGCAGTGTGAAATGAAAAAAAGATTGCATGGGTTTAAGGAAATGCAGTGTGAAAAGTGTAATTATTTAATTTCTCATTTTTGTGATAAATTCCAATGCTGCAGTGCACAATGAACATCGCTCCTTGGGGTGCATTTCATAATTAAGAACCTGTAAGCACTTTGGGAAAGTTTATTCTCTTATTCAAAATCACTATACTGGAATATTTTTAACTTAATATACATTTGATTAATTTATGGCTAGGCTGTGTGGTTTACTGTTTTAATGTTGGCAATGGTCCTGACTGTCTTCCCTAGCTGGGCCTGTCTGGATCACCGTTACCATAGCAACCATTACAGGTCATTGCCAGTAAAGGGTATCATGCATGTTCATGGTCTAAACATTTTCCCTTCTTCAAATTACCTTAAAGGGATACTCTACCTGTCTGTGATAATTAAGGGGAAAATGAAATTCTCAATTAGAAGAAATTTGACCAGATTTTACCAGTTAGTTACATGCAGGTGATGTTGGATAATCAATTTATTTCAATTGAAATCTATAAAAGAGAATTGTTTATTTATACATGTAGAAATACACTTTCACAGTTTCACCTTTAAAACCTCCATAAAGGTATAATTTTATGAGAATTGAGTATCGTACAGGTCTATGTACCTCACCTCCTTAATTGTCAACAAAAGATCTCTTTAAATTTATTTCAGTATTTTATTTTCATATCATGCCAATATTAATTTTCACAATCAAAAGTTTTAATTGCTTTTTTGATATCAGTGAATAACATTTGAGAAGAGGGAGGGGGTGGTTCTTTTCCAATGGCTCATAATGTATCATTTCATTCTCTGCAATCTATTAAACAATATTAATATGTTATTATATTGCTACATGTGGTTCTTTTCCACAAGGTATATAGCAAAAAAAATGGTCACTGAACTTAACATAGAAGCAAGCGAAGAGGGTCCTTACTAAATAGAGAACTGGCAAGTGGCTGATGCTCATCTTATCTCTTTATATGGATAGTGGTTATTAGTCTTACTGGATAAGTTTACTGTTGATGTATCAGTGACCCTCCCTCTGGGCTAGACATATAAGTCCAGACCCGCACTCTTTATTTCAAAGTCCTATATCCTTTTCCATCCTCGTCTTTCGTTCCGTTGGCATCCGTCGGCTTCTCTTCGGACCATTTCTCTTGATATCCTGTTGCCTGCTCCGGGCGATGAGAGAAGAAACCGTAGACATGCCCAGCAATCTGTTTTCCTGGACAGTGGAGATTATTGAACGGCTCTACGAAGCATACCTGGCCACCGCCCAAGACAGGCCATACTAACCTAGGGAGTGTCATCTTGTCGGTGATTTTCGCTCCGAGCCAATCAGATGCAATGATTTTAGTAGCTTATAACAAGATTCAGTGAAAAATCACTGTTTTTTTTGTTTCATGAAATGCTTCCCTCCCCATTTGCTTTGACTTTTGAGTACAGCTACATAGAAAATAGCAAAAAAAGAATCAGCCAATCAGACGAAAGTGTTTCAGTAGCTTATATCAGTAATCATTCGTTTCATGAATTGCATCCCCCATCTGCTTTGAGTACAGAGAAATGAGTGGCAAGACATGATTCGAACACCATTTTTTGTCACAATTATGTAATGTAAATACAATAGTACATTAAAATTTTGAGTTGCATCTGCACATTTGTTTAAAAAAAAAATCAAATGCGATTTTGTTTTCTCTGGGTTATTTCCTTTATTTAGATTTCTATGTATACAGTTTAATGCCTACGTGGCAATACATATTTGATATCTTTGAGACTTCTAGAACATTGGGAAGTGGGCACTGTAATAATACTTCATGCTAGGCCAGGTTTCTTTAAAAAAGAATACTTTCAGAGTGTAAACTTTTACAGAGGTTGTACTGGCTGGCAGAGTGCATATTTTCTTTGGTTTGTTTACTTCATTTCTCTCACTTCTTGGTCTTGATCTCTGTTTCTGGCCCTCTGAAGGATGGTTGTCTATTGCAATTTAATTTGTTGAAACTTCCACATGTACGTTTGTAAATGAAGTATTGTGAATAAGGCTAAAGATTGAGCATTTAAGTGATAAAATATGTTGTATAGAAAGTATCAGTATAAAACTTGAGATTATTAGAGGGGAATTCTACGGTGATCTAAAGTTGGTATTTAGCACAACTAGAGTCATTTTAAAAAAAGTTTTGCTCAAAATTTATCTAAAAATTGTCTTCTTCCTGTTTTTCATGTAGGCCTACATGTAATTCAAATGCAAAAAAAAATTCAGTATTCTTATTTTGTAATTTACAAGTCTGATTTCATATTAAATGCATCTGATTTTTCGGAAAAGATAACACTTCATGAAATTTGAATTACATGGGAAATCTGCTTGCTTGTTGCTTCACAAAAATCAAACCTTACAAAAATCAATTTATCTTTATTTGATGGACTTTCACCAATCCTTCGTTAACACATGTATACATGTATGTCTTATTTTTCTGCTCTCATTAAAAACCACTTGGCATGAAGGTGTTGGATTTCCATGGATAGTTTGTGAAAAGAAAGTTTAGTATTGAGCACAATGCACTGCAAATTTGTATGCACAGCGTGTGCAGGATAGATTGTGGTCTTCTGGAAACAAAATTTTAAGAGCTTCAGATGGTTAAAAGCCTGCATCATGAGATTGATGTTGTGGTTGTTATTTTTTTTGCTTTAGTAGTTTCGTTCAATTCATTTATTTTTAATTTCACAATATAACAATTCATAAACATGCCTAAATTTGAGCAAATGTAAACCACATATTATAAAAGTCTTTCACATAGGCCTAATGAGTTTACCATTAAACAATAAAGGAATTAGGGAAGTTATAAAACCCAATAGACAATAGTGGTTTGTTATGTTTGTTACTAAAGTACACTCCAATTTTAACCCAATATGTTATACAAAATACTTTGGTTACATTTGGTTACATGTTACATTGTTTATTTTTGCCTTGGATTATTATTTTCACTCAGTGGTACAATCCTGGTGGGTGTTTCATAAAGCTTTTCGTTAGTTAAGAGCGACTTTAAGAACAACGGGTGAACCTTTCTTGTGGTAAATGGTATACACCAAAGTGTTCATTGGCGATGGTTTAGCATGTAAGAAAGGTTCACCAGTCGTTCTTAAAGTCGCTCTTAACTTACGAACAGCTTTATGAAACGGCCCCCTGCTTGACATTGTTGTGGTAAATGTCATATCAGGAATTAGAACTCTTATTGACCATGTGCCTTTATGTAGAATCCTCCCTTTAAGAGTCTGGATGAGGAATGTTGTCGTCTAAATAAATATTGCAAAATAAATATAACAAAGAATTCATGTCAATATACATTTCTAACAGTCACAATGGAGACATTCCCATTCATTTTGAGCAACATTCGTCGTAATCGCTTGATGAGTCATAGACATCTAGGGAAGCTTGCGGAGGCAGCAAGTGGCTGGGTTTGAAAACACAATACATTATAAGATTACAATCGCATTGATTCATGAATGTTAGATCCATGGCAGATGGAAGATCAATTGACATTGCAGATTTTTCACAATTAGTGTTTGGAAATCCCATAAGGGAAGAGGAATACATGACTTACCGCTGAGCTGTCAGTCTTGCTTCTTCGTAATCAGTCTAAAAAAGAAGCACCGCAGCATCGAAGAGTGCCAGTCATTTCTTTTTGGCATGCACGTGAACTTTAGAGTAATTCTTCTGTATAATTTGATCAAAAATGTAGACGAGAATAACAGAAGATCAGCTCCTGAAAGAATGAAATTATAAGGAAGCCTTAGAAAAATTCAAAAATTGTGTAATTATTTTAAATTTACTGATATAATGTTTACATTACCTTTAATGCATATTTCACATGGACCTGTAATTGACGATAATGTCATTACTGAGACTTTGTCAGTAAACAAACCATCGTTTGAACATGACTGATGTTACATGTACCTGGAAACCGCACCAGGTGTTGTGTGTGGGGGGGGGAGGGGCAGGGTGTGTTAAAGGTAAATGGCCTTGTATTTTCTCAATCTCTATTATTCTTTATTTTGGGGATGTACAACTTGGAGAGAGTAAACATTTCAAACAGTGTGGATTCTGCGATCAATTAAATGTCACTTGTTTTCCCGTGCGTGCTGCATCACTGCACTGAGTGCATACAATCTGAACAATTTCAAAATTTTGCACGCTTTGTCACGAGTGGTTACCATGATGATCTTCGTTATTTCCTTTCTGCACCCGTGATAGATAGCACAAGCTATTTGTGAAATAAGGAGCACAATTTTTATTGCCAGTTTTGTAGGCCTGCTATTATGATCAGGACTATTGAGGTGAACGATGAAAGAGGTAAATGTAAAAACCTACATCTATGCATAGTTCATTGCCTTATATCCGTAGATGAAGCAAGCCATTTACACATGGCTAACCTTTTCTAGTTCCAATCCAATGAAGAAGAAATGGTATTCCCTGTGGCCATGTCTTGTCCGAGAGATCAGCATGATACTGCAGAAATGCCCCTACCGCCCTCTATCACCCCTGATGACTGGGCAAGATCCCATCCACTCGAGGATGATGAAAGGGGTGAGGGGTCCATCTTCTATTTCTCTCAGATTGCCTCATCTCATTCTCATCTTTATTGTGCTTCATTAGGGGCATGCAATTGCAAGTCACTCGATCTTCTTGTGAAATGAAAGGTGGTAGAATGCCTGCTGAAGTGCTCCTTGGAAAGATGCGGTAAGCTGTGAAGGAAATCGTGCTGCAAAGAATGCTTTTAGCAGCTTTGTAGGGAGTTCACATTTGTGTAAGATATGAACATCTTAAGCTCTTATCTACATGTATGTAGGTTCTTGGCAATTAACATTTATCTGACTACTCACTTTTGTAGGAGTTGTGAGTTCTTACAGGAAAGTCTTGCGGACCTTGGAATTCCTCGCTGTTATGTACTTCAATACAATGTACCTTCTTTTAGTTTTGCCATAAGGTGTCATTCATTAGATATTTCCTGGAGAATTCCTATCATTCGAGTCACCAAGCTCTTTTAACTGGTCTCTCTGAATGAAAGAAAATTCTGTTGAACCACCTACTTTGCTGATGATGGCATCACTTGGAAGGCCTAATTTGACACCCTTAATGAGACCACCAGAACCCGGGATGATAGTTGGGTGATGCGATAAACAGATTTCACGCCGAAACGGTGTCGACTTTACCAGCTTTACTACCCGAGCCTCTTCATTCAGCAGAGAATTACCGCAGAAGGTCGTCGAGATGAAGGATTGGAAATGCATAGGAAGACATGTGACCGGCCAAAGTTACGGATTTAGCATTTTTTGCAGGTGACGGAGTAACGAAGCCAAATTCAGCACAATTTGTGATTCCTCTACCCGTCTCTGATGGTGAGGAGAAAGACAGGCATATCTGTCAGATGTAGGATACCTCACATATCTCATTGGCTGATACTCAAAAAGTGCATGTGGCCTCTCTTGATGCCAAATAAGGCATGTTGATAAAGATGTCCTATTTAGAGCGCATTTCTGTACAATGTTTCTTTTTGTCCACAAGATAAGGCCAGTAATATGAAGATCTTAATCTTATAGGGACACATTGAGATCTTTCTCTTCTAGAAATTTAAAAGTTTTGGAAGTTTTCAAGGGAAAGAGATTTTTGAAGGTGACATTCTGAATTCAGATGGTGAAAGAAGTTTGTAAGCTTTAAAAGTAAATTCTGAGAGGATCTATTGCTAGGTAAAAGCCGTAGAGCGAATAAAAGCATCCTTTTTTGACTGTCAGATTTTGGAGTAATTTGACAAAAGTTTGGGGCTGCGAGAGCCCGGGAAAGGTACAGTCACATGCAAATGACATTACAATTCCAAAGGTAATGACGCACGGTGATGATGGATGAGTGTTCGAGGAATATGGATTATTACTAGCAGACACCCTTGATGAACTCTCATCACGTCAAAAAGAAAACAATAACGGAGATCGGTTTTTGTTCTAGAGAGAAGGGGGGGGGGAAGCATGCACTTTCTCTCCCCGGTGTTCCGACAGAGGAATAGGATCTAGGGAAGTGCTTGTCTCAATTGGAAACGTATGTGACGGTGATGAGATATCTGAGTAGAGCGAGTCTGGAATCTCTGACTGATCACATTCAGTTCTTTTGACAATCTATACTTATGTGGGAGAATGGCTTTGTGGCATTTTGATTTGGTTGGAAATTGTTATCAGATTGAGATGAATGACCAATCTCCATGCCTCTGCTGTGGAAGGATTCTATTCTTTTCCATCTTGAAGAAACCTTGGTTTTGATCAGAAGGTGCTGTGGAGTTACAGGGAGAAAGTTATTGACTGACGTGTCAGTGCAGTGTTCGAATCTTTGCAATTGGATATTCGCTTTCTTGGAATCATGGACCTACTAGAAATACTGGGAAAAAGTATGACTATTGATGTAGCATTGCTTTGTGTCTTGCACAGAGTGAAATACAAAAAGTCTTGATTGTTAAAAGATTTCACAAATTTTGACCTGGACTGTAATATTGCGAAGACAGGAAACCATCTCAGGGGATTGTTGTTCAGGGAAACATCTTTCTTCAGCCATGGCAAAGCAGGGATCCAAAAGGTCCATTGCAGATTACCGGTAAGTCTATTTGCCTCTCGTTGTAAAAGAAAGGCAGAGCTATATGGGCATGCAGTCTCAATATCTTATTTTGATTTTGATTAATCCTCCTTAAAGCTGATATGGATAAACCATATAATCAGTTATATCTAATAGATCACCTAATCTTTTCTGCAACGTATGGATTGAAGGATTACAAATTCTTGGGTTTCAAGAAGTTTGAGTGTCATCTGCCTCTTCTAAGGTTTTCTCTGTACTGTAGGCTTCAAATTTGTCCAGGAGCCTTTCACATGTAGGAAAAACTGGCAATTATTTTTTCCAGCATTTTTAATGTGTTAAGTGTCAATGGCATAATTTTGTTTGCCCGAGTTTTTGTTTATTTTCCAGATTTTTATGCAACAGGCACCAGGAATGGCTCGCGATTGGTGAGGTTGATTTGTGCCAAGCTCAGGTCACAAGAGAACATGGTACAACAACAATCAGGGGAGATGGTATTTCATGAAACAAACAGTGTTGATTTTCTCTGGCTGTTGTGATAAGCTATGGATATCCTTGCATGTGATTGGCTGAGAATCACTGACAAAACTCTCCCTTGTCTGTTAACATGAACAGCAAAGTGTCATCCATCTATACCCTTTCCCCCTCTCAGCGCCGCAGCCACTACTAGCAGACTTCTCACTGACAAACCCCACAGAGGGTGTTGTCCGCCTTACAGTTTCAAAACAAGCACTTTGATTACCCTTTCCCCAAGTAGTTTCCATGGCAACAGACAAGCGCACATTTCTTGCCTGGAGCTGTCTAATGTCTCACTGTTTTTGTAAAGTCCACCCCTGAAGGGAATGCCCCATGAAGACCAAACAAAAATACCAAATTCGAGAAGACCCGCATGGAATTTGACTCCACCTGATGACAATTGTACAAGGTCTTTTGGCTTTGAAGATGCCAGGATTGGAATAGGGTTACATTCTAAACCACTTGATCTAAAATACACCAAAGTCTGGGATCAAAGGGGAAGTTTACCCTGACAAAAACTTTATTGTAAAAATAGCAGAAAAAATAATAAAAAATATTGCCGAAGGTTTGAGAAAAATTCATCAAATAATTAAAAAGTTATTAGAATTTCAATTATTTGATTTGTGACGTCATATGCGAGCAGCATTCCTACATATTAGCGAATGGTAAAAAATCAATGAAATGTTATTTTCTCAGAAAATTGAAAATGGTTTTCACTGTACCTTTTGTATATCAATAGACAAATTATTTCACACCCGATCATGAATAGAAAACAAAATTAAGCCATCAGGAACCATGCAAAATTTGAAATTCATGCATTTTATATTACATAACACATGGGGCAGCTGCTCGTTTATGACGTCACCAATCCAAAACTTTGAACTCTAATAACTTTATTACTCTTTAACGGATTTTCCTCAAACCTTCACCAATATTTTTTACTATTTTTTCTGCTGTTTTTGCAACAAAGTTTTCTTCAGGGTGAACTTCCCCTTTAAATGCATCTCACCATGATGTATGTTCCAACCTGTACCCAAAAGTGTATGCCTAACACTCTAAATCTCAAGGATTAAAGATAGTTGCTGATGAGCTGTGAATAGTGACCAGCAGAACATTGGATTCCTTTCTTTATGATTCAAAGGATTAACATTTAATTCTTAAAAGATTTAAAAGTTCTTATTTTAAAATCCGATGTTTAGTTGGTCTTGTAGTGGATGCAATCCTTTTTAAAAGGTGATTGCTACTTGATAAATGAGAATATAGGAATTTTTGGAAGCTTATTGATAACATTTTGTTTCTTGGCAAATTATTTGTGGTAGTGATATTTAAAATCCAATGTTCAATTGGTCTGGTAGTAGATGATTTCACAAAGATAAGGTTAGATTGATGTACCAAATCGAGATATATGATAATATGGTGACAACTAACCTTGATTTAAAAGACTTTCTCATGAAATGATTGTTTGATGCAACTACTTTCTTTTAACCTTTAAGACATCCTCTGTGGTAATGATAAAGAACTGAGAATTGGCACTATTAAAATAAACTTGCAATGAAACCTTCACATTTTATCAGATTTCCCAGCCAAACATCAGGGATCAAATGTTCTGCATGTCTCCTTGATAAAACTGGGGGATCAAACATTCAGAAACACCCTTGAATCAAAATAACAATTTCATTACGGATCAATAGTAGTAAATCACCTTGGCTACAATTTCATCAGATGTAATTCCTTACAGTGAGGCCTTTCGTAATCATGAGGCCTTTGTAATCCAAAGAAATTGATTACCGACTCTGTTGCCATCTCCTTTGCTCTCAAACAAAGCTTCAAAAACTTGATAAGATTTAGTCCAGGGCCAAATCTTGAGAAAAATGTGATATAGTCAAATCAGTCTCAATTATGGAAGTCAATTTGATGCATAGATAAGAGTGTCTCATGGAAAAAAATTTCGCCATGGTGCTTGCTAGACTTGGGGAGCATATATAACACAAAGATTAGCGATCAATCCCTAAATGACTGACCAATCAAGATCATTGTTACATGTACGCGCGCATTTGGATCAAAATACTGACCAGGAACCAATCAGAAGCGTTCTTTCATATTTGCTATTCATTGCAAAGCTCTATGTTACGGGACCCCGATATTCACAATAATATTGAGAATTGAGAAATTGTGACCTCAGTGCCCCTAGATTTGACCTTTGTGCCCATGGACCTGACCTCTGTGCCCCTATACATTATCATCTCTCTGCCCATAAACATGACTTTTGTGTCCCTATGGCTTTATTAGTCCCTTACATAAAAGACAGATAATTAGACATTGAAGATTCTTTTGATGGATACAAGAAAGACAATCAATGGAGTATTTCATGGACAAAAAATAGTATGTGATTTTCACTGAGTTTTGTTATAAGCTACTGAAATCCTTGATTCTGATTTGATGAGAGCATCTTAATCAGTGAAGATCACTGACTGAACTTATCATGAAATCCTCCCCAGATGTCTCTGAGACCTTTTTAATCTCGAGACTTCCGTTATATATCAAAAGTTGGATTACATCATGGCAATATTTATAGTTCATGATAAAACAATGAAACAATTGAAGATTAAAACAATCCAAATGAAATGGTGAAAAAGGAGCAGAAGTTTCTTATCTTGGCACCATGCCTGGTTAAGAAAAATAGCTATATATTTATGTAGATGCATTAAAGGGGAACTCCAGGCTTAAAATGATATGATTAGATGAAATAAAGTAAAATCACACACACAAAAAAAATCAATATTTCATCTAAAATGTGTAAGGTATAACTAAAAAGTTATGACATTTTAAAGTTTTGCATTATTTTAGTGAAACATATCTTTGTATATCTTTGTTGAATATGCAATGAACTAGCTGATGTCATATCATCACTTTTCATTTTATCATTAAAATCAAATCTTGTTTATTCAAATATTTTATCCTCAAAGAATGAAAAAGATTGGATTGATGTCTGATTTATTGTGCAATATAATCACAGATGAAACTTGGTTCATTACAAGGGAGACATGAAATAATTACGATTTCATGTAATGATTAATAAAAATGGAAATGGGGACATGATATTGATGATATCAGCCCTATTGCATATTCATGATGGCATGTTTATAACTGTTTTCACCAAAATATTGCTAAACTTTAAGCTTCATGAAACTTTCAGCATTAGCTCATTGAATTTTACTCCAGTTAGTTAGGTATAATTATTTTCAGCCCGGAGCACCCCTTCAATATGTGGTTGACATCCAGGTTTACAATTATGTATGAATCATTTATGAAGCTTAATGACCCGAGTTGAGTATTACTAATAGAAAGATTTGTTCACTGATTGTTAATCCCAGATGGACTTCTTGACTTTAATTTGGCTCCAAGATATGATAGTATTTGTGATATAGAAAGCAACATGTGACGATGATGTCAATATGAATAATAGGGGTGCCTGTCTGGCTGTGTAGTTCACCTCCAGATGTGGTCGATAAATTCGAATCCAGTTTTCTCTAGACTGTTAGAGCATTGTATTGAAATAATGACTCATATTTTGTTTTATGGAAGACACAATAATGGCATGATTTTGTTTTTCACAATGCTGACGGCTTTTACACATCGATTTTCATGCTTGTTTAAGTTCAATTGAAAATTTTAAATATTGGACTTAATTGGGGCAGCAGCTAGAAAGAGAGAGAGAAAAAAAGATGTTGCTAGTACATTTCTTATTCTAGTTGCAGCCTCACACCCCTAATTTACAGGTTCAGACCTTGATTGAAACTGTAATAAAAACATAATTTTTTTTTATTGAGCTGTATATTTTTGCAAATGTCGTAAATATTGGCCACTTTTATCATATTATGATGGTAACATTAGGCCCAAAAGATGAAAAAGACAGAAAAAAAAGGATCTTGAAACAATTAACGCCAGCATAAATATTTAACTTTTTTTTATTTAATGGCTTCAATAGGTATGTTCCAGCCAGGGCCTTTAGGCTACATGTTCGATTTCTTCTATAAAATGATAGAATCTCTGCAGCAAACTATCCCACCCCACCACTTTTCAATAAAAAAGAAAAAAAAAGAATGAAGGGCTAAATTTTTGTACAGCACCTGCTGACCTCCGAAGAACAGAAGGATAGACAGGAAGTCAAGTTTGAGTGGAAGCCATCGTTAAACAAGGCCAGACCATGTTGCCAATTTCAACACGTTTTGATTGAGCTGAAAAATCAACAAGACAATGATGCTTTGAGTTTGAAGTTAGTTAATGAATGAAAAAAAACCCAGGTACCCCAGGTCCACAGTCCTTGATTTTGAATTGTATGTAAACGTGATATTATTGAAAGGAGAACTGATTATGTAATACTTCTTCCAGAAGTTTAGATATTCCTCAGAGTTTCCTGAAAGAGTTTTCAAGAGGAAAAGGTGTCTTTCCCTCGGTGTTAGCCTATAATGCATATAACAGCGAATGATGACTTGTGCAGGGCCAAAGTCAAGCTTACAGCTTAAGCCAACCGGACTTGTTAAGTTAAACTTGCTGACACACTCTCCGTGGCAGCTAATATCAACTTGAGATTAAAAGGGTTAAGACCATGTATCTGTTTTTGAGTGGTATATACTCTCACACTTTCTAGATCCACCGATGACATACTTGGTTTTGAATTTGAGCTAGGAGTGGCACGTAAGTGTGTGAATCTGGCCGTTTTCTGGTTTTCATCACGTTTTGAGTCTAACGGCGTTCAGAGCAGCACTTCAGAATTGAATACTGCGTGATGTTAAGCAAGTATTATATGCAGAAAATATGTGTTGAGATAACATATTTTGGAACTTGTTCCTCCTAATGCTGTGTTGCTTTGGATTTGAATGTACAGACATTGATCATTCCCTGTAATTGGTGAAGAAGATTTTTTAACATTGTTTTAGAGTTAATATGCTTTAGTGACTGTGATTGACCAACTTTGGATATAACTTGGATTATTGTACCTACCTGAATCCCTGCAGCATTTTAATTTACTTGGTGAGCATCGAGTGTTAGACCTGTATGAAGTTGTGTTGAGTGTTAGAAATCATGCAGTGACGGTAACAGTTTTTTCTTTGCCCAAGAATTTTCGGTTCTTAAGTTTCTTGCTCTAGTGACTGTTGGATGTCCAATCATTTCAAATTTTGAGGAATGTCTCAACTTGCAAATACAATTTCTAGTTTGATATTTGTCTCTTTTCACAAAGCTTGTCATTGATTAACAAATTTATGAGTGATGTTTAAGTCCACAGAAGTCAGTCAAGTCAAATTTAATTGGTAATGGCAATTGTTTTTTGCGTTGATATAAAAGTGGAACCTTGTTAGGCAGAGGTCCTGAACTTATATTTAAAAATGATCTTTTGGTTCATTACCAGTAATATTCATCCATGTAGGTTAACTGCTTGCATTCTATAATTTGCTTAACATGAATAGCAATGATGCATTTGAAATTGTATGCAGTGTGTGATGTCTTGTGTACAAGGTAAAACTAGAGGTTTTGTTTACAAAGAAACTTTGATTAAATTTGTCAATTTTTTTGTCATCCACAGAGCTCTGCTGGATAGTGCCCTTCAGACAGGTTCCAACCTATGTATCAGTGTCTTGAGAAAAACAAAACGGAGGGCGCCCCCACCTCCTCGGAAACCCAAGAACGCTGCAGCCCCTGTGCCATTGGGGGCATCGAAATCCCCTCTGTCAACGTCCCTCTCCGCATCATCATCCGCATCGACTAGTACTTCCACGTTGACACCGGAGACTTCTAATGGGCAGGCAGAAGCAATGAGGGGTCCTGCAGAAATGAACAAAAGCAAATCTCCCTTGATGAACTCTGCGGGGTCTACTGCCACCCTTCCCAACTTGGGGTCCAGGGGTGGCCAGATGATGAAGGAAGGGAGCAGGGAGATCAGGCGGTCTAAGAGTGGGTCGGTGAAGCGAAGGGCGCCCCCACCACCGAGGAAAGAGGCAAAGGATCACCAGATGGAAGAAGAGGTACCGGCTACGAAGCAGGTCAGAACCAGTGAGACCCCGAACCCTGTGACTGTCGCCAGGAGTGACTCCATTTTGTCCAAAATGCTGCCAGACCTCAAGAAAAGGGTAAGTTTACAAGAAGGACCAAAATTCAGGTTATTTACAGATTTAACCCATTAGAGAATAACTCATTATGCCATCACATGCATTCTTCATAGACCCCAGCTCGGTGATACGACATTTCCTCTTGCGACATTTGCTCTGGTCTTAATATCTCAGAGGGCATAGGATTAGAGTTTAATATAGTGTTTGGTTCAGAATAATGTAAAGATTGGGATTAGAGCGTATTTAGTTTTGGAGGTTAGGTTTGATGTTTGGTGGTTAAATTTGCAGATTTTCTATCGGAGCAAATGTCATAGATTCCCCCTGCCCATGTACGTATATGAGGAATCATATTCCAACATGTAAACCGATTGCAAGATAGCTGTTTCATAATTAAATCCCGTTTCTGTTTGAATATCCTTTTAGCATCTATATTTCAAGTGATTGACCAAAAATTCAATCACTCATCTGGACCTTTTAGCCATGCAGAGCGTATGCTGACATGCTACATAAGTATTCAGTCATTTTCTCCTTTATTCCTATCAAACATTTCATATTTGATATCAAAATTTTGCATTTTGTTAATAAAACAAATTGTGATACAAATAAATGGGATTAAGAAAACAGTATGCCATATTCTGAAGTGCATCGGCATACGCTAGCTAAGAGGGTCAGGTGTGACAGCCCTTTAAGTTTGCCATAAAGTTTTTTTTTATTGTCATAATATTACTTTAATGAATACTGTAAAGAACAATCTCCCTGCACAGCAAAAACTGTGGTGTTAACCGCTGTACATAGAGGACCACACCCATTATTTTACACCGGTGTTAAATTGGTGGTGTTAGTTTTACACCTATAGGTGTTATTACAGCACCTTTGGTTGTTACATTTACACTCTTTGGTGGTGTTATGTTCAATCTCTAGGGTGTAATTTTAACACCTCAGGATGTGGTCCTCTATTAACACCAATTGGTGTCAGTTTTAACACCACAGTTTTTACAGTGTGGCATAGCCAAACAGACAATATTCCCTTTGACCCCTATTTCTAGATTCTTTCCTCATTGTTTATCATTTTTAGACCAAGTTAAAAACATACTCCTCTGACAATTTCAGCTCTATTATAGTCAAATTAAGATTTGATGTTATTAAGTCAAAACCGATACCTACATGAGTCGACTTAAATGAATGTCCTAATTACACTATAGTGGAGGTTTGAATACCTGTTTCAATGCGATAATGTGCAGTACAAAACAACCTGAATCACCAATTGAAACTAGGCATCAAATTCAACTCGCATGTATGATAATTCCAATTATCCTGTAATACTTTTTAACTTTGTGTGGGAAATCTGTATTTAAACATAGTTTTGTAAACTTGTACAGCTTAACTTATTGAAAGGGTTAATGTGTTTTTTTAAAGTGTTCTTTTGTTTTCATGCTTTCATGCAGGCTAATGTGTTGCAATGAAGGGGAGAAAATGGTGAAAAAGCTTTGATAGTAGAAATCTATATACATGTAATTGTGTTATACTTAAATTAAACATGTTGATAAATATTTAACTCTCGAAATGTTTGGTTAAAAGACTGTCCAATGCTGGACAAATTACTGTTTGCACAACTTTTGGTTGAAGTAATTGTGATATACCCATTTTACCCAGAAATTTGTGAGTTATTACCTTTGATTGTATCTAGACAATCATGTTGCCCACATTTTGAGTGTTGAATACTATGCATTTATGCAAAATATTCTCAATGAAGTGAACTTATAAACAGAATCTGATAAACTTCATCGCGAATACAGAGAAAACTGTTTAACCATATATGGGAACTATCAAAGACACTGTACATCATATGGTATTCATAACCATGAGAGACTTTTAAATATGGAAATGAAATGACTGATGAGAGAGTTACTCCAATGTCATTTCCTAATCTTTTCCTATTCTGGAGTATTGTCTTGTCGTGCATTAAACTGAATGCAAGCCAGATTTCAATAAGTGATTCAAGCTTTCCCTTGGTATTGTCAATGTATTGTCACAGTGGATCGGCCGTAGATAAGGTTAAAGGACAAGTTAAAGTGATTGGTTAACATTGGTTTGACTTTTAAAAAATCTGAGCTAGAAGGTCACACTTGTCACCTGTGTCTGTGATATGTTACAAAAATGAAGCCCAGAAAAAATTGCATTCGAAAATAATTAGTTAGTGCTTCAAAAATTGAAATATAAAGTGACCGGAAACACCATCTTAATTTCATCCCATTCATTCATAATTTCATCCCATACACTTATGTGTACTATTTAGGCGTCTATAAGACACCTATTTACAAAATCAGGGTTTGCCTTGTAGTTTTAGCTTTTCATTCTCAATAATGGTTGTTTTCAGGGTTTATTAGTTCTAATACATGCACTTGTACACATGTTTCATCTTGGTTTGAGAATTTTTTAAATCGGCTGCTCACAAAGTTAAACAATACCTTTCACTCCAACAAAAAGTGGATTTGAATAAAAAGAGAAAAATCCAACAAGCATAACACTGAAAATTTCATCATAATCGGATGTAAAATAAGAAAGTTATGACATTTTAAAGTTTCGATTTATTTCGCTCAACAGTTATATGCACATCCTGGTCAGTATGCAAATGAGGAAACTGATGATCTCATCCACATCATTTTTGGGATGGACTTGACCTTTAATTTCTTTTTGGCTGCTACCCTTTCAGTATAATACTTCATTTATGTCTCTGTTTGGGTTATGCCATGTTTGTACTGTCTACATTGTTGTTTTTATACTGGAAAAAAAAGTGAATTGAAATTGAAAATTGAACAAAACATCAAACGAAAATATGGGATGTTGGCTGTTTCATGAAGGCCTGACTGGTGCAATTTCTTTCTTAGAAATAAAATTGTTACTTATTAAGGAACATGAAATTAAATAATGGGCTCCATAACAAGCAGGAAGCAATCAACTGCAGATTTTTTGCGATGGCCAATCAGAATGTTGTTGCCTGCCCATACTGCTTAAAAGGTTGACCAGTATAGATCACAAAGCTGTTTATTACTGATCTCTGATAGCATCTTCTTGGTCTCAAACACACAAAACAAAGAATTAAACAACCTGTACAAAACACCTATATTGCTCTGTGAAACATTTTTTTATTGTTTAATTTTGAAAAGTTTTTAACAATGTTTTTAAAGTCTAAATAGTGTCTTATGATCAGTTTTTAAACAGTAAGCATAAGAATTGAAATTTCTTTTTAAAAATTTGAAACATTAGCTTCAATTTTTATATAAAACAAAGTATATTGCTTTGAACTCAGTGTATAATTGTAACTCATTATTTTCATATTGCGTTGGGGTCATACTCAAATAAAAAATATCGACAGGTAGAGGTAATTCTTTATATTGGTGCTTTTTATCATGAGTTCATAGAGATCTTAACAGCTTCATATTACATGGAAATGTACTTTTAATTTTATTTGCAAAAAGTAATACACATTTATCCTTGCTGTTGAAATTCTTTCCTACATGTACTTATCAATTCAAATCATGATATGAAACCATCTTTATACAGTCAAGTTTTATGCCATTGATTTTTTTTTCAAATAATATTACATCAAAATAAAATTCCTTTTTAAATACAATTCAATTAAATTCTAAAATCACAATTATTCTATTAATCATACAAATACAATACTGGTAATTGAGATAATCACTGTCCCATAGATATGAATACAAAACAAAATGAAACACAGACAATATATCAGATTAAGATATTTTATGAGAATGAAGATCAGCTGGAAAAAAGGTGAAGTAAATACTTCCAAAAAGCATCAGTTGAATGTTCAGAAAAATTCAACTTTTCAAAAGCAACAAAACCAAGAAAAACAGGAAATGAAATAGAGACTGCTTTTGCAATTGAAAAAATATTGAAAAGAGCTAGGGGGAGATTTAGATCTGAGGATATTGATTGGATAGTATTTATCGAGTCTGCCGATGAGTATCAGTCTGTGAATTATCTTGATAATAAAGAGGCCTGCTTGTCGCAGTAACTCTAAAGTGGCACGGATAAGATGTGGATCAGATATCATTTTAAATCTAGAAACCTCTATGATTCATACAGAAGAAAGTCCTGGGACCCATTGCATAAAACTTTTGCCCCCCCCAAAAAAAAAAAAAACTGGCAAATAATATTAAAATCTGTCAAACAAAATTATGCCATTGAAAATTACACATTAAAAAACTCAGACAAAAATTTTGCCAGAGTTTTCTTACTGCAAAAGTTTTGTGCAGTGGCTCCCTGGTGGGTACTTCATAAAGTTGTTTGTAAGTTACCAGTTAGAGCGACTTTAAGAACGACTGGTGAACCTTTCTTACGCGCTAAACCATTGCCAGTGAACATTTAATTGGTGGATACCCCAAAAAGGATCACCAGTTGTTCTTAAAGTCGCTCTTAACTTACAAACAGCTTAATGAAACACCCACCTGACAAGAAAACTTTAAGTTCTATCCCCATCAGTCTGAGATTTCAAGTTATCCAGGGGGTGTTTTCATGAAGAGATTTGTCAGGGATTTTTCACTGTATAATTTGCTCTTAGCCAATCGTATGCAAGGTTTGGCAGTAGCTTGTAACATATGCTAGTGAAAATCACTGACAGAACTTTTCATGAATCCCCATTTCATCAACATTTTCGTCCGACAAGTTGTCAGGTCTGGCAACTTTCCTTGATTATGATTGGCTGAGAGGTCACTGTTACCATAGTAACTGTCAGATAAAACAGTACTTGGTTGGATAAGTCCTTTCATGAAATACTTCCCAGATCTTACTAGAGCAGGAAGACGGGTAATGAAGAAGTAAAGATGCGGTTTGTGATGTTGGGTGACAAGGGAAATCTTTAGGTATACATAAAGCAAATGATTTAATTGGATTTGGTCTACAAAGTGTTGGTCTATTTCTGTAATAGTGTAATACCACTTGGACGAAAACTATGTATTAAGCACTGTCAATTTGGTCTAATTAATCTTTGACCTTCACTTGGTCTAATACCCACTTAGTCTAATTCTCATTTAGTCTAATGCCCAGGCAGTCTATTATCCACTTTGTCTAGTAATAT
This sequence comes from Lytechinus variegatus, assembly GCF_018143015.1. Classification (NCBI taxonomy): domain Eukaryota; kingdom Metazoa; phylum Echinodermata; class Echinoidea; order Temnopleuroida; family Toxopneustidae; genus Lytechinus; species Lytechinus variegatus. The sequence continues at coordinate 2,735,013 of NC_054744.1, read as the reverse complement.
TTCATTATTTTGCACTTTGTCAAATAAAAATTGGGTTCATGTAATCATATTAAAAAGTGGCGTTAGGCCAAGTGGATATTAAACAAAATGGTAAGGTAATTGGGCTGAAATGGCAATTAGACCCAATAGTTAGTAGACCAACTGGTTGTAGATTAAATAGGACTAGACCATGTGAGATCATGAGACCAAATGAAAAGTAGACAAAACAGATGTACATAGACCAGGTGATACTTAACCAAACACTAACTAGGGCTGATGGAGAAGCAACCATCATTAGACCCCACGGTACTATCCATTGGCGCCGTTATGGTCTATTGGTTATGAACAGGTGCCTATCTGGGTCAATACGGTTATCATGTATCACATCTATTAACTTGATGATGTAGGGGGCATCGCATCTGAAATTTAGGTAGTGGGAAATAGTCCGTAATATCAGTATATCCAGTAACTTGTATGTTTCCTACTGTTGTGTAGCTTCACTAGATTGTTTGAGTTTCCACGCATGTACTCCATGTATATAGTCACAGACTTTGTGATGAAATTCTTCTCAGGAAATGCATGCCTGTGAGTACAATTTTAAAACTTAAAATTACTAGTAAATCTTTATTCACATTGTTATTTGATATGGCTAACAAGTCACCAAACTTGCATGAATATAGATACAGTGACACTATCATGTGATATTGTAATAATTTAAATGTTATATGAAACAACTACAGTATGAAGCAATGTTGCAGAGCTTTTTTTACCAAATCTTTATAGTTTTTAGCTAAAAAATGACTTGATGTACTTAATATAAGGGGTATTCTAATTTTCAAGCCAGTTTAATGTTAATTTCAGCTTGTGTAGTTTGAATTTGTACTCCAGCTTTAACTTTATACTTTTCAAAGCCAAAATTTTTAGCCTAATGCAATAATAATGTATATACTTGCAAGTCCTCACTTGAATTCCATGAAAAAAGAATTGAAATAGACTTTCCATAAGTCAAATACATAATTGGCTCACTTGTTAATTTTATTTAGCTCTTTTTAAAATGTTAGATTTAAGTTTTAGCGATTGTACTTGAAAATCTTAAGCTTGGATATCCACTGAAAATACCCTCCTTTCTACACCTTAATCTGGTGACTTCCTTTATTTCTTCATCAGAATCTTTATTTCATTTTGTAAAAATTTACTTCAGTTATTTTTTGCACCCCATGAGTTTGGGCCTGGGACACATGTCCTCCTTGTTCTCTCGTTGTGCCACTCTTCTCCCCCATGAGTAGGTTCATATCTTTATCTGATTACTCTTAATCTTATGGCCCATATTCAGAACTCAGGTTTAATCTAAACTCTGGTTTATATTTGAACTATTTAGAGCCAACTGTGACACAAAACTTTCAGGAAATGTATTTTTTCACTATTTAAAAAGCATGAGAAAAGAGCAAAGTAAACATAGGAAACAAACATCGTGAACAAACTTACACATTTTGGGGCTTCCAATAATTTCAGCACAGAATTCGACCAGGGAAACAGGAGGTTTTGTTAGACCTTGGTTGAAGCAGACTTTGGTGTTGAAGAGAATTATTCAAGTATTGGTTATAAGTAATTTGTTATAAAGGAGGTTGACAATGATGAATTTAGTTGCCATTTTAATGCTGGTCATTCACCAGTAGAGTGTTTTGCCTTGCAACAATGAAGTAAATGTTTAATTTTTCTTCTCATTTTGTCCATCCCGATTTCAATATTTTTTTTCTATTTGTTAAGAGGTCATTTATTACTCAATGGAAAAAGTGAGTAACATTCCCTAGACTGAATCAGTTAAACTGTGCCTGGGAGATTCTTGCATCAAATATTCATTCTCATTAGCAAAAATATGTATAGAAGTCCTATAGATTAATATAAGTTTTAGATTGTATGCATGACTTTTAAACGAATATAGGGGGTTGAAAGTATAAACTGGGTATTCAAAGCTGCAAGTTAGGAGAAGTAGGACTTTAGAATCATGCATTAATTTGTGATTTTTTACCTTTTTTGAAATTTGTCACAAACATTTGATTTAGGATTGAAAATAAGACTGAAAGAGATTTAGAATACTGGTAAGATTATTAATAAAAATTTGTTCATGGGTTGTTGCATTGCGTGAAGTATTTACCTGTACCTTCTTTGATTTAAAAAAAAGAAATGAAATCAAATTTTGAAGAAAAAAAATGAAAAAAATCTTCGCTAGTGTGAATGCACCTTAAGATTCGCGCTTTGAAAAATGAAGAGATACCCACACCTGTCACCTGCGCAGTGAAAGCAGACAGAATTCTAATCCAGAACTGTGTGTGATAATACATGTATGCATGAGTGTAAGCAATCACAGCTCTCAAGGTCTTTGGTCATCGTCACTTGCTTGGTCTAGTCTTTTACCAGGGGTCCTGTTTCATAAAATAATCTTGTAATAATAAATGTATAAATGTACTATAACAAGCTCACTATCAGCCAATCAAATCGCATGATTTCAGTAGCTTTAAACTGTTATTAATAATATGACAAGTTATATGAAATGGGCCCAAGCTCTGCAAGATTTACATTATTCAATTTCAAATTGAATGTTATACACAGAGCTTTTTTGGGATGCATGTACTGTACATGTTTCTTTTACTGAAATAATTAAGCTGGCCTGTCGTATAGGTTGACGCAGTATGCATGTACCGTGGTAGGGGCAGCGAGTTTGATCCTCATTTGTAAGTTGATTTCTTTGACCATAAGTAATGACTAAATCGATGACATTTGGCAGGTGGTCCGCCTTCCCAGATCCCCCTGTGTTCATTCTCCGTAGTTTGTGCCATACTGTGACAATGCCATCGAGGTCTTGAAAGAGATTACAACAGTTCATTAGCTGGATATGGAATATGATCGGTCTAAAAGGATTATTTCATTGTATGTGATTATGGATTGCTATCAGTATCTCCCTTCGGACGGCGTGCTATCTAACAGAAGCAGGGTTTAATGCGTGGTAGTGGTTGGTGCACCCTGCAGTTGGCATCATGAATAAGATACGTAGGACTAGGTGCAAATGTTGCTGTGAAAAATCTTTAAAGTTATGTGACTTACATGTAAGTTTAGTTCCATATTTGTTTTTCCAGTGTAATCAATTATGCAAAGTTATTGTAATATTAATGCTCAAGAGTATTTAAAAAATTCAAATGTCGGGTATATTTGTTGTCAGTAGTGCATGTGCTAATGATGTTGATATTTGGATTTGCATGTATTTGAATTATAAAGTCAATTTATTTCTTACCTTACACCATATTCATATACACATTGTTATATTTCAATTTACATGTACAGTGTAACTGGAGTTTACGTGTACATGTTGTAGTGTGAGTTTAATTCGTAATGTGAAATTCACCTATTATGATTATTTGTAATGATTCATTGGAATGATCAAGTGCATACAACTTTTTACTCCTTAATTTTGGCTAATTGTATGACTTTCACTTTTCAAATTCCTTGTACTTTAAGATATTTTCTTTAGAATTTGACGTCCACTGTAGTTCAATTTCATTTCATTCATTTATATCACAAATACTTCCTTTCCGTATTTTTTTTTGTTTAATCTAGAAAGAGAATATTGAAACTATGATCACAATTATTTGATATTGTCTGCTGATTAATATCATTATTTTTGCATTGATATTGCCCCCAAAGTATTACTGATTTTATATTTCTTCATGCTTTGTATTAATAGATATTATTTTTCATATATTTTAAGATGTTTCTATGGAATACTCATTACATCAAACAAACTTTGGTAATGATATTGGTAAAGCTCTTTATAGAGTTGCTTGGATGTATTAAGTGCTAGAAAATTTGGTGATTATATATGTATCTGTATGAGATGTTATGATATATTAAGTGCTTCATAAAAGCGGAATATTATTACTATCATTTCAGAAAAGAGAAGTTGTAAAGATCCACCTGGTTAAAGACAAGGGCTCCTTAGGTATCCAGATAGCAGGAGGCAAGGGATCCAGAAAAGGAGACATTGGTATCTTTGTGGCAGGAATAGATGAAGGCAGCCCGGCAAACAGGTAACACATCGATTAATTTTATTCATAAGATGTATGATTATCAAAACTTTTAGAATTGATATCAGTCTAATTGATCAATATTTATTACATTTCCCAGGCTTTTTGTTTAAAGCATTAACTGTGCGTGTGTGTAAAACTATTGACCTGGATATTATTTGAATGAAAGCTTGAATAAAAAAAAACCCTTGTTGAATACACTGATGCATGAAAATCAATTTCAGATTTGTAATCATGTTTTCAATCATTTAACATCAGTATTGTAAGTTTCTTTGGTTTATTTGTCAGTGGAGTACTTCAGATGAATTTCAAGTATTGTTAATCTGTTGTTGCAGAATATTGTAGATAAGTAATGATAATATAAATGAACTCAGTTTATATTCAATGATTTTTGCACTTATTATGAATTATTCCTGACATGAAATCATGATACATATATGGAATTGGAAGTTCACCCTAAATCCAAATTAGTTTTGATTAAAACAAAATATTGAGACAACCATAGTAAATATACGTTTGGATGAAGAGAATATCAAAGTTACGAAATTTCAAAATTTTTAATTTCATGATAATTTAGTTGAGCAGCTCCCATAGGTAAATTTTATTAAATGCCAATTTATCTCATCACCTTGGAAATGATTTTAGCAGTGCTTTGAATCAGGCACATATTTCATGCATATCTTTCTTTGCAAAAATGATTTGTGATCATTTTGAGCCATAAGAAATAATTTCTGGAATTCATATTACAAAGCAGAAATTAGGGAGCTGCTCATACCTCAAACTTTGAAAATGCATTCATAGGAAAATCTGTCTAAGGTATTTAATTGATTTTTGTCAAAACTTCATTAAAAATCTACAACTATTTTGCTTTATTAAAATCAACTTGACACGCGAGTAAACTAAACGATGATTAGGAAATTGATACTGGGGTGATTTTGCCACCAAAATGCTTAAAGGATCCCTGGGATATAAAAAAGAGCCTTGGCAAATCGTTATCTATACTGCAATGTTAAAGCCTATCCACTAGTGTAGATTTTTTAATAGTTCGTAGTTTGTGAAAGGTAGCCCTGAAAATAAAATCCTGCAGAAGTGCATGGTTTGCTCATTTCATAATTATTGTTTTATAAGTTCTGAATCAGAAGTCAAGTGAATTATGGTATTAATGTACTTTTTGGAGAGATCCCTCTGACAGGGTTTGAGAAATCATTCACTCACACATGTGACACTAAAACATGACTCAATGGTCAGTGAGGGGCCTTCTATGCACCCATCACAGATAAAGAAAAAAAAAGAAGAGATCAACATGTGTTGCTAATTAAGCATGCATCATGCACTCGTGTATCATGTACACCAACATGTCCTCCCCGTTACTGCCAAAAGGATGTGAAACTCTATACTCTCACAGAGAGGTAATGCCCTTCTTGCACTCAATCGACAGAACAATCGAATGGGTACGAGGAAGATGGGTTCATAACCTGGAGTCGGAGAGGGTTCTACGTTGTCGGTTACATCTGATACGCACATGATTCACATCCAGGCAAGACGTATCCCATATCGTGGTTGATTGCGTCATGTTTGAGGGGGCTGGGGTAGTGGAACTTTCTTGAGTATGATACTGTCTCGGGAGAAAATGACCTTTTCACTGCATTGTTATTTATTCAACTCGCATATTGAAAATGTAATTTTTGAGTGAATAAAAAAAGTTTAAAAAAGGAAATTATTGTGTTAGTTATGGCGATGCTAAGTACTGCTCCTGCTGCTACTGCTGCTACTGCTGCTGCTGCTGCTGCTGCTATTTACTACTAATACTACTACTAGTACTTCTACTACGGCCACCACCACCACTACTACTACTACTACTACTACTACTACTACTACTACTACTACTACTACTACTACTACTACTACTACTACTACTACTACTACTACTACTACTACTACTACTACTACTACTACTACTACTACTACTACTACTACTACTACTTCTACTACTACAACTTATACATGTACTTCTACTAAGTACTTCTACTACTACTACTACTACTATACTACTACTACTACAACTACTACTACTACTACTACTGCTCCTGCTGCTGTTACTATTGCTACTGTTGCTACTATTGCTGCTGTTGCTACTATTGCTACTGTTGCTACTAATGCTACTGTTGCTACTTTTGCTGTTGCCGCTTCTACTGTTGCTGCTCTTCTACAAATGTGGCTATTGCATTCATGCTGTTGCCATTTCTACTGCTACTGCTGCTGCTACTTCTACTATTCCTGATGTTATCTACTACCACTATTACTACTTCTACTACTACTATATACTACTACTACTACTACTACTACTACTACTACTACTACTACTACTACTACTACTACTACTACTACTACTAAGTACTACTACTACTACTACTACTACTACTACTACTACTACTACTACTACTACTACTACTACTACTACTACTACTACTACTACTACTAAGTACTACTACTACTACTACTACTACTACTACTACTACTACTACTACTACTACTACTACTACTACTACTACTACATGTACTACTACTACTGCAAGTATTTATGCAAAGTAGTGAATAAGAGTCATAGAATTGTCATCTACTTTCAAGGCTTTTTGATGTTGGAAAAAAATGGAAATCACCTTATGGATTTTCAGCGTGTGGATTTCACCCAATTTGTATCAGGTTGTTCCCTGTCTCATTGCACTGATACCAGTGATTGTCATCTTGTCAGTTCTGTTATACATGTACATATTTCCATGGATTGTTGACAAATTCAGAATTGATAGAGGTCTCATGAAACAGGGGCCCTTTGAGAAACATCAGGATGTTAATTCATTAACAAAATCAGCTGTAAGTCACCTGATCAGTCAATTGTCATGTGACTGACCTACTTTATTTGAAAGGGTACAGGGGGCTGAAATTGATCACTGTGAGTTGAATAGAGTAAAATGAAACAAACAAAAAATGCTGAAAATAATTGAAATCAAGTACAAGCTGAGGAATTTGTATTTTCTGGGGTTTTCAATAGAACAGTCATTTGCTTTCAGTGTGAATGATGTGATATGAAAAGATATGAAATCATAAATGCATAGATTTTAACATACAAATATTCATTTTATATCAATATAAGTTACAACAATGATGATCACACAAATAAAATAAAGAGTCAATATTTTTTATTCTTAGTTCTATTCATCATCACCTTAATAATATTTTGGGAAAAAAAATCATTTTGGCTCATACTTTGGCCCAATCATATTTAGGGTTGTAATATTTAATTTAGTCCATAACCTGTAGTTCATAGATTTACTGAAAACCCAAGAGTCAATTGATTTGAATGAAAAGAAGAAGAAAAAAATCAAAGTAAAATAATGGGTCTAAAAAACATGAATATGCACAATGTAGATAATATGAAAATGGATGAGTCATGTATATTAGCTTCATCATTAATACCCCTTTCATAAACCCAATTATGCGGCTAATAGCAGCATAATTTGGTCGTAAAATCGGAGGAGGACCAGAGTTATCCGCATTATTTTGATGCTGCAATTATCCGCATAATAGCAGCATCGGGACCAGATTTTGACTTTATGAACGCATTTCGAAAGTAATGCAGATAATTGCCATGGTGCGGTCACAAGGTCACCCTTTTCCAACGCAACCGCATTGGAGGGAGTGTGTGCGGTTGCCATGACGATTATCCGCCTTTTTCAGGACGGACGCTCGTAAAAATAGTGCGGATTATTTTCGGAGTTTGTGAATGCAATTTTTATTGAATTATCCGCATTACTCTTAGGCGGCTAATTGGAGGATGGGTTTATGAAAAGAGTGTTAGATATATTGCCATTTTACATAAATTGTTTTGTAAAATAAAGCCTAACTTGAAAATGTCCTTTTCTCTTTTAGTTCCTGTCAGCTTAAAAATCACCATGACTCCTATCCTCGACATCACAAATTGTAACATGGTCATATAGGTTGCATAATCTTGATACTAGGAAAAAAATAACTTGGAAATTCTCAATATATACACAGCACAAAATTATGAGCAAAATATCTTCATTCCAAGTGAACTCTCCAGCAAGAGGGATTGTTGAAAAGTGACAAACGTATCAAGTCTAAAAACATTGCCTTATATGGTAAACAAAAAGTCATCACACGTATGGAATATTAAAAAAAAATTATAGATCATAAGGGTGTATAAGGGCTTATGGATAGATATACACTGGAGGGGCCTGCTTTATTTTCTGCTAAAAATACTTGACAGTGCGCTATATTCTGCATCATATCTAACTCCCTCAGAGTCACAGCAAAGGATTCTGGGAGGTTAAAACTTGTCGTAAATCTGCGTATGCGCTAGAATATGATTGAAGCAGGATGATCAGTACTATCATGTATCAGAGCCCGCCATTAGTGAGCTTAATTGATGCTATATTGGTTTCAATAAGTAATAAAGTAATTGTAATCACTTGTGATTTGAGTGTAAGTAGATTTTGACTTATCACATGTTGATAGTACATATAGAGCACTCGAATAAAAATTAAATAAGCAATTAATAAGTGTGATGATACAGAAATATACTCTTTGGTAGTAAAATGAGCAAGATCGATTGTTCCTATATTTTATTTTCTCAGATAAGAAAAAAGGAATTTGATGAAAATAAAAGAAAACAGAATGTAGGCTAATCATATTTCAGATGGTTAAGCTTTAGGAAGATAGATCTAATTGGAGAATTATCCTCAAAGCTTTATATTTTGTAGCCTTTTTTGTAACCAGTAATTTTGATTTCATTCATTTATGTATGAGTGCAGATATAAGTGAGCTTTATTTATTATTTATTTTAGATGTTTTTTCTTCCATCTCTTATTGATTCACAAAGCATGATATGAATATGAAAATTACAAACTCCATCTATTTTTTTTATATTGTATTTGAATTATGGTATTTAATACTGAGTGAGAAGCCTTGAAATGATGATGAGAAAAAAGGACAACAAATCTTGCGAAAAGCATAAAGAACCAAATTTTCAAAATCCATCTGCATATTGTAGGTTTGTTTTGTAATTGCTCTTTAAAGTTCATTTTATTTCATGTAAAACTTATGCACAGCAGTAAAATTTGATTGTGTGACTTTTCTTTGCAAATATGTATTTATGCTAATTCTAATTTTAAAGAAAAAAGTATTTTCCTTTAGCCCTGTCTGGGAAAATTCAGTGTCCTCGAAGTTCAGAAATAAGGGGTTTTTCAGAAGACACCCTCTGTGGGGGCTCAAAATGAAAAAGAAAATTGCCAACCTAGCAACATTTTGAACCATGAATGTCTTTCTTATTTGTAGGGTATGTTATTTATTTATTGATAAGGAATATGCATCTATTTGAAAATAAAATCGTCCTTGCATGGGGGGGGGGATAATTTTTTTCTTCAAAACTTGTTCTTGAAAAGTGTGGGAAACAGGAGTCTATGAATTCACATTCACAGAATGAGCATGACTTACGCCGTTCTATTCAGGGTGACGCCAATGGGCATTGAATTGCTTTCAAAATCTGAAGCCAATTAGGGTGTGTTTATGCTTCCATTGCGAGGACAGAATCAGCGATTTCAAACGTTGATTCAAAACGCTGATCGTAAACGTGGTTCTGGGAGTGCTGTTTATGTTTGACTTTTCAGAGCAAATCATGATCTCCAGCTGGCTTCGCATCGTAAAGCAAGGTCAAATTGGGTGTGCCTTTTTTCGAAAGTTCCCCGATTGTTGTTATTACGTATAGATAACATGGAGCAATACGACTGTATTTGCCCGCGGATTTTCTTCTCACCGGAAGCATGTACCAAATGACGTCATTTGAACACGTTTACGATCGTGGTTCTGTTTATACTTCCCCAGAAAGCCTGATTCTGGTCAAACGACGTTTACAAACGCACCTTTTTGTGAGTTTACGATCGGCGTTTTGAAACAGCGTTTGAATGAAAGTAAGCATGGACGCAACCGTGTTTTGGACTAATCACGTTTGGAATCACTTATTCTGGCCTGAAAAGTGGAAGCATAAACACGGCCTTAGTATCCCAACATCCCCTTCTTGTTACTGGGTGGGATGTGATTACTCGATAGAAAGCCAATAGAAATCTTATATCAGGAAAGAGTGACTATTGTGATATTGAATTTGATATTGATATTTTGATACTTGATAAGTTAAAGCCAAAATCAGGTTGTCGCAGTGAGCAAGGTTTTTAAGAGAAAGTCTTTAAAATAATTGGAAATATCACAATGATAATAAGTCAAGATCTAGAAAGTCATGGTATAGTAAAATGTCATATTTTTTTTTTAAACTATGGAGCTAAAAATTTGATAAAAATCTACAAGACAGACATGCACATCTGGGAATTTTTTTCAATTTGGTTTGTTTAGATTTAATTTGAAATTCTATTATTTCCACATTATAATCCCATCTGAATATACAAAATTACAGAGTAAGAAAATTATCACATGTGTTATCAGGAATATGGCTTGGAAAAAAGAGATGTCTACTAAAAACCTTGCTTATTAAAAGATGTTAATTACTGAGCAGTCACTAAATTTCTCCCAGAATCATCTGACTGATCATTTTCACTCAAGTTTACAGTTTATAGTCGTTTGATTGCATACTTTGAATTTAGTTTATGATTGTTAGTTTTTTTGTTACCACAATTGAAATTTGTCTTTAAGAAAATGAAAAGACAGAAATTTTCAGGCCAGGTAAGGTTTCAACCTGGGACAGGAAACCAAGTATTTGTGGATGAAGTAATGGCGGCTCCTGATTACTGCTAGTCTTCTATCTAGGCTTACACAACTATATCCTGTGATGATAGAACCGGGTTATGCCTCCTCCTTCACCTCTTCTTGCTTTTAATCTCTATTGGTGTGAACGATCTACTTTCCGTTTTATTTTAAACCATTTTTTTTTAATGGCAGCATGCTGTTGTAAGGTTCGTGAGTCTTTATCGTAATTGAACATGAATGTTGAGCAATGTTATTCCAAGCTAAGCCTGTGCCATCGTTGGTTTTTCTGCAGTCCAGGTTTGGGTGGTAAAAATCGGGAAGGGAACGGGAACCCCAAAATTCAGGTGATCGTAAGGTCAGTCGGCCGGATGGAACTGCCACTGGAATTGAATAGACTGAAACTGTCAGATTATATTACCTTTGTCTGGAGTTTTCTAACATAGTTACAAAATTTTTAAAGTATGTGATCAAAAAGCCATATTAAAGTCAAGTATTAAATAGATGGTTTTGTAAAAGACAGTTGTGTTCTGAAGCAGAAAGAAATACTTTGTAGGTTCTTTGCTCGTATTCATTTTAAAGCTTATATGTATGATATTACATGTATGAGAAAAATATCTGGCTTAGCAGCTGTTTATTAGTGGTAGAATCTCTTGTTTCTTTCACACCTGTTTGAACAAAAAAAATCCTATCAATTACAAGAAAATATGGATGATTATATTCAGACATGACTGAACCAAAATCTGGGGGGGGGGGCACTCAAATTATATTTTGATATTTTGAAACCCTGAAATGGGGGTCTAAGGAACTGACTACAAGGGTCAAATATGGGGTCCTGGGAACTCAATATATACCAGGCGGTGTGAAAACGGTCTACGGAACGGGATCGCAGTACAGTGGGTACCATCCACGCTAGCGCTGTGCATGTTTAATGTGGGCGCTTGTCATTCGGAGTATCTAGAGAACTGAAAATTAGGTCTGAAAAAGGGGGTCATCAAAACGGCACGTTGCCGTACCACCAATATATGTGAGTCCCCCCCCCCCCCCGACGAAAATACTAGTTAAGAGCTCTCTTTCTCTCTCTCTCTCTTACTCCTGCTCAATCATTAAAATATCTAATAATTACAATTTAATATTCAAGCCTAATTTTTTTCTACCTTCACACCTGATTAAGACAAATAAATATATTGAGCTATCTGATATAGAATTACAACTTGAAGTGGCTGGGTACATATATTTTTTTATGTTTAAAAAGGGTTGTGCCATTTAAATGACACATCCAAATCTCTGATTATTTTTTTTACAAGATATCTGAATTTCTCTTGATACTGCAGTTTCCATGATTTTACCATACTTGTTTCATATGGCTGTGCTCTCACAGGCTTTTAAATCAGGTAGCCTTATATTCAATCTGAGGAGTGCATGTCATTTTAGGAGGATCATTATGATTGTCCAGGAATAGTGGGGAATCCCCAGACTGGCCCCTGTGATGTCATAGAATTAGGGACACAAATTGAGTTGGTATTTAGCAGTAGATAAACACCACTTATAGGTGACACCACTTCAGGAAATTTGAGGGTAATTAAAAGGATATTGAATTTACCACCATTGGTCTGGTACCATGAGGGGCCATTGTTAATGGGCTAAAGAGGTGGGAGGGGAAAATAAATGTTCATCAACAAAGCTTACAATTCAGAAATAATAATTGAAAATGTTGTTTTTGTTTTCGAAAAAGAATTAAGTGAATTTAGGTCCCAGAAGGTTTGCACTTTGCAATCAATAAGAAAATGGCAATGGTTTGTGACAATGGCCAGTTGAGCTCTCTCTTACATTTTGTACAAACATAACCATATCAACCAAACAGAATTATTATTTGAAATACATTTAATTGGTCATAAATCTTCATGCTATAGACCAGGTTTTCCATTCTTACCCCTGCTATTTTTACCTAGCACTGGAGAGAATATTATTTCAATCTCTGTAAAACTGAGAACAATATCCTGTTATGATATATATCAAAACCTGGCAAGATGAAGGAAGTAGAAGTTTCTTTGATAGTAATATAGAGAGGATATGCTGGGTGGGATAGTTTCAAGGTAAATGGTTAGAGTAGTACACACCCCTGGGAATGACCAATGTCCATCAAAAAAAACAACTAAAAAACTAAGAAAGAAAAAACATTCAAGATGAAAGTTTATATTTTCTTCAAATTTAAAATATGTTAGGATAGCACTTTTATGTCCTCACAATCTTTGAATCAATAAAGATAAGGAGGAAGCTAATTGGGTTTGTTAACTTGAGTTTGGGATTAGATAGTGCACACTTTGTATGTACAGTAACCACGAAAATGTGAAATAAAACTTAAATATGATATGAAATATGAAATATGAAAAATAAACTTTTTATGATGTGTCTGCCTCCTCTCAGAAAATATATGATAATCATTGGTATGCTACTATTTATGATTATTTGCAATATGTTCATGGCTAGAGTAACATTATATTAAGCACTTCTCCTCAATCACATATTATAATCATCAAAACAATGTGTTATTTCTAATTAGTCTTTGCTGGTTACTTCTTTACTGATGGGGTATATATTGTGCACATAACATATCCACCTGGTTTTGCCAAAGGCAGTCCTACATGTGTATTACCTCGGCTGAGCATCAACACTGATTTCGGTGCTTGCAGCTTTCTGAGGAACTTCTTCCTGCCGGAAGTGATTACTGCCGATACTCATTTACCTTACCTGGAGTCTGGGTCAGATGCCGCTCGATGTGGGTGAAATTTTTCTAGCTGAAGGAAATGTACACTTTGGCTAGGATTTGAACCCACAAGCCTCTGATTGCAAATTGAGAGTCAGAACCACTAGACCAGGACATGGAGAACCAGATCCCCCTTTAGCTAAATAAAAATGTACAGAATCTAGATTGATTTCAGATGATTCTTTTTTCTGAATAGAACCGTCATAAGCTATAAAGATGCTTACCCATTCATGCAGTCCTATACCCTTTGGAGTCAGTACTTTGTACAAGTGTTTGTAAGACTTCATCAAGTCAAGAAGGCTTATTATTATGTGTTGTGTAGATAGGACACCAGTCCTCCTTTTTATTATGTCTGATAATGCCATTTGTAAGCAAAGAGAAGAAAAGTGGAAATTCTTGGAGAGCTTTTGGAGAGGGTGAACCAATAGAACTTTTGTTCTTTTGAACCAAGAGGCTCATAGAATGCCTGCTCGTTGACCTGTCATCGACATGACTACTCCACTACTCTACAAATAGATCTGTCTTGGTGGAGAACTCTTGCAATTTGAAGCCATTTCATATGATTTTTATTATGATCTGATTGAAAGTTCAGTTGTTAAATCGATTTGAGTTTTCCATTCTGATAGATCGTCCAAAGTTTTCTCAGAAATTGTTCTTCGGCATCTCAAAGTTCTCTGCTTCATTAATTGGCAAGTATTCGTTGTTATCGTTTGGAATAAGTCTCTTTAAATTCCAAGTCTTCAATTTATTTTGCTGTAAAGATCAAAGATTTAGACATGATATAGCCAATTTTTTCTTGCATGTGTTAACTGTTAATGAGTTAGGTAGACTACTTGAAACATTGCTGCAAAATTTCACTCGTCTCTTTATAATTATATCTGAGATGGGATAGAATACTTAAAATTTGAAGACACCACGTTACGAAAGTGTAAATTTTTCAGGGCCCCATAGCATAAAGCTTAATATAATTGTAACTTTACCATCCAATGGTAACTACCATGGCAACAATGCTCATCAGCCAATCAAAATCCAGGATTTCATGAAAGATACCATTGGATGGCAAGGTTACCGTATTGATGGTAAGTTTTATGCAACAGTGCCAAGATCAGTATTCTTAAAATTCAACATGTATAGGCTACATGTTAGTGCTGTGAGTCACCCACAAACTAATACATTTGAGTTCCATAAACACCCTTCCACCTGGTGGTGCCGTCAAGGTCTACTATTTTTGCTTTGAATTTTTTTATTTTGTTATTTCCATTACTGGTGCATGTAATTTCATATGCACATATTTCCATTAGGGATATCACTACGTGTTGCGGTTCTTCAAATCGTACAAATCCTTAATCTGACGGGGGGGGGGGGGGGGGGGGTCTGAACCTCCTTTAAGTGGATAAGTTTGTAATTTGTAAGTGATTTTTATAATTGTAGACGTCATAGTACCCTCTTACCTGGTAAATCCTGGATCTGGCAGTCACTTCACTTCTTGAAAAGTGGGTCTCGAATGGAATTTCAATAATGGGAGAGAAGGAAATGATGATTCAGGGTGAAGGTTTTGATTCTGATTTGGAATAAAAGAATTCAGGGGATGGTTGTTCACCTGTTGTCACTTTTTTTTATTTAAAGTTTGGGATTGATATATGCTCCCTGTAAAATCAAACTTTGGTCTAAAGTGTTGCTTCGACTGTGGATAACTGATTGTAACATATACGTTTATAACAGTGCTGTTTTCATTTCATCAGTGCATTTGATGCTCAAATCATGTGCAAAACTGTCTAGAATAATGACTAAGTAGTTTTATACCTCACCATTAAAGCGTGGAGATTGAACAGAGTAAATGTGAAGAACATACTTTATGGCCGTCTGCACTAGCGCGAGTTTTCAAATTAGCGCGCTATTTCTTATCCGGCAAATTATCCTGATTTGAACAATCTCAAGATTATTTGTAATGGAGATGCAATTATAGCACTAGAACTTCACAGGATTAATCTTGTGATTGCAAATATTCCCAAGTAAACTTGGGAATATTTGCAAAATAGAGTGCTATTTTATGAATTATCCCATCTTGCAGGTGCAGATACACTCAAGATTATTTATTCACATCGTCAGACCCTAATTCTTCGATGCCTCGCTCGAGCAGGAATCCCTCTTCTTGCAATGGTGGAGGTGCGGGCTTCTTGAATCTTGAGATTAATCGCGAAGAGGGCCAATCGGGCTAAAATCTCAAGATTGAGCAAACTATGGCTGGTGCAGCACCACCTAATTTAAATGCAATTTTAACATTTTATAGCTTCCCATATTTGAGTACAGATGGATGGCCAAGTACGTTGAAGTGGACTTAAGAATATTGCAGGCTTATTGTTTTTACTCTAATCACAAATTATACGCAATGATCATAAACAAACTAAACAGATACAACAAATTTTAACCTGTTTTTCTGAAATCAATATGTTGGACCTCTCTGAAAATGAATCTGTTTACTTTATTAATATTTTTTTTTCTGACTGATTTCACAAAACAGAGGTGACCAACAACCTCAAAGCTTGTGAAAGACTTGACAGACATTGCAACAACCCAGCCCAATATTCAAAGGTTCCTTGCAAATAAACATCTATAAATTTTAACATGTAATACACAGGCATTTTGCTCTGCACAAGTTATTTCTTTGTCTCCTCTCAAAATATTTGTTTAAATCACAGAAAAACTTTAAAAAGAATCAGCAATTATGAAGTTACCTTTCAATTAATATTTAGGCTTTAGGATCAATGTATAGTTTTTGTATCCCTATGATAGGAAATCATCTTGTTTGATTTATTTAAGACGTCGGATTAGATATCTTCAGCCCACAGGAAACACACGCGATTTCATACCTCATGAAATCTTGACCTTGAACAAGATGTATATATGGAAAAGGATTTAGTTCTTAAATCAGAGGTGATTAGGAGAGTAAATTGTTTTTGACGATAAAACAGCCAAGACATTTTGATCAGAATATACAGATGAGAAAGAGGAATTCCCCGTGTAAGCCACCCGTTGACCTAGAAACGTTAATTGATGATCAAAGATTGACGCAATCTGCTAGAGTGAAATTAAGCTTTCATTTTTTTATCACATGGAATTAATAGGGATGAGATGATAGCTAAATATGTTGTGACGTGGGGGCAAGGGCATCGGACCAGTTTTTGAAAATTGCTCATTTATTCATTTGCACAGTGTAGTATAGATTACATTGATATTCCTGGTATGACTCATACATCAGCTTTACCTTTTCAATTCAAAGGTACCCCATTTTTATGATATGTTTGGATTGAAATCAAAAATATAAAATTGATATCCATTAGGCAGGGGAAACTGTGTATTATGGAGGAACAATTTGATTATGATGAAAGGAAGGATATTTGGAGTGGCGATAAAGGATGTAGGGATATATAAGATACAATACTCTTAATGCAAAAAAATAACAATGAAGTTTTTAATGCTAATGATGCCTATTTTAGTTTCATGTGTATTGTTATAGCTCATTTTATACTCTTTCATTGGTTAATCTATTCAAAACATCTGTTCATATGATTATTTACTGTGTCTTCTGATGTATTATTAGTATGTTGACTATATGATTATGTGTCTTTTCTTTTTATATCTTTCGTATTTGTTATTTTTGTAGAATTGTTATATTAACTCTCGGAATAGAAATACATAAAAATAGAGTTAACAATTGATTGATTCTATGATATAATTTGACGCTTTCCAAAAACACTTGTTATGGATAAAGCATTTGATTATTTATGATGACACCAAGAGTATTCCCATAGATCAAGAGGACTACAAAACTCCCATTTGCTAAATGGTTTGAGCAAGTTTTTAGAAAGATAATGAAAATAATCACAAACTTATTTGCTATATTTTGCATAACAAAAGGAAATTTTGTAGAGCCATGCATGAGTGAGCAGTGAGCACACATTACCGACAGAAATCACATTTTTTGAAAGACACAAAGTAATTTTCATAAATCTTCTTGTCATATTCTCTTTCTGTTGAATTATTAAGTGCACTTATTTACCATTATAACTACCACTCGATTTGCATAATGTGAATTCATTTAATGAGTAATTTTTGTTAATGGTAGTATTTACTATTATTAGTAATTCAATTAGTTTAATTCAATTTGGGCATTCCTCCTTTTTATTTTTATGTAGGGATGGAAGATTACAGAAAGGTGATGAGATTTTACTCATTAATGGGACTGGTCTCCTGAATGTTACACACAAAGATGTTGTGGATATCCTTCAAGCCAGTGGTAGCATAGTGCAGCTTGTTATTGCCAGAAAGGTAGGTACAGTGTTCACAATGTGCCACAGTGTGTTCACAGTGCCACATTGTGTTCCCAGTTTGTCTATAGGGCATTCACAGTGTGTCTACACTCTACAGTGTGTTCACAGTGTGTCTACATTCTAAAGTGTGTTCACAGTGTGTCTACACTCTACAGTGTGTTAACAGTGTGTCTACACTCTTCAGTGTGTTCACAGTGTGTCTACACTCTACAGTGTGTTCACAGTGTTTCTACACTCTACAGTGTGTTCACAGTGTGTCTACACTCTACAGTGTGTTTATAGTGTGCCTACACTCTACAGTGTGTTCAGTGTCACAGGGTGTTCACATTGTGTTCACAGTGTGTCTATGGGGTCTTTACAGTGTGTCTACACTCTTCAGTGTGTTCACAGTGTGTCTATAGGGTGTTCACTGTGTGTCTTCACTCTACGGTGTGTTCACAGTGAGTCCTCTTCAGAGTGTCACAGGGTGTTCACATCGTGTTTATAGTGTGTTTACACTGTGTTGACAAGTGTGTTTACAGTTTGTTGACAGTGTGTCGACAGTATGTTCACAGTGTGTTCACAGTGTGTACTCCGTGTGTTCTCATAGTAGACTATATGAGGATGTGATTCACAATGTTAAAATGAATAACAGTGTGATAATTTTGCACTGTGGATATAAGTACATACCTCTAAAGTATACAAAGTCTTCCCCACATATTTTCCAACTGTGGGACACTCTCCAGCAGGGCCCACCCACAGTAGAACGGTTCTTAAGAGCTAAAGTGGCTACCCTGGGTAAATAAGTACATGTATTATTATCGATTTGAAAAATTTTGTAAAGAAATATAAACAATCACATTCAACACTATCATTGCTGCCAGAAACTTGGATTCAATCAAAGAATTTTCCACATTATATCACTCACTCAACATTACACTTTGACAATATAAAATTATGAATAAGTATATATATATATATATATATATATATATATAAAATTGAGATTGACAGAATAAGACAAATTATTAATGCAAGTTATTTGAAAAGGCTATGAATGCATTTAATTGTGATGTATTATTTTGATACCTGTGATGTTGTATTCTCCTTTAGATATTTTAACGTTTCTTGGGTTAATTCTAACACTAAGCAACAATTCAAACCAACGAAGGTAAAAATATACAATCAATCATTATTATTGAATGTATATTTTTACCATAGTTAGCTTCGTTAATGTAAGTTTCAATTATCAAATGACCTCTCCCACGTTCAGGCAGCATCTAAAAACAACACCCGCTTTATGGGTAGTTTCCGAGCTAATGTTGTAGTGGCTGTCTAGAGAGGAAACTATCCCGTCCAAGCTAAACATGACTTATCAAAAATGTATGCTAAGACACCTTTTAGGTCTCATTCATTCCCACCATGTGTAGAGTTATAATTTCTGTAGTAAAGACATACAAGATGGTTCATTTGGTATATGTAAACATTTACACGGAAATTTGATTTCCACTGGTACATGTAAGTTACAAAATATATAGAAGAACATAAACAAGAACAGGGTTTTTAAAAAAGTAATGAAACTTATTTTTAGAGAATTTTAGATGCACATCTCAGTTTTTGTCAGACCTATTAAGGAAAGGTGAAAATATCAAATTAGATTGTTTTCATACTATGGAAGCCAATAGGAGGTGTGCAGATTTTGGGTGTAGTGGTTCGGTCACTTGACTCTTAAACCAAGGGTTGAGGGTTCAAATCCTACCCGGGGCTTATGTTCTTTGGCAAGGCACTTATCCACATATGTCACTCTACCACCCAGGTGTTAAATGGGTACCTGGTAGGATGTGAAAGTCAATGTATTAATTAGATTGGCATGTGTGCACTGATAAACTGTTGCCTGGCCAGGATAATCCCCAGGGAGTGGAGATGGTGTACTTTATGTGTGGAACAGTGATGGATCCAATGACCAGGGTGATAATGATTATGCAATCATTTAGAAAGAAACCAAATTATGAAGTGCTATATAAATTTAACTATTATTATTATTGTTAAAAGCAAATACATAGGCTTGAAGTTTTCACACTGTCAAAATGATTACAGGTAATAAACAAAACAGGAGGCGAATAATACATAAAGGCATGGTCTGTGCATGTGATATTTCACTTGCCAACATTTCAAAAGAAAATTAATACAAGTTGCACATTATATGGGTGGTCTAGTGGTTCTGACTCTTGTCTCTGAAACACAGGGACATGGGTTTGATTCGACACTGTATAGGCCTCCAATCAATAAGTTAAATACTCATTTTGCTTCTAGATTGAGATGTGCTTTTTTTTAAATATTCAATAAAAATCATACCATTTAATGCCTTCTGAGCAACTTAACCCTGCCATAGTATATATTATTTATTGTATTATTTCTCTCTTTGAAATATATGTGATACATGTTTTTGATTTCCAATACATTCTCATTTGTGCTAGTTTGGATAAGTTTAGATAATTAGATATGTAATGGAAACAAGTGGAGAAAATTTTGCGAGCTTAGTTTATGGCTAATTGAGTGACAGTATATTTCATTCAGAGGAAGTTTGCTGCTTGAAGTATTTTCCTGACATTTCATTAGGAACTTGCCCCCTCTCTGCCTCCCTCCCTCAATGTGAAGGCCCTGAAATTCTGCAATATCACCGTTAATATGTCATATTTGTTGATACGTTTGCGTGATTTGTTTGGGGTAATTTGTCAACAAAAATTTACTTCACATTGATTAATAATGAAGTCATCAGTGGCTGGTGGTAGGGATTTATGTATCCAAACTTTCGAAATTAAAAAGCCTCTCATGAAGAGCTAATTTTTTTTCAAGATTCAAGGTAATTTGTCCAAAAAAAACTGTATTCATGCATGCATACTGCATCAGTTTTTCACCCTCAATGGCATTGTATTGAGTCTATAGCATGTTGTAATACTAATAAACCTGTACAAAAATAATTCTATGTTACATGTTGCTTTTCAAATAGATTGATGAACCCCATAGAAATTAGTATCCCTTCTGAAATTATGGTTAGTTGTAAAGTGTAATCTTTTGAATTCAACACTAATACAGATCTTGTGAGAATGGTAAACTAC
This sequence comes from Lytechinus variegatus, assembly GCF_018143015.1. NCBI lineage: Eukaryota > Metazoa > Echinodermata > Echinoidea > Temnopleuroida > Toxopneustidae > Lytechinus > Lytechinus variegatus. The sequence continues at coordinate 2,713,991 of NC_054744.1, read as the reverse complement.
ATGTAAATGGAATTCATGAATATGATAAATTTCATGATGAATAATGATGATATTCCTAATTTTTATCATGTTTTCAAATGCTTCAAGTGTGTTGTAGATATTATAAATGTGGCCATTTGATTCTTGCATTCCCTCTCACATGATGTATGCAATTTCTCCACTCCATGAGGAGCATTCCAGTAGCATCCGCCAAGTTTGAAGTTTTAAGCATACAACATTGGTTTTAGTGTAGTGGAAAAGTGTAAAATAATGTCTTGCCATAGGATGGTAAAGTCATAGTAAGACTTGAAGACATGTCCCATTTTGATATAGGCTACATTCACAACCACTACACCATGTCTGTTATGGCAAATAGAGGCCAGCAAGGGCACCTATTTGGACCTCTCTTTTTTTTCAAATTTGAATCTGAAATGAGCTAACAAGTTGCATTATAAAATCTGAAAAAATCTTGTCTGAAACCCCTTGAAGAATATTTCAACTGTCTTCAAGGAAACTAGAAGTGTGCCGGCATGTCTAAGTTTAATCTCTGAAAATGTGATGAAATTTTTTGTTGCTAAGCAACCATAATTCGCATGTCTCATCACAGGCAAGAATATTGAGTCTAGACTTGACCTAGCTGAAGGATGACACGGAGAAGGGGATTAGGAGGGGGGTCATTTGACCCCTTCGGTGACAAATTTGTAGAGAGATGATGTCATGACGGTAGGGGTAGGGTGAATCATTTGAACTCTACCTTGTCAGGAAAAGGTGAGGTTGAGGGAGAGTGTAATTTGCAAATATCTTTAAAGATGGACTCTCTCTAAGGTTTTATTTAAAAATGTGAATAAACTAAGGAAAAACGCTGAAATTGCATCAAGTAATAGCTATCAAAATAGTAATCAGTTAGATGGCTTTCCCTGCTTTGATACCAATAACTGTAGTGAGTGTAGGCCTACACTTTTAATAGCCATGTTTACTTTTAATGTTTCAGGTTCATAGTTGGTGTCAAATTCAAGATTGATTTTCTTTTACGAGCTCTAGTTTTCACGTCTGCATTATAATTTACATCAATAAATATTATTTGTTGACATGAATTTTTTAAAAATAGCTTTGACTTAGGAATAAGTTTTAGATTTGTTTTAGGATAATTTTTGGCGTTAGGATTTCAAAATTGATCATATTACAAATAATACAATTTCTATCATATTATAAAGAGGCAAGTTAAAAAGATTGGGTAATTCAACAAAGATTTTAGTATATAATTAAGTCTCATAGAAAGTTTTGTCCTTTTGCATTCTCTTTTTACATTTTGGGGTTGAAATGGAGGGAGGTTATTAAAAGGCAGAAAATTGAATAGTTGGTCTAGCCAGAAATCTGATGAAAACAAGGAAGGGCATTTAGCCCCCTATCGATCGGTAATTTGTAGATAGCTGATATCATTTAGAAGTGCATTTCCATGAATCACTGCCTCATCCAATATTGGAAGACTTGCATGGTATTTGTTTCCTCTATAGAGGAAGAGTTTAGGAGGCATATTTGCCCCTCTTAGTCTGTCTTTTTTCGTAATAATATTTATAATAATATTGATGATGATGAATATAGTAATAATAATGATATTATTAGTTATAATTATAGCAATGATGATAATGATAATAATATAATGATAATAATAATATTAATAATTATAATTGTTAATGATAATAATAATAATAATATGCAACAGTTATATAGCGCTTAATACAAATGTTTCTAAGCGCTGCATACTATTACCCCGGCTTTAGCACGGCTACCCTGATCGGGCGCATCGAGCATTCAAGGAATTTCTTCCTACTGGGTACCCATTTACTACACCTGGGTCGAGAGTGGCAAATGTAGATAAACGCCTTGCCAAAGGACGCTAGTGCTGCAGTGGGATTTGAACCCCGGTCCTTGTGGTTCACAGTCCGGAGACTTATCCACTGAGCCACAACACCTCTACTGTAATAATAATAATAATAATAATATTAATAATTAGAATTGTTAATAATAACAACAACAACATTAATAATAATAATAATAATAGTAATAACAAGAAAAAGTATAACCACGATAATGAAATAAAAACATAATGATAATGATAGCTACTTAGCTAGATCTTAGAATTGATACTGTGGATAGAGATGAATATTGTTTTGTTTGGATACAAATATAAAGAGTCTGATTAAAACTAAAAATTAATGAACGATAAGTCTATTCTTCTTTTATTTTTAAATAAAGAAAGGTTTACATTCCTTCTTTCTTATTGTTTTGTTATTTTCTCCCTCCCAAGAGTCACTAAACAACAGGAAACCAGAGAGTTTCAATCACTCTTATTCATGCCATATTTTCCAGTATTTGAAATCTTGAAGGGGCAGTGACATTGATCAGTACTTATCTACTCTGACATATACGAGAGTAGCTATTTCTCTTGGAAGTTTTCAAAGGATATTATATGAGTCATCTAGTCTAGGCTATTGAATTTCCTGAAGTCAAGACTATGATTATAGGCGATGTAAACATTAACTTTGCATGCATACATGTACCTGGTACATCCAATTCATTTCTTAAAGCACCTAAATTTTTGACCAAAGCCCTGTGATAAAAAAAAAAAAAATTTGCATATAAGTGCTTAGTAGCATTCAAGAGTTATAGCCCTATATTCTGAACTCGGGGCAGAATTTAAACTTTGATCTAAAGTTGTGGTTTTACTATAGATAGCCAAATTCGACACAAATCTCTAAAACAGTACTTATTAAATTTATCCTTCAGAAGTGAATGAATGCGCATTGATTTGAACTCTTTTTATTCAGACTGATTTCTGATTATTTAATTCAAATACATTGTTTTATGTCATTAAGTGGATGCTACATGTATTAAAGTGGAATTGTTTTGGTGCAGCGATTCCGACTCTTGCCTTATCAGGTGTCCGAACCCCACCAAGGCCTGGTGGTCTTTAGCAAGGCGTCCATCCACACTTTGCATCTCTCCACCCAGGTGTTGGGTACCCGGTAGAATGCGAAAGCCTCTGTAGTATGCCTAGCAGTTGAGTCTTGGAACTCTCGTTGGAATGCTCCCCAGGGAGTAGAGAAAGTGCATACATTGTATGTGGACATGCCCGGATCTATTGACAGGTGTTATTATAATTATGATGTCAATCACTTTAAAACATATTGTAAGTATTAAGTGCTGTATGTATCTATATATCATTATGTTCATAATTCATTATCATATACTATCAACCTTAGGGTGCCCATGGTGTTTCTAATGTTACACATCAACAATAGAAATAGAAAGAGAAATAGACTTTCCCCTGCGCATAATTGAATTGCTGAGAGAGGAACTTTTCGGTTCACACTTACATGTTTCTCACTAAATATTTTTAGATTACTTATAGTTCTTGTCTTCAGAAGAGCCCCCAAATTGTGATTATATTTGTTTATTTTAACCTTTGCGTTTTCAGTATATCTGTCTGTTGGCATTCACACATGAGGCACCCCATAAATTGACGTCATTGGCCCAGATTGATATCTCTTTATCTTAGGGCATTCTATCAGGTGGCTTTCATCAGCGAAATGTTAGTCAGTCCTCGCAATTTTTCCTGTTTATGAATGCAATTTGATCTCTGCGGAATGACCTTCTTTGGAACAGAGTCATGTTCATGTGTACAAATAGATCTCCTGTCATCTGTATGATGTCCAACAAAAGAGGGCGGTATTCCTCCTTAAACTCTTAAACCTTCCTCTAATTAAACATTAAAATAACCTTTTATCCATTTTTTTGTACAATCATGTACAAAAGAGATTATTTTATTCTGTTTAGGGAAAAAGGTCATCTTTTGCAAAGTCTGTTTTTATTTGTTGATTGATACAATTTTTTTCTTCTCTGCTTTCACATTGTTATGGAAGAGAAATTGGGCAGTTAATTTCAGTTGTAATAATTCTAAACATTCGTAACGTCATTGATATCAATATATTTCTTTGTTTCGTGTACATGTATAAAATCTTGATTTATATGTATTGTGATTGTAAACTTATTGATTTGAAAGAGGAAGAAAATGAAATATTATTCAAAACAAAAATGTTTTTTTTTTTATTCTCTGGAAGTGGATGATGCAAAGATTCTTGTGGCTTTAACTGAGAATGCACAGTGTGAAAAAGAGTCTCATTTTTCCTTACGTAATGGAAAGCTAGTGCTCAGACTAGGAATTTCCCAAGCCAGTTCTAAATGATCAATACTTATTATGCCTGAATTCTGTTGACACTAACACTGATATCATAGTGTATAGCTGTCACTGTACTGAAATATTTTGTGGAATCGTTTTGATCTCTGCTGACCTCTCTTTACCAAGATGTAGTTTGTAGGTACCAATTAATCAAAATGAGATTTTTTTAAATCTAAAACTTCCCCAATAATAATAATGATAATAGGCCTATTTAAATAGGGCATTTATTCAGCTGTGCTTAACACTTATAATAATAATAATAACGGTACATTTACCCAGGGTAGCCACTTCAGTTCCGAAAACTGTTATCCCAGCTTTTATTATTATTATTATTACCTGGCTAAGCTAGGTTACCTATTCAGATGCACACAGCTTTCTGAGGAATTGCCGGTACCCATTTACCTCACCTGGGTGGAGTGCATTACACTGTGGATGAATTCCTTGCTGAAGGAAATTACGCCATGGCTGGGATTTGAACCCATGACCCTCTTTGTTTCAAAGTCCGGAGACTAATCCACTGGGCCACAATGCTCCACACTTGATATTGATTGTACTTTGGTATTATTACCTGGGTGTAGTTGAGCCACCACGCAGGTAGTAAATCATTCCAGGAAGAAATCCTATGAGGTACCTGTTTGCCTCTCCTGGGTTGGATGCAGCCAGTGTGGATAAATTTCTTGCTGAAGGAAATGAGCACCTGAAGTAGGGTTTGAATGCTCAACCCTCTGATAAAAAGGCAAAAATATCAAGACCTCTATACTCTTATGCTTTCAGCCACCACTCGGAATAAATACAATTTTATTTATTTTTCTTGTAGCGGAAAAGGAGACACCAGTATCAGGGAGGAGGTGTCATCTTTCCATCAGATGCGTCCGATTCCAGCAGTCTCTCCAGCCAACCTTCAACGCCCCATGGTTCCCCAAGACTAGGGACCCGGCGCTTCCACTCCAAGGAAAATCTCATGCCAACGACGCTGCCAACCGCAAGACCCCCGACGGCAAGGATCAGTCCCCTGGACGTGGGTGTCCATTGCAACGACAGGATGGGCAATGGGAGCCTAGGATCTGGCCAAGCACGCTTTTCAAAGTGAGTAGGATACTAACTCAAGTTAACACATTACATTCCAGAACCGGGAAGTCCCTCTACAAAGCTTGGGAAGAACAGAATGTAGAAGACTACAGGCTTGAGAAAAGGCAATAGGCGGTTTCAAACCGCCTCGATCACAAGAATCCCCGTTAAATTACGAGAACTTTTTAAGGCTAAAAAATACCCGTTAATTATTCCTGCATTCACACCGCCCCGAAACACATCCTTCGGGATAAGTTCCCGAAGTTACGAGCATGCGCAGTGTGGTCTGATAAGCAGGCAAGGCGGGAGATTCAAAATCACTTGCCCAGCAGCCACCCACGCCGCCGCGCCCAACGACACGCTGGGATAAAAGTTCCCGTAATTTGCTTTCACATCGCCAAAATACCTGCGACCTTGGAAAAATCCCCACGAAAGTTCTCGTAATTTCGCCAAGTACCTACTATTTAGCGGGTATTTTCTTTCGGGGAAATTACGCGTAGTTTGCTTTCACATTACCAAAATACCTGGTATTTTCTGATCGGGGTAAATTTCCCGATCAGAGAATACCTGGAACTGGCGAACTTCGAGGCGGTCTGAAACCACCTAATTAAAAGTCAACATGTGGACACTATAATCTCAAGTGAAGTTGTTTTGCTTCCCATAATCTGTCCTCAGGTTTATAGGTGTCACGCGCATAAAACATTCCCCATAGACTTGTGTGTTAAAATGGCACTTTTAAAAAATTCATAAAAAATAAACGTGAAATTAGAGGGTCAAATGTCTACTACCATTGGATAGGATATATATCTGACATTCCATATCTGACCAGAAAAGGGTATCGTAGCCAGCTCATTCTAAAAATAAATTGCCATTTATGAAGATAATTATGATGGGATCAAATTTATCAAATGAAACAGTAAAATAGCCCTCATTCTTCTGCCAGTCAAAAAATGGTTCCAAAGTCATTGATATATCTTCCCAATTCCCAACTCTTGTCAATCAGCAATATCAAATTGAAAAAAATTTGAATGGGTTGGCTCGAATGAATATCTTTTGCCTGCCAGTTGTAATTAGGCCCGTGTAACCTTTACTCTCAAGTGAAGTTGTTTGGCTTCCCATAATCTGTCCTTAGGATTTTAGATGACGGGCCATTTTGTCTCGCCCTAAACCATACCCTCAAACTTGTTAACAGGAAATGCCATGAGTGAATCCATTTGAAAAACAGAATATATTTATTCATTCATTCACAAATAATCTTTGAAAGCACTACTAGATTATTTCTAGCTGGTATGAATGGATTATATTATGATTTTCTGATCTCGATTTATATCGCTGTCAAGTTGCCGATCGGAAAGCCTGACGTATTCTCTACAATATATGTATATTTTTTCTCCTCGATTTTAATGTGGTCCTGGTTAGTTGCTACAGATTTTAAACTGAATGAAGAGATTAAGTATAGAGATAGTCTGATATAACGTGACACTTCTCACCCTCGCAATCAGTGTAGTGTGAGGTCATCACTTGAAAGTACTGACAAACCTATACTAGTCTTTCCTTCAGGAGAAACTTTCTGTATGAATTAAATATTTTGTTATTGTCTTATTTTGTTATGAATATTGCATGTTTTATTTATCATTACACTAATAAATAAAACAACTTTTCTGCCACTAGGCTGATTTCCAGTAAGTCCATATAAAAATATAATTATATATAAATCAAGAATTACAAAAGTGATTCTATTTAGTCCAGGAAGTAAACAAACTATTTCTTAATATGCTGGAATCCTTGACTTAATGGTTTTTTTTAACGGTACCTTGATATTTGATCCTGCAACAATTGCTTCTATGGAAAATGCACACATTAAGCCAAACTCAAATTCTAATCCTAATTCTACATCTTCATACAAATTACCCAAAAGGAAATATTTGCAGGAGCTGATCAGGAGCTGCATAACGGTATTGAAAGTGGGGGGGGGGGAGGGTTGACAATGCAAAGTCAGATGGCAATTTTTTACAATTTTGTACATGGTTTTGGAAAAAAGTGGGGATGGGCGGCTGAAGCCCATCCAGCACCCCACCCCCCCTCCTCCGTTTCCTCGGCTCCTGGTAATGTCATGGAACCTTAAAAACACCTTTTATCCAGTCAGGGTTGATATACACTTGCTGTTTTTACTTGGTATGCAGTAGGTTTTTTTTAAGCATGATTGCTGTATGTGACATTGGTGTATAGATGTTATGTGTGACCAGCTTCTCCCAAAAGGACAATAAGTTGCCAGTGAAGGTTTTCTTTAAATAGCAGAAAAGCAATTTGCTCTTTAACAAGCACAAATTTAAAAATTAGCTTATCTGAAAAAGTAATTCTTCTTCTTCATACTGTTGAAATTTGAAGTTTTATATTTGAATAAAAGAGAAGATACAAGAGTTTTTTTGATACCATTGTTTGTGGACTGCTTGGAAGACTCAGAGATTGCATTGTGTGCACATACCATGCTTGAATGAACCCTGAACTTCAAACCTTATTTTCGCCTTATCTTTTGAAGCCATCACTGAATTTCTTCTACATTAAATCAATTAGTTGTGTTGGGTTTTGTTGATTAATTTATGAAATTTTAATTAATAATAATGTTATAGGTATAATATAAATTATATGTCATTTTAAAGCTTGGGATATACTTTTCAAAGCTCAAGAAACATCTAAAAATTCATTTTGAGCGACTTATCGTTGGTTTTGGGTTCGCCGGTCACATGTATCGTTTCATAATGTTAGAGCACACTTCTTGCCAGAAAGTTGGCACTATGACCATGTTGAATATCTTAAAATATGCTCATGAGTTGCATGTGCGTAAGCTGCATGATTCACGCTTACCCGCGCCTCCTGTAAAGTCGCTTCGGTCAAGCTGGCAAGGATGCCCCAAACGACAATCATAATTAAAGATCTGTAATTACCTCCCTCCAGGAACGAATACCTATAAACAGTTGTAAATATTAAACCCCTATCATTATGCCATATGATACACAACATTGCTACAGATATTGTTTTTGTGTTATCTGACCTTCTGCAGTTTATACGATGATGTGCAATCAATACATGATTCATATTGATAGAAATAACTTTCCCTTGAAATTGTAGTTGCTAGACAATGTACACAACTCTATTCAGACAGAATGGTTTACTATTATAAACTGTGAAGAAATTAAATGATACTTGTGGACTGTTTGATGTTCAGGAGCATTGATTGACCAAGTATGGTCCGGAGTATGGGATTCTGTGTATTATTTATAACAGTATAGCAATGATGGAATCACATTTGTCAAGGCAAGTATATGCTTTTATTCAAATGTGTCGTATCTGTGGCATGCTTTGAGTAATTAATGTTGGGTTGGGAACATTTATTCTGACCCTTTTTTCATGGCTTGTGTGAAAGAAAGAGAAAGAGATACATGTAGAGTGAGAAAAAGGGTGAGGAGTGAGAGAGACCAGAGGTGATTGGGCTGTTATATAACATTATAAAAAATATATTTTTTATGTTATAGTCAAAGGAGTTCTGTAACCTAGATTTTTTCAATGAATTATGTGAAATTGGCAATGGAATTTAAGTGCACATAGGCTCAATAAAATAAATATGGTTTTCACCCACTCCCCCCCCAAAAAAAATGAATAGATAGAATGAATAAAAAGTAAATTGAAATAAAGAAAATAAGAAAAAGTTAAGATGAACTAAAACAGAAAAAAAATATATAATGAGGAAAATTTTGAGATAAAAAACTCAGATTTTCCTTAGGAAAAACACTTTGGAAGATTGTCCTTCATTTTTTAACAGTTCAGTAAACTTCATATACCAATTGTATAACCAACTCTATTCCTACCAAACACCCCCTGGCAGTATCACAAGCAAATTGGTTATCACATATACAAGCTATGTCATGCAAGTCCATGCCCATGTATCAATGTGTCTTTTAAATGTCAACCCATTGCCACTCACATATGTGGTTGAAATGAACCATATCTTGATTTGTTATTTTTTGTATCTTTTGAGATAGTGCTATCCTGTTCCCAGCAGTTCTTTTTTTTTCTAGTTCTTTCCATGATTGGTTAATTGAGCCCTAATTCTCATAGTATCCTCGTCAAGCTCTTGTCATCCCTAATTGCCATTAGTATCCATGGGAACATAAATTGATATCGGAATTCAATATGGGATCATAATTGTCTTTAATGAGCATACCCACGATGAAGTTCATCGCGAGATTAATCATGAAAATTGCATTATCCTGACATCTTAGTTATAATCTCAGTCATATTGAGTTGACACCAGCCTAAAATGAGATCGTCACCAGACCACCCTGAACAAACTAATATGTTCTTATTTAGTGAGTGAGTTTGAGGGAGCTGGGAGGCAGGGGGGGGGGGTGCTAGGAAGAAGGAAGGTAGGTGTGGGGGCATGCAAGAAAGAAAGAATATTCATTGCTGAATTTGATAGTGCGAGCAAGGAGGGAGGGAGAGGGGAATATCATTGGAAAATATAAGAGCGAGAGCAAGGAGGGAGGGAAAGGGGGGAAGGGATTGGGAGAATATTCATTGGAGAATTAAAGGGATGGTCCAGACTGGAAATATTTATATCTTAAAAAAATAGAGTAAAATTCTCCGAGCAAAATGCTGAAAATTTGATCAAAATCCGATCACAAATAACAAAGTTATTGAATTCTAAAGATTTGCATTATTCCGTTGAAACAGTTCTAGGCATGTCTTTATGAATATTCATTAGGTGGGGTGATTATGTCATATCCCCATTTGTTCTTTTGTATTTTATTATATGAAATTAGGTTTATTCAAAATTTTTCTACCAAGAACTACATGTAAAACAATTGGATGGCAACTGATTGTTAAAGTGAATTAGTTATTTATTGCCACAACTTATTTCATCATAATTGAGATACATCATTTACACTTGTATGAAAAAATGAAACATTTATGATTTCATGGAACAACATAACAAAAAGGGAAAGTGGGGATGTGACATCATCAGCCCACCTAATGAATATTCATGACGATGTTTGTTTTAACAAAATATTGATGAACTTTAAAATTCAATCACTTTGTTATTTGTTATCCGATTTCGATGAAATTTACAGCATTTTACTCTATTTATTTAGATATAAATATTTTCAGCCTGGACCATCCCTTTAAAGAGTGAGAGAGAGAGAGAGGATGGATGGAGGGAGAATATCTGTTAGATATTCCATGATCTAGAAATCTGATCAATTTGTGGTGCAGTCTTTCAGTAGGTTGATCATTGATATAAAGCTTCTTAGGATATAGGATGTTCAATGTTTCCTCCTATAAATAATACATTAAGGGCTTTGATGAAGATGGAGATGGTTCTAAAGGATGAACTCCTATTAACCTGTCAAACACGATAAGTTTGAAGCAGAGTATTCTTATTATATCATGCTACCAAATATATCCCAGAGACCAGGGGCGGATCCAGGATTTTCCAAAAGGGGAGGGGCACATTTGCCCTTCAAAATTTGACAAGCAAAAAAAAAGGTCCCCAATAAAATCATTTGGTGTGACTCTCATGGGGGGGGCACACTTGTGTTTGAATGGCATATTTACATTATAAATATTGATTATGACTCTCAAAAGGGAAGGGGACATGGGTTGTATGTGCCCCCCCCCTGGATCTGCCTCTGCCAAGGGACTCATGTCAAACTGAATCAATTTTTCAAATGGTATTTTATTTCAAGATTGATTTGCAGCAGTGGTGTATGTAGGGCACATCTGGCCCGTGCCCCCCCCCCCTTTGAGAGCCGTAGTCAATATTTTTAATGTATGCCGTTCTCATACAAGTGTGCCCCCCCCCCTTTGAAAGACACAGCATATATTATTAATGGGAATATGTTGTCATTACACAGGTGAGGACCTTTTTCTCCTTCTTTTTTATAGCTTTTTAAGCTTTCCTTCGGAAAATGTGCCTCCCCTTTGGAATATCCTGGATCTGCCTCTGATTTGCAGTATGAGCTACATTATACAAATACAAATATTTTTACAGATAGAATATTAATGCATAGACACATTAATATTTATTGAGAAGTAATATTGGAATAGTATTACCAAAATATATGTACGAAGCATGAAGAAATAGAAACCGGTAATAGATTTTTGGAGCAATATGAATGTAAAATCTTTGTAATGATTCTAGGTAATTCCAGAGCTGTCTGTGCTATGTTAAAATAGTTGTATCTTATAAGTTATGAAATTAAGGAAAAAAAAGTAACGAGCAATAACAAAGTATGTAAAATAGCTCTGTGTTTAGGCTATACTTTTATTCATATTGGCATAGATTTTTTGAATTGGCTTCAAATCCTTAGATTAAAAAACATTTTTTTGTAGCTGTAGTTTGGAAATATTAGAGGTTTCAATTTAATCAAATAATAAGTTCCGGGGGGGGGGGGGGGCAGTCAAATATTTTGCTGTACACACGTGTGACAAAAAAAACATGTTTAAAGGGGTGTTTTTCAGTTTTAGACGCGGGTCAAGTTGGTCCTTATTGTCAAATCTATATAAAATGAAATATTGTATAATTTAAACAATAAAAAACAAAAGAAATAGTGAGTGATGGACATTATCAACTGAGTCACCTAGTTGTGCATATCACTGTTTTGTGAAAAATAAGCGAAACTTTCTTATTTTACATCCGATTCTGATGAAATTTTCAGCACTGTGCTAGGTCTCTTTTTATTCAAGTCAGCATTTTCCTGGGGTGGACTTGACCTTTAAAACCAGATGGTGGTTGTATGATTCAGTGTGATCTCACGTGAATGTAGGGGATACCATGTTTGTAGACAAAAGAAAATGTTTTGTGGGAGTTTCCTGATGAAAAAAGCAAACTCATAAAATAGCTTGAATTTTTGCCAATGGTGCCTATGTTTTGGATTTCATTCAGTAAGGAATTACCAGGCACTTGGCCAGTGGCATTCTGTTCTTAATATAGTATCTTCATGCAAAATAGAATAATATGCAAAAAACTGTTGTTATTTTTTCAGATTATAGAAGGATTTCAATCGTTAAAATACCTCCTGTACATAATACAGTACTATGATAGTAATACTACTTATTAGATTTTCAAACTGTTGATCTTTTCTTCTACTTCAATAAGTGCATTTTTGAAGCTTGAAAGTGCACAGATAGTTAACCTTTTAAACTTTGCACCAAAATCACTATGTGAATGCATCGGCCTTCAAAGTTTGTTATTAGGGCCGGACTAAATGTGAAAGTCCTATCTGCAGAGTACCCAGGCACCCGATATAAACCCTTTGCTATCTGTCCTGGAATTCTATAATTGCAGATTTGGGTAAACTCTACGGCCCGTATTCTGAAGTCAGGTTTGATTTAAACTCTGGTTTAAAGTTGTGGTTTTAACTATGGATAGCCAATTGTGACATAAATCTCTAACAGTAGAGGTTCAAAGTATCAGCTCATTTGACTCTCAAATCATTATTTAACTGTCTGGGAAGGATGAATAAGATTATTGTCTTCACCATTTAAGAATAAAGAAAGAGCACAGTAAACATAATAAACATACCCTGTGAACAAATTTGGACGTGTTTGGCTTCTCATAATTTTAGCACAGAGTTAGACCACGGTCTAAGTTAAACCAGAGTTCAGAATATGGGCCTGTATGTGCAGTGCTTGTAATCACTTCTAAAAGGGTAGTCACCTTGTATTTAAGCTATATGCTGACATACTGTACATATGGCTAGCCATCATATCTTTCGATCCCATCTCCTGAGATATCAAGCATTTGCGTTTTGTAAAAACACAATTCATCAAGAATTCAAATTTATTTATATGAAAATTAATGTTGGCATTAACAAATAGGCAATTTTTTATATCGAGAAATGGGATTAAGACAATGGCTTGTCGCATCCTATGTATTGCATATGCTGGCTGAGACAGTAAGATATGACAGCCCCTTTAACAATAATGATTACAATTAATCTGTCTCGAATCAGCTCTTTGTGTGAAAACTACTCGGAGAAAAAGACAAATGAAAGCCGAGAGGCCTTATATCTTGTAGCTGAGAAAACGCAGGAAGTCACATTTGGACTCGGTAGCTTATGTGACATGAGTCTTCCTGCATTTTCAATAGCTGCTGATTGATCCATTGTTTGTACATGGCAAAGCGTTAAACAAGTGATTAAAGTATTATTTTCTTTGAGAAGAAGATCCCCTTCTCCCACTGCTATTGTCTTGTATTACAACATATTCACCAGTCCCTAGGTATTTTGGATACAATCAGTCGTCTGAGAGTAATAAAGCCGGGAGCTTCAAAACAATTTGCAACTCACTTGAGGTGGTTTCAGACCGCCTCGAAGTTTGTCAATTCCAGGTATTTTCTGATCGGGAAATTTATCCCGATCAGAAAATACCAGGTAATATTGGCAAAGTGAAAGCAAATTATGCGTAATCTCCCGAAAGAAAATACCCATTGAATAGATTTTTCCAAGGTCGCAGGTACCTTGGGTGGCTGCTGAGCTCATGATTTTGAATCTGGACCCCTCAGAAGAACAGCCTGTGGCTGAAGACGGTCATCCAGCCCACGAGTGGAAAATAAATAATGAAAAATGTAATAAATCTCGGGCCTTGCTTGCTTATCAGACCATACTGCACATGTTCGTTATGTCAGGAACTTATCCTTTTGGGGCGGTGTGAATGCAGGAATAATTACTTTGTATTTTTAGCTTAAAAAAGTTCTTGTGATTTAATGGGGAATCTTATGATCGAGGCAGTCTTAAACCACCTAGTGACTTGGACAGATAGAAAATGTTGTTTAGTGATGAATATTAATCCTCCTTTATCAGAATACGGCAATCACAAAAGGCAAGTCATCACCTATGTTACCTGTTAAAAAAACAAAGGATGATTAAAGGGCAATCCAGTCCTGAAAATAATTTTTAATAATGTAAGATTTTTAAGCTTGGAAAATCACACAAATTTGAATTTAAGAACGGAGTATGAAATAAGTTAGGCCATTGATGATAAGCAATATTCAAAATATAATTTGAAGCTTTCTATTGTGGGAGAAGAAGTCATTATCTAGTTTCCAAGGTACATCATATTTTCTTTCTTGGTAATAAAAGGACCTTCAAGTACTTTGGTAGTTTTCAGTACTTCTTATTAACCCTTTTGCACAATTTTTTTTATAGAGCCATATTGGCTCTCATTCCAGAGTCCAGTTCAACCATGGTCTAGATCTCTAATGAAATTATGAGAAGCTGATAATATTAAATCTTGTTTTTCTTATTTTAAAAAATATTTACCAGTTTGTTTCCCCATGCTCTAATGATGAAGAAAACTATTTCAGTTGTTATTCCCAAAAAGTTACGAATGGGTTGAGTCACAGATGAGTTGATAGAATCTGTACTATGTTGGACAATTGGTAATCCATAAACTACAATATTTGGCAAGACTTTCGTTCAAATGTGAGTTCGGAATACTGGCGTAATAGTTACAATATCATAATGTGAACCTGGATAATAAGGGCAAATTATTTGTGCATCTTCTTACTGTTTTTTTTTTACATTTTTTTTTTCCTTGACCGGATCAAAAACCACCATCCGATAGTGAATTATCTGAGCATATGTTACAATGATACATGACTTCCTACCCAATGATGCATAGACATGTGTCTAAAATGTAGCACAAATGTGATGTCACCTGTATAAAGATAAAATTTAGGTAAATTTTTTGTGACCTTATTATTTGTGACCTTATTTCAGTGTTGATTCATACTAGTATTGCACTATAATGATGATGATGGGATTTTTAATAACATTTTCTATTTATCTATTACAACCCTAACTCTTATCCTATACTTTCTGAGATATTAAAGAGAAATACCAGTAGTTGCAGTAAACACTGATTTCATGAGAAACTCTGTAGAACAAGGCTTAATTGTCAGTATATCATCGAGGATCTAGATCTGGTACAGTTACATAAACTGAACTTTGTGAAATCTTGAAATCTATGCTGAAAATTGTTCACACTGAAGATCATTAACACAGATAAGCGCACGTGGGACAGTGTATACTTATTGCTTTGAATGTCGGGCCCGACGCTTGACCCGAATCCTGTGCTTATTTGCTGATTTCTCAGCAATTACACAATTTCTTCCAGAATCCTTTGGCACATATGTTTAATTATACAAACAGACACTTTGGTGGTCATTTCATTGGATTCTGTACGAACTCATTTTGATATCGTTACCACAACTGGCATTTACTTTAAGACCGGAGCGATTGTCGCAGGAGCAAAATTTCAGTTTGACTTAATACAGACTTTACAGTTATCGGATTCCTCTTTTATGGGCTCCCATCATGTTAGATAATGAGAAGATCATCCGAGATTTTTGATGACAGCGACATCTCTCTTTTTTCCCCTGGTTTCTTTCTCATTCCCTAATTAAAACATCAACCCATAATTCTTCTGACAGCTCTTTCACCCACACCCAATGTAAATTCATATCTAAATTCCTCATGTGCGACTAATTATTAGAGAAACATGACTGTCTCCTGTTATGTACCACTTATTCAAGAGGATATACCAGATTAATCGTAACATTCACTAATTGCCGTCATGCTCCCAACCATATGTGCATTTTAGGGGATTTGGTAATGTGTTTTGGTTATCAGACACGGTGACTATGTTTGCAACATGAGTACGCCCATGCAAGCTAATCTCAAAATTCGGGGTATACATGTCAAACTCTGATATTTAAAGGCCAGTTCAATTCTGAGAACAAGTTGATTTGAATTAAAAGAGGAAAATGAATGTAGTATAATGCTGAAAATGCACTGTAAAATGAAGAAATGATGTAAAATAAAGAAATGCATGCCTTTGCATTGCATTTATGAAATAGTTTCACACAACAATAAATGCAAACACTTATAGGCAGGGGCAAACATCAGGCATTTTAATCTCGAGCCCTAGCAACTGAGCGGCCAATGAAAACAAAGCATTAGCGACCCGTACAGCAGTGTGGCATTATGGCATGCCTACAATGCATATACACAAACATCGCATTCATACTTGGTGCTGAACGTCGTGATAATCGAGTTTACCAATTGCGTCATCTGAAAGTTTACAAATCTTTCTGAAATTTTCAGTTCTGTTTCCGACATTTCATCGTGTTTCTTGTACTTTGTTTTCATCGCACTAAGATTAGTGCTGTCGTCGTTAAGCGGATGTGACGACACTCCGCCCTCACCTATGTTTATGGTATTCAAATGGGAACCAATTATGCCACACAAATGTTACATGAACTCTTTTATTTTCCAATGTAAATTATGGTTTGACTTCAACAAAACTAATTGAGAACCCTAGTCTGGTGAGAAAGCTGTTTGTAAAGTTACGAACACGTTCTTTGGTCATAAATCAATTACACAGGGATATCATTAAGCACAAGAAAGGATCACCAGTCATGCGTAAAGTCATTCGTATCTTACGAACAGCTTTATGAAACACCCACCTGGTGTAATGAGTGAACTTTCCTAATCATATATATATAGAAATGGATTAGTAAAGACAACATGAGTATCACCTAAGATGACATTTATTATCATGTTTCATGATATCGAACATAGCTGACTAATTCATGTCACCACACCTACATCTGCTCTGAAAATTGGCAACCTTGAATGACATTCATTCGTTACACACTCATTATTTCATGTACACGACTGTATAATTGAATGGTTAGATGAGATCAAGTTTCGGGAAACAGATGTTGTTTTTTCTAATTGCTTTTTAAAGAGCTTTTGTTGTCATTTCTTTCAAATTAGATTAAGCAATTGTAACGATCAAGTCATCATTTGCAGGGGTCACATAACATTTCTTTCAATAATTGTGAAAAAAATGTAAAATTCCTCTGCCCCCTGATATGAACCATCATTTCTGTTCATTTATATTGACATCGATTCTCTCATTTCCTTTTCACTGTGTTGTGTATGTAATCTTTTAAGCAAAATTTCATTATGTCATAAAAATATTTCAAATCCATTTTCGATGAAATTTTAGCTTTATGCTTATTTCATTTTTTGCTGTTTTTATGACAATCGACCTTTTGTTGGGGTGAACTCTTTCAGAGATGCCAAGGTCAAAGGCCAGTTATGTGTGAGATTTCCCTTGACTCTGCGTGAGATTGCAGGGATTGTGTATAATAGTATGGGGATAGACTGATACATGGATCCAGGGGGGTACTCAGTATAAATGTATGATACGTATGTGCCGTGGTTGAGACCCCCATTTTCAGCCTATATTTCCGTTCCAGAGCATCACCAATCCAGAAAGCCTTAGAAATTAAAATTTTTTCCCGTTCCGGAGACCCTCAAATTTGTGATTTCTCGTTCCAAAGAGCACCTGTCTTGGTCTACCTGGCTGGTCAGAGCGGTGAGCTCGATCAGTGCGGAGCCATTATGCCGCCCGTCGAAGCTCCCTGCGCCGGAAGCTAACTTGCGCTGGCCTGATATGAATCTAGCAAGACGCATGCGCATTTTGCGCCTGTGATCTAATGAGTTCCGGAGACTACCATTTTTTGTGTAGTCCGTTCAAGAGTGTTGCATTTTTAGCAATGGTTGATCCAAGAGTCGATCCGGAGACCCCCGTTTTAAGACCAAGATTTAGTTCGAGACCCCCCCCTATTTTAGAGTTGGTGCAGCACATAGGTATCATGTTATAATTCGAGTGCCCCCGCCCCCCCTGGACATGCATGAAAAAGAGATTTGAGGGGATGAGCAAGAGACCTTAATGCAGGGGGCTCACACATAATGTGTGGGACTTGGCATGTCTGCCCTATCCTATAAATAAGAGAAAATAGCAACCTATCAAGTATTATTTGCTTCTTAAACAATTTTGCTCAAGATTTTAACTACTATAAAGAGATGCTAATATTATCTGATGGAAGGGAAATTCCCTATGCCTCAGAGATTTGGTTTTAAATGCAGAATTTTTTAGGAGCAAGTTTTCTGGAGTCAATGTTGTGAATCCTCTTGATCTATAAGGTTTTGTATTGAAACCATTTCTTTTCTCATATTTTTTTTTCCAGGCAAGAAGAAGGTTCATTGACCTATGATGAATCAGTATGGAAGAGATTTTCATCTCCTCAGAGCGCACCTACTACACCAAGGGTATGTAAAGCTTTTTAAATATCAGACTGATGATTTGATAGGATCATTTTTCATTGTAAAATAACATTTTCATATCATTGCCAGCTTATCATCATAAGCATGTACTGTATATTATGATAAATACCATTTATTCACATTATCTTTTGTTGATTTTCTGTATCAAATTCCCTGTTTTCCTTTTTATTTGTTTGATTTTCGGGTGGAAGGGAGGGGAGGGGGGCTCTTTTCCACCCCTTTTCGTGAATTTGCGGGTGCAGACTGGTTGCAAAATATTTTTGTTCATGGTCAAGGACCGAAATAATTCGGGACTACTAGCTGGTATTCATGTGGTTCTGTTAGAGTGATTTCTAAATGAACGCTTTGTGAGAGCAAACACACTTTACTTTCTAAAAAGAGCATAGTCGGAAATCCCAGGGAGGATGCTTCCCCCGACCAAAAATACATCATTCACAATTCAAATAATACATGTATTTTTGACTAAACGTCCTTACATTTTGGGTGAAAACCCTTTTTTTGGTTGTCAATTTTTTTTGTGGTTAAAATGACCTTACATTTTGGGTGATAACCTTTATTTTTTTTTGCTTGTAAAAGTTTCAAAGTTTCCAGTACCTGGTCCCTCTACCTTTTTGGACAGATTTCCGCCCATGAAAGAGAGAGGAGATTACAGGGAGCATGAGAAACATGGCGATCTGACACAAACGAAAAAAAATTAAATGATTTGTATACCTCATCATATTTCCCCTCATCTCTCATCAAGTTGTCCCTGGTTGTCATATACTGCCCTCGCGAGGCCTCGTCAAAGAAGACTTTGGAACAAAATGAAATTCAATATGACATTATCTAGCTAATGATGCTGGATTGGCATGGTCATCTAACCCTCCGGACAGGAACGAACTATCCATTTGATGTGGGCTTCCGTCACTATTTACACTGTAAAAATGCTGTTTAAAATTTTAAGCATGTTAAAAAGCCTGTCACTTCAACAAGTATTGTTTAAATTTTAAACATTCATATCATTTTTCGAAAAACACAAAGTTTAAACATCCTGTTTAAGAATAGACAACTGTACAAGTGACGGGCTTAATGTGCTTTATATTTTTAACAACATTTTTACTCAGTGTATAATTCCAAACCAGGGTGTTGACACTCCACCATTTGGTGTTGTGAAATGGACTGCACCAAGCATTTACACCAGTGTTTATGTAATTTAAGGTGTTTGTTCAACACCCATGGTGTTATATTCAAACTTCATGGCATAGTTGTAAGTAACACCTGAGGGGGTATTCCCACAACATCTATTGAGGACTAAATAAATGACTGAACATATTAACAATTTCTCATGTTATGACTGTATGAAGTAGTGATTATAGACTTTTTTTGGAGGGAGGAATAATATTTGGAGGTAGAGAGTGAATATACAAGGAAGAACAAGAACAAAATCATTTGTGTCTGGAAATCCCTTTTATTTTCTCTTGATATTCATTAATTACCTTGAATTCTTTTCCTATGAAAGTAGAATTCCCTTGATTTTGACCCTTTTTTTGGGGGGGGGGGGGGGTCTTGTATACCTCTGAACCCCCCCATAGTTCACTTACAATTTATGTCATTTAAAGAAAGTGTATCCTGTGACATTTCATGGTATGGTCATGTCTGTAGCAACAACAAAAATAGTAACAGAGTAATAGATGTAGAATTCTCTTCCTGACTAAATGCCCTTTTGAAACAAATCCACTTTATGATGATTGATAGTAGAATGGTTGATTTAGATTTAGTCTGGTTAAAATGCTATTGCTTGTGGTACACATAACTTTAATTATTCCAGTGATATATACTACCCCCATTACCACAATCTAAAAAGTGAAATAAAGTTAGATCTTTAAAGGTCTAGTCCACCTTAGAAAATTGTTGATTTAGATCAATAGAGAAAATCAAACTAGCAAAACGCTGAAAATTTCATCAAAATCGAATGTAAAATGAGATAGTTATGACATTTCGAGTTTCACTTGTTTTTAACAAAATTGTTATATGCACAATTTATTCACGTGCAAATGGGAGAATCGATGATGTCCCTCACTATTTCTTTTGTGTTTTATTGTTTGAATTGTACAATATTTGAAGTTTTACCAATTTGACAATAAACTTAACTGAACCATACAATGTTATGATAATGGTAATACCACATGTTCAGGGGGAAATCAAACTTTGTTTCACAGGAAAATAGGTAGAAATTATAATATTTCATATAATAAAATACAAAAGAAATAGTGAGTGATGTCATCAGTTCTCTCATTTGCATACCAACTGGTATGTGCATCTAACTTTTTTGTGAAATTAAGCAAAACTTTAAAATGTCATAACTCTCTTATTTTACATCCGATTTTGATGAAATTTCAAGCGTTGTGCTTGTTGGATTTTTCTCTCTTTATTCAAATAATCTTTTTGTTGGGGTGGACTTTTCCTTTAAAGGGGTTGTCACAGCTGCATGTTTTAGCCAACTTATGCTGTTGTACTGTACCTGTGGCCAAACATTTTCTTTTTCATCCTATTTTTTTCTGTCATCAAGCATTTCATTAATTGCATTTGTTAACAGCGCAAAATTTTATTAACATCGCAGAATTCAAATTCTGTACAATTATAAAGAATCATTCATATTGTTAACAAAGGAAATACTTGATAAAAAGAAATGGGATTAAGAGTACGGGCTTGCCATAGCATACGTATGTCGGCATACGCTGGCTAAAGCAGTCAGGTGAGAGAGTCCCTATAGGAGTGAATATAGATCAAGAGTGAATTTCGAGTTCATGAAGATCTCACTCCATATGCATTCTAAATTTAATTTTGTTCCTTGAAGGATCTGTTTGATAGTCACTCTAAAAGGAGTGAACATTAACCTCTGCTCTGCATTCTGTTTTCAGTCTGGATTTATTCTAAAACCATTCTTACTTCAGAGAGTGAACATGGTCACTCTAGATATGGAGAGATTATTTAAAAAAATTCACTTTGCTAGGAGAGTATGGAGTGGGGCTAAGCATTAGCCAATCACATGAGTCGAAATTGCATGTTAATTACACGCTTCATTATTCATGAACCATGCGATAATCAGGTGTTATGGTGTTAACCCCGGCTAAGCAAAGAAAGACAGGCTGAAACCGAAAAAGATAGTATGGGTTAAGGATAGTCCAGGGTTAAGGATAAGTATGTAGTTAATGGAATGCAGTAATATCTTCTGGGACCTCAGAAATTTTTTAGACAAAGAAGAGGTATAAACACATTTTTTTGCATAATTTGGATGAAAAAATTTGCTTTGATTAGGTAAATTTTGAGTCATGGAAGTAAGGCTGACTTAGTCAAGTATCCCTTAAATGATATATAGGTTTATGATATTCCTGATTATGAAAAATTTATTTTAAAGCAAGTGGAGTTTTCCTTCAAGCATAATACTGTAAAGATTAAACCACAGGATTCACAATGATATTTGTCTTATTGTGACTCATGTCTAGAGTCACTCAGACATAGGATTTAATCTATTATGAATTTTCTGGCCATTTCCTTCTGGTCATCTTCCTGTTGCTTGTCAGAATACCTCAGGCAAATCAATCACCAACAAGGCAACTGATAAGAAATTCACGGTTGGATTCCTCATTTATTAGATCTTTTATTTTAGCCTTATTGGAAACTTAACAAATGAGCTGGTTTTCTGTGTTTTATGATTTATTCTAATTTGTTTGAAAATGTCTTCTTGTTTTTTTTTATTTCACAGTTTGAATTTGGCCTCACTTTGAATTTATATTTCAGGGCCTCCAAGGATTAAAGAATGTAAATTACCAAGTTACTCAGCTGATAGAGTACTAATGATAAAATGGATGGATGGATAGATAGATGGATGATTAGGTGAATAGATAAATAGATGAAAAAATAAAAAATAGATAAAACAAATAAATCAATCGATTGATTACAAATGAAATAAGATAAATGAATGATTAAACTTTAAATATAGTGAATGGATAAAATTGATATAAATGTTTGGTCCCATGAATGGATGAATTTAATAACCATTTGATTAGTCATTGAAATTGATCTAAATAATACAAGTATTTTGAATATTCATATTTATTCATTGCAAACATTACAGTTGGATTATGTTATGTTCAGTGAAATTGAGATTCTCAGTTCCATGAGGGATGGTGACATTTTTACAGAAATGCCAAAAATATTTCTATCCAAGAGACTCATATTTTAAGATCAGTTGTGAGTAGTGACTAGCTAAACAGTAAATCTTTTGACAATTTAAAAGTAAATCTTTTGGATTGAAAATAAATGTTGTGCTGCTTAATGAATTCTGAGGGTTTCAAATAATCGGTTGTGCAGAGTGACCAGCTGAATATCAGATTTTGATATAAACCTTGTGGATTTGAATATAAAACTAAAAGATTTGAATACAATCTTTCTAGATTTAAAAGTCAATCCTTAAGATTAAAAATAAATCCAATAATCGCTGGTCACTATTCACAGCCACTCTGGATTGATTTTAAATCCTTGAAATTCAGAGTGTGCATTGCGTGACCATTTTGTCTAATCAAAACTGTTTAAACAAGCCCCCACATAGACGTAAGCTAAAGCTAGAAAAACCAAAGGAAGTTCTTGGTGACTGTATGGCCCGTTCCTCTGTCACCTTATACCGTATTTCATCAATTCTTAAAATAACGAAAGCTCTGGGAATTCCCTTGTCTATATCTCTCAGCTGGTCAAGATTGACGGGAGATGTTTTTGAGAAGTGACCAAATGAGTAATGCCCGGATGAATGCTGGGATTCATTGGATATGTCCGTCTTGTGGCTGTGTGTGTGTGTGTGTCTCTGGGTTGGTTTAGGCTAAGGAGTGCTGGTAACTCCTTGTTAAGGCTAGGGTAGCATGAGCATTTATAACAAAATCAAATAAATAATAAATATGTATAGCACCTAATATATACCTCTTAATCATAAGTCTCTATTATAGCTCTCTACAATAAATACAGTGCTAATTACCCTGGCTTTAGCTGATCGAGCTACTGTTTCATGCTCAAGTGTTTCAAGGAGTTGACTCCTGCCAGGTACCTATTTACCTCACCTGGGTTGAGTGCAGCACAATGTTGATGAATTCCATGCAGATTCGAACCCACAATCCTCTGTTTCAAAAGTCTGGAGACTAAACCACTTGACCATAACACCCCCTACATAAAGATATCATAATGTAATATCATTGGTTGGTTTGGAATCATTTATATTGGTATGACTGTATCATTAATAAAATCTAGGCTTATGAAATGTTATATAAAACAAGGTGATGGTCACAAATGACCTTCACAGAGAATATGTCAATCTCAAATGCACGTTTAAGCAAATTTATGAGACACTCTTGCAAATCATTTGTAGGGAAATAAGAAAGGACTTGACCATGTTTTGACTTATAATCATAATATTAAATTCACAACCTTTGAAATCATTGGACAATGCCTCATCGTATTTTTGCAGATTTTTTCTTCATTTGTCTTCATTGCAAAATTTACTGAACAGGAAATATTGGCAGATGGATATATTGGATCATAATACATTATTTTAATTGAAAATTTTGAAATAAATTGCTTGATTGGATGATCTTGTTTAGATATGAAGTAAGATATATCTGAAACTGATTTTTACAAGCCCCTTCCTATTCTTACACAAAAATCCAGTTCCACCCTTATTTCTGTGGAGTCAAACTTGACTCGGAGTGGTGCCAGTTGGGAGTTGACTCTATTTAGATTCAAAGTTACTCCGATAGCGAATGGGTTTGAGAATGATGTGGCATCAGCTGAAAAACAAATCACTCAATTCTGATTCAAAGTAACCTGGAAAACAGTCATTTTGACTCAAAACAGAGTAGACTCCTGAGTCGAATTTGACTGCTCAGAAGTAAGTGTGAGAATTTACTATAAAAAAGCTTGAAATTTATTGAAAAACATTTGTATCTTTGGTGTCTTTTTATTGTTCATGTATCAAGCACCAATGGAAATTATGCTGATTTAATTTTCCAAAATTCACCACAAGAGGGCAGCACAAAGTTTCCTTCATTCACTTGTTATTCTGTAAATAGTTTGCTATGTTTTCAAGACTAAAACAGTATCAAGAATATTTGAGATTCTGCTTTTAAATTGCTATAATTGAAAGACTAGTAAACATTCTTAATATCCTCTTCTGAATTTTATTATCATTTTGTAAGAATTATCTGACTTGAATTGGAAAAGTCTGTAATATCACAATACTTTTGAAATCTTAAAAGAATTGAGATTATTGAATATTTATTTGAAGCTTTCCCTATTTAAAAAAAGAGTAAAGAAGAGAGTAATATGTTTTTGCTGATGCCATTCCATTCACTACACCATTGGGGGAAATTTGTATTGAAGACAATTGATAAATAAAGCTATAGAAAATCATAAATAGATTTATTAGAAAAGGTGAAGAAATAAATTTCATAGCTAAGGTGCTCTCTTAAGGCTGCGTAATGCAGTCTTCCGTGGATTTTGTTTCCATGGCAACGCTTCCTCCCTGTAAGCTTATTTCACACCTGACATATCCTGGTTGTAAAGAGCAGCATTTTTTTTACTTTGTATTATCCTTTTTCTGATAATCCAATACCCCAATTTCAAGTGTACTCGTCTTTCAACTAAGACTCTTGTTATCTTTAGAACATGGAACTTGAGATGTTTTACTCTAATTCTAGCGATTTCCAGCTGTCAGATCATATTTGTTGAGTTGATAAGTTGTGGTGATAGAGTGAATAATAGTTGTTTTTTACTGTCTTCATCTTGTAAAAATCCATGTTCCATTATTCTAATATTTTGTATTGAAATGGAACATGTAAGAACATACAGATATTGTCTGTCTTTACTTACTTTTCTTAAAGGTAAAGTTCTCCCTCAAGCAAGCATAATGCTGAAAATTTTGAGATGAAAAATAGAAATAATCAAAATTAGAATCCATTTTCCACTGTATTTTGTGTTAAAGGGGAACATATGCATTGAGAAACATGTACAAATTTTGATTGTTGTTTATTTCTATTCTTAAAGATAAAATTTACCCTTCGGGCTTCACCAAGTTTCATGCAGAAAAAAAAATCATCAAATGTCGCTTAAAAATGTTATGACATTTTAAAAGTTCTTAAGAGCTGTAGTCCAAACAATGCAAATGAAGGAACATGGTATCTCATTCATAATAATGCATTTTATTTGATTAAATATTGAATTTGACACTTTTTAAATTCTGTATGACTCACCTTTAACATGTGGAGTCACCAAAGAGCTTCTTTACTAAATGATATTAAATGCTTTCTGTGCAAGTAAACCAGGATTGGTTTTAACACACATCAGCAACAAATGAAGAAAGATAGATATATATGTATGCTTCTTCATTTTAGATTAAATCTGCATATTTCGGTGGTATACTACAGATTTTCTCCCCAAATATTATGGATTATGTGATCTTAAGATTCAGAACTGGAAATGGCATTTAGACCAAGCAGATCGGTTTTATATCGGGGGTGAGACTGCACGATAACAGGATCGGACAGGATTAAAATCGGCAAATAAATTTTTGACTCCTTGAAATGAGTTTTGCGGGAGATCGTGGGAGTGATGAAGCCTTACTGGATTTTCACACATGCATGGATTGACCTGTTGCCCAAGTGATGTTACCTTATATGGTCATTGATAAATTAGAGCTGCAAATTTTGAGATGATGTCATTCTTAGATTATATATTCTATCTACTTTTTACCACCAGTAAAGCTTTCTATGGCATAGGCATAAATATATGAATATAAGTCAGCATTTTCCAACATATACTCATAAGAAACATATTTTTTTCGCTTCATTTAATTCTTGATGTGATATTTACCCTTTCTTGATGTTAACATTACTATTGTCATAATTGTATTTTTTAATATTTATAATCATATTCATCATCGTCATCATTATCACCATTTTCATAATTATAATTAATGATAAAGTAACTAATTTTGCTTCATTT
Organism: Lytechinus variegatus; assembly: GCF_018143015.1. Classification (NCBI taxonomy): domain Eukaryota; kingdom Metazoa; phylum Echinodermata; class Echinoidea; order Temnopleuroida; family Toxopneustidae; genus Lytechinus; species Lytechinus variegatus. Next base: position 2,687,480 of record NC_054744.1, on the reverse strand, counting down.
CACTAATTTGTTTTTCTGCAGCAACTAATCCAACAGAAGACGGCGACCTGCGAACCCTTACCTGGCCGGGGGTCACCTATACCAGGGCGGGGTTCACCCATCCCCTCTGTGGTACAGCAGATCTCTCTCATCAAGGGCGGTTATGGGAAGGGGCTGGGGTTCAGTATCGTTGGGGGCGAGGATTCACCGAAAGGACGAATGGGTATCTTCATCAAGACCATCTTCACATCGGGAGCTGCCGCAGCAGATGGAAGATTACGAGAAGGTAATTTGAAAAAAAAATAAGATGAGAAGGCTCCCGTTAAACATGAAAATGTGATCAAAATAATGATCAATATTTATTGTAAGTGTGGGACTGAAGTTACAATTATTTGTGCTTTGGCACAATTTCTTGGCACTTGAGGGTTTATCACCAAGACTATACTGCCCAACTGTGGCAAAAGGAAGCAAGTGACACATCAGTCATATTTGAGTTATCGTTGTTCCTGAAACACCATTTGTATGTTGCATGTTCAGGCAAAATTTGGGGAAGAAATTATCGTTCTATAGAAAGAAAATGAAGAAAATATGCTGTTAAATTGCACTGACACCTATGTAAATAACGAAACACACCTTGCTCATTTACAACAAGTGATACTTTTGTAACTTGCTTCCTTTTTCCCAAAGTATGGCAGTATAAAGGCGCAATATTATAATAATGATGACAATCAAAATAATGATAACAAAGACAACAACAATGATAATAATATCAAATAGATATAAAATAAAAGTATGCATTAATTTCATTAATTTTTTAACACAAAAGTTGGTGTGAACAGCGTAATTTCTGATCTCGATTAGATAACTTCGTGAGAGTGCATAATGAAGAACACTTGCTTAAGGTTGTCAGCATCACTTATGGGCTGTCCTTTATGATCATTAAATGGCAACCAGGCGGGAATTACTAGCCCATAGGAGACAAAAGCCTGGAAGTTTCTCACCAGAGAACTAGATCACCATATAGGCCAAGTAGCAACATCTGTGACCTAAATCCCTAGAAAATACTTTGATGGAATATGACCGAAAATAGATGGGCAGTGTCAGGCGTAGAAAGTGTCGGTCAAAAGGAAGGGCTTTTGTTCCATTTTCCGTTTACAGAATACAAGGAAGTTGAACAATGAGGCAGCTGACATCTAAATATGTTCTCCCTTTTTACATCGTCGTTCTTTTCTCAAAATAGAGAGTTCTTTTTCTTGATGAAATTCCTGTAATTTATGACAGTGTTGTACTTTATATTTATTTTAATTTTATTAACTTTGAAAGGCCAATTTATTTCCCTTTTAAATGTCGCTTGAGCCCCCCATATGTTCAGCGCAGATAAAGCCGGGTAATAATAGCAGCGCTTTATATCCTCAGGCAAAAAGTCATAAGTATAAATCCATCTATTATTTTCATTATAATTAGTCTAATTTCTTCTGATTATGCTATAATGAAATTTGTAGGTCATTTGAACCTTGGGGCCAGGGCCGACATGAAAGTTGTAATTGACTTGAATACACACAATGTTGAACATCAAAATCTATCAACCAGTCAATATTCCTAACCCCCCCAAACAAAAACTGCCAAAGAGATAGGCAATTAAAAAAAGATTGTTTCTCGCGTCATGATTCAGAAAACATTCATATTGATGTTATTGCCATTGCCAGAGACTCCAGAGTAATTTTTTATTCTTAGAAGCAAGAATATGTTTAAAAAAAATAGATTAGTGTCGGAGCAAAGTGGTCAGATGTCTTCAGGGCATTGTATTTCTTTTGAAATTGAATTTTGATGGACATTTGTGCACATTTTATTATTAGATTTTTTTTTTTTTTTTTTTTTGGGGGGGGTGGTAAAAATTTGCAAAATACAATTTGGTTTTGAAACTTCCTGGCCACCCCTACTATGTATGGCCATGTGCATTGAAAGGCAATATTTTCCAACAGCAACAACTATATTACTGATATGATTTATTCCTTGCAGTTGAGTACCGGTAGTATACTTGGGTCAGGTTCGTATGATCAGCAAATCCATCATATCTCACTATAAGTAGTAAGAGTTCAATGGGATATATAAATATATACATATATATGGATCAGTTTCTTGTATCTTTCTCTTCCTCCTGACACGATAAAGGTAACTTATCCATTTGAGTTGGAAATCCTTGTTTTCCTGTTTCCATAAAGCTATTAAACCAACCAGCCCGATCATAGTCGGCAGCTCTGCAAATATTGCAATGTAATGTCAGCTCTATTCACCAAGCTTCATTTGAGTATTTCTACGCAGCTCTGGCCTCGACCATGGGGTGACTAAATATAGTCCATTTCGGATGAGGCCAGATTAGCCAGAGCCCCATTCCTTACGGCTTAAAAGGGATGCATCCCCTCTTTTCCTTAGCCAAAAATTCAACCAAATTGATGAGTTTCCTGCTGAAATGTTGCGTTCAAGCGTCTATTTTTCAACTTAGAATGGCGCTTTTAAAAGATGCTATGCTTAAAACAGTTTTTCAGGGAAATTTTTGTTGGATAGGAAATCAGTTGTGTGAAAACGCAAACATAAAGTGTTGAAATTGGTCCATTTTTTAAAATTTGATTCTGCAGAAACAGAGTTGCTGAAAATTACTTGAATACAATAGAATCTCAATTATGATTTTATGACAAAATTCTAATGGCCTTTTGTTCAGTCATTCACCATCTGCATGCATTTCGTATACTTCATGTTGATGTTTAATTCCTGGGAAAAAACTTCGCAGTGCAGTGCACAGTGACATGTCTCAAAATGAGTGAGATAATTAGTGTTTTTTTAATGAAAAATGGCATAGATGCTCTCTGGAAGTGACCATATTTTCATTGACGTTACGATCTGTGAATACATATTTTTCATTCCATGTTAGGAAGATTGTCTGAATGCACCAAAGTATGACATGATTAGGAGGTATGGTTTGGGTATCGCAGGCTTGTACCAGTTACATTAAGCCAAGAGCATTAGTGTTACCCAAGATTGCATTATCTCGTCACCCACTTCCTATGCTATATACGAGCATACACTGAAGAGGAACTATGGTTGTTAGGCAAGGCAGGAGCTAATTTGGGCAGATTTGAACCTAATCTTTGTTTCCTATTGAGTACAGGTGTCAGTTCTCAGGATAAAAACATGGTAATCTATTCCACTAGGTATCTTTCCCTGTCTGTTTTCCCCAATTCGGAAAATAATACTAATACTATGCTTTTTGAAATAAATTTTACATTGAAACAATGTTTGTAAGTGCTTTACAAATATGTGTTTACACTGGTCTTGGGATCCTGGCATGCCTGCACTCAATGTATGTATCCTTTCTCCACTCCCTGGGGAGCATTCGAACAAAAGTTCCAAGACTCAGTTGCTAGGCATACTACATAGACATTCACATCCTCCCATTAGGTAGGGGAAGGCGGGGTAAGTTGAGCATAGGGGCAAGTTGAGCCACCAGCCCCAGGCCAATAATGAATGAGTCAGACATTATGGTGGTGTCATGTAGGGGAAGGCGGGGTAAGTTGAGCATAGGGGCAAGTTGAGCCACCAGCCCCAGGCCAATAATGAATGAGTCAGACATTGTGGTGGTGTCATATATTGATGACCCATAGCATAACCCCTAACCCCACCACATTGTTTCCAACTTTGAAACAAAAAGTAGTTTTTTAGAGGGAAAAATGTGAATTTCAGCCAAAAAAGTAAAAAAGAGTATGAAATAGATAAGTGCTTTATAAACACACACGTCTTTAAATATAATAAAGGCATGATAACAACATTATTAGTCCAGGTATGGATCTTTATTCTTGTCATAGTCTTTTATATGATGGATGCATAATAAATGTGTGGATACAAAATTATCGCACTAAGTTCGGACTGGGGTAAGTTGAGCCAAACAGCATGGGGCAAGTTGAGCCATAGTAATTCCTATGGTAATGTATCTTAAAAAACAAACAAACCATAAAAATCAATTGAAATGCAGGCTGAAAGGAGCAAATTTACATGACTGCTCTTTTCCTTTTACAGGATGTTAGTATTTATAGAGAATTAGCAAGTGAAAAGACTTTAAACAAAAAATTGACATGCTGGTTCTCCCCCATACATTTTGTACATAGTTTTTGTGGCTCAACTTACCCCAGAAGGTGGCTCAAACTTACCCCATATATGGGGCAAGTTGTGCCATTTGACATCGGTTTTTTCAAAGGTCACGATGACTTTCAGTGTTGGGGTAGAAATTTATATATAGGTGGAAAATATTTCAGAAGAATGAAATTTCAAAGCAAGGTACTTATTTCGACAAGATTATTAATCATATCAATTCTAACTTGCAAAAAGCAAAAACTGTCACAACTTACCCCGCCTTCCCCTATTGATGACCCATAGCATAACCCCTAACCCCACCACATTGTTTCCAACTTTGAAACAAAAAGTAGTTTTTTAGAGGGAAAAATATGAATTTCAGCCAAAAAAGTAAAAAAGAGTGTGAAATAGATAAGTGCTTTATAAACACACACGTCTTTAACTCTTTGCTCGCCAAGGACCTAATATCTCCTCTGCCACATTAATTTTAAGGTGCAACCCAAAGAGGGGTTTTGCATGGACTTATGCTAATTAAGCTCCCAATATCTTTTGATTGGTTTATTGTAAAGAAAAGCTTTGTGTGTACACTGTACAATGCGATGCACATAGGCCTACCACTATTGTGCATGAGTGCACATGGACAATAGACTTAATTTAATGCACTCTGTGTGAACTGTGACTTGAGTCGTCCTTGGCGGTCCACTGTATGTGACTCTAGTCGTCCGTGGCGGGCAAAGAGTTAAATATAATAAAGACATGATAACAACATTATTAGTCCAGGTATGGATCTTCATTCTTGTCATAGTCTTTTATATGATGGATGCATAATAAATGTGTGGATACAAAATTATCGCACTAAGTTCGGACTGGGGTAAGTTGAGCCAAACAGCATGGGGCAAGTTGAGCCATGGTAATTCCTATGGTAATGTATCTTAAAAAACAAACCATAAAAATCGATTGAAATGCAGGCTGAAAGGAGCAAATTTACATGACTGCTCTTTTCCTTTTACAGGATGTTAGTATTTATAGAGAATTAGCAAGTGAAAAGACTTCAAACAAAAAATTGACATGCTGGTTCTCCCCATACATTTTGTACATAGTTTTTGTGGCTCAACTTACCCCAGAAGGTGGCTCAAACTTACCCCATATATGGGGCAAGTTGAGCCATTTGACATCGTTTTTTTCAAAGGTCACGATGACTTTCAGTGTGTGGATAGAAAGTTATATATAGGTGGAAAATATTTCAGAAGAATTAAATTTCAAGGCAAGGTACTTATTTCAACAAGATTATTAATCATATCAATTCTAACATGCAAAAAGCAAAAACTGTCACAACTTACCCCGCCTTCCCCTACCCATTTAACAACAGGATGGACATTGGCAAGTTAAGATTATCACCACACCGATAGGCCTTGATTGAGATTTGAACACATGACCCTCTGATGCAAGGCGAAAGTCATGACAGCTACAGCATGATGCTTCCAGAAATTTTCATTGCTTTTTCTTTGTTTTAAAAGATTTTAATAGAGTGTATTTCTATGTTGGGGCTATTTTCCTGTTTCATTTTTGTTGTATCATATATACACGAAATTGTTAAGAGGAGGGAAGATACGAAACAGGTAAATAAATTTGGTTGAAGCCATATAAACTTGGATGGATCTGGATATAAGTATAATTACATACATTTTGTTATTTCTCATGAAATGTATTTATTGTTTTAGAGCTCTGTTATATATTATCTCTATACGGTTTTGGTGTTTAAAAAAATGTGTTATATTTGCGATAGGTTAATATAAAACCTACTGGTTTAATACTGTTACCACACTGCTATACCTTGATATTTCTTATCCCTCCAAAAGTCAGGTGATGACAGATGACATTATCACTCTGCCTCTTGATACATCTCAAGAGTAGCACAATCTGTGGTTACCACAGGAAAAATTAGACAAAAATAGACAAAAGAGAGGAAAAACGGAGTTGTGCAAAAATAAGGGGTTTCCTTCCGCTCCCACACCAAGTCAATAAGAGAGAGAAAAGAAAGTTATATGGGATACTAGCGGGACCGAAGTGACACAGCATAGTACGGGTATACCCTTGAGTGATGTGTAACACCAACAATAATGAACAGGTGGGACTAAGCAATATTTCCACTGCGAAATTAGAGGTCATCGGACATTGGATAAACTGCAGATTTGTTTAAATTCAGTTATGTGTGAGATAAATTTGTGATGCTGGCTGTTACATTCTATTCATCTATTCTGCAGAAAATCATTCATGACAGATGCTTTCAGCGCGATTATTTGTCGGTTATTTTTAGTTAATTTTTACTATTGCACAGGTGGAATGGATTGGTGGCGAAGAGGGAGGGGGGGGTAGGGTGGTTACCAAATGCAATGCCCTGTGTCCTACCCATAATTCTTAAAAGCTTCATCTTCCCCCAACAATCATTCTAAATGGGTCCCATTCTCAATGGGCGGTAGTTCAGTCAAGTATCAATCTCTGATAAAATCATTGTGTAATATTATAGAAAATATAATTCATCTGGAACATACATGTATTCCTACCAGATTCTTATGATACCATGTTTTTGAATAGAGTGAATTGCATTTTTACATGAGTGAAATGGTAACCACATATAAACCAAAGAATGATTCACCATTTTTAGTGTACATATATTTTAAAAATCAAATTGTGGTTCATAAACAATTTAGGATCATCATATTGTGTGAATATTGAGTTCTGATTAAATGTGCACATGTGTATGCTTTTTTAAATATTTTATTTTATTATGCCCAATAGGAGATGAAATCATGTCAGTGAATGGTGAAACTTTGAATGGGATGACGCATAAACAAGCCATTAATAAATTCAAGGTAAGTTAATCAAATGACTGTGTTGATTAGTGAATAATTTAACTCCTAAAGGCTTTGAACAGGGAGGACCAAGTTTTAGAAGGCAATGGGACCAAACCAGATCACCCCCAAAACATGTACTCTGAAACTACCTGGTGGGTGTTTTATAAAGCTGTTCATAAAGTTGAGAGCGACTGGTGATCTTTTCTTGTGGTAAATGGTATACACCAAAATGTTCACTGGTGATTATTCAGCACATAAGAAAGGATCACCAGTCTTTCTTACAGTTGGTCTTAACTTACGAACAGCTTTTTGAAACACCCACCAGGGGCCTGTTGCATAAAACTTTTTACCTGAGAAAACTCAGGTATTTTGTACCTGAGTTTTTGCCCTGTGTTAAAGTCAATGGAAGAAGTCAGACTAACCTTAGTTTTCACTTTTTACCTGAGTTTTCTCAGGTAAAAAGTTTTATGCAACAGGCTGCAGGTATTTTTTTTGCAGTATGGAGAGAATTTGCTAGTAATATTTCCAAAGGAAATATATGATTCTTTGCAGGCATTTTACCGAGCTCTTTGGTATTCTTGCAGCGTGAAAGGTAATTGCAAGAACTTTCTCATTCAGCAAGTAGACTGAGCTCTGGCTCACTTGAATACTTCATCCTTCTCTGCAGTCTTATGTAAAGAGTGCCCTCTTGTGTTAAGGATATGAAAGGTTGATTGCAACCATGAAAGGCATGATGGCACTATAATTTTGAGCATGGTCCTGAAGTAGTTATAAACTCATGCAGTTACACTTCAGACTTGAGTATTTCAATGAAACTCATATGAATTTTAATTTCAATCAAACATTCACAAGTTTCTTTTTTATTTAATGACTGATGTGTTTTCTTCTTGCAGCAAGTAAAGAAAGGCGTGGTCACCCTGACAGTGAGGAGTCGATTCTCTCCGAGACCGTCCCCTGCTATTAGCCCAATTACAAGCCCTATCGTACCACCAAGAAGGTAGGCATATTGTACTAAAAATATATAATGATCGTGATGGTAAAACAACCAGCTTATTGTTGCTGGGCTGATAAAACCTCATAACTCAAAATTTAAACAATTTGATGACAGCTCAGAATAAGCCAGTCTTAGAGTTATAACATGGGTAGCAACCTTTTTTCCTCATAAGAGTTCTTCACAGGTTTCAGGAGACTGTTTTCAGACAATATGAGACTGCCACCATTGCTATGTTTTAAAAATACACCCTTTTTCTAAGCTGCCCTCAAAATATTTAATTTTGAGATACAAGGTTTTATCAGCCCAGCCACATTATTCAAGATAGGACCATGGGATTGCCTTAGTTGGCTTTATGTTTATACAGCTCATTATCATAAGAGAAGAGTCTCTTTTGTTCAGCTCATATCATTAAAAAAGACAGATATAATTGAGATCAATAGAAGGATGATATCTTTGAGGAAAAAATGAGAAAGAGAGAGAGAATGTGAAGGAAAAAAAGAAGGAAGAGGATTGGAAAAGAGAGGGGGGGGGAGGAAACAGAGGGAGAGAGAGAGAGATAGACAGATCGAAGAATAGCAGCTATGTGTAAAATATTAAATTGAAAGGTAAATTGTTCTCTTTTCTATTTTTAGTTTCTTACGGTACTTGAGGGATTAATTTTGTTAAAGTTGAAGTACGATCCAAGTATTCATCGGTTCAAAACTCAATGTTTATTTTCTGTGCTTTTGAGTCAAACTCCCTCACATGTCCAAATATTGCCATGTGATATCTACTTGGGTGGGAAAGTGTATCTTGCAGTTGCATCATGAAGCAGATGCCAGTCAGCCACTGATGAGCTCCTCATTTTGAACTTGTTGACCAAGAATGTATTGAAATATAAAGAACAAATAACACCTCCTAAACATACATCCACAGCATTTTGAATAGTTTTAAAATGATAAAAAAAGATATTAAGATTTCCATGTTGATTTTGGGATTTATTGTGCTTTGAAAGGTAGCATTTGACAAACAGAACAGTCGGGAATAGATTTTATCATACAATTCTGGCATGCGTTATAATTATAAACTTTTGTAAAACATGGCCCATATGTGTGTCAAATTTAGGAACTTTATGGCCCCATTCGCATTACCTGAGATAATACGAACTCTGGAGACTTCTCTTCTCACATTGGAAAGTCTAGCAAAATATAATTCCTGCAGTTCCATGAAATTTGCTCTGGCGAAAATTACTCTGATGGAAAATGTGCATGTTAACCCAAACGTAAAACCCAACCTCCAAACTAAATAAACCCTAATCCATATCTTTGTATTATTCTGAACCAAAAACTTTATTACAATCCTAACTCTAACCATATGCCCTGTTAAGACCTGAACAATTGTTGCAGGAGCAAATGTTGTGTCACCATTCCTCCTTTATAATGGTATGGTAACGTAACTAGCATTTATTCCAAATGGAAGATGACCTCTCTTAAGGAAGGGGATCTAGGTTGATCCCTATCAAGAGAACTGCGATTGTTTACATGACTGGCGTATCGGCGAGAGGGAGGGGGGGAGCACATGCCTAGGGGTCCTTCTATTAGGGGGTGGATGCAACTAAAGGCAATGTCTTTTTTAAAAAAGAGGTCCTTTTTTTTAAGAGGCCACCATCTGGGGCTCATTTAAAAAGGAGTCCCAACTAACTGCCATTAAGTCATCTACCATGGTAATAGGGCTCGGCAGCCAATCATAATCCAGGTATCCATAATAGTTTTAATAATAGTATAGTTACCCTATTTATTACTTTATGAAATGGGCTTCAGGAGTTAAAAGGGGTGTGCATTTTAGCCCCTACTCTGGTGTTAGATGTTTGAAGAAGCCCGATATCTGTGCTTATCCTGGTCACTAAAATCTTAGAAATAATCGTTCGTTTTACAGGGAGCCAGTATAAGGAATGCAAATTTTTTTAGGAGTAATGGGAGTGCACTTGGGGGATATAGAAACGATGAGAGCGATCTACTGGAATGTGAACAGGGTCTTAAACATGTTTCTCCCAGGATCAAATGCATAGGATTGCTATGTGAGATCACAACTTGAGATATCTACTTTGTCTAGATCTAAAGAAGTGTTTAGATATCTATCACGGATATGAATCATGGTTTACTTTCATGGTGTGACGGGGAGGGTCTGTTATAAGCACTAAAAAAATGATGAATTGATAAATCATACATTTTCCCGTTCTGATTATTTGAATAAAACTGATTTATAAAAAGAGATGCTATTTATATATGAAGTTTGGCAAGTAAGAGACAATGAATGATATATGGGAGAAAAATAAAATATATAGAGAGAAAAGAAGGTGAATATTGAGAGAGATAAAGTACTACGCCTACTACTGCTGATTCTACTCCTTCTGCTGCTGCTTCTACTACTTCTACTACTACAGATACTACTAATACACTTTAAAAACTGCAGTGTTAAAACTGACACCAATTGGTGTTGATAGAGGACCACACCCTGAGGTGTTAAAATTACACCCTAGAGATTAAAAAAAAAAACACCAAAGAGTGTAAATGTAACAACAAAAGGTGTTGTAATAACACCTATAGGTGTACTCCACCAATTTAACACCGGTGTAAAATAACTGGTGTGGTCCTCTGTGTGCACCGCTTAACACCACAGTTTTAGCTGTGTGCTACTACTACTACTACTACTACTACTACTACTACTACTACTACTACTACTACTACTACTACTACTACTACTACTACTACTACTACTACTACTTCTACTACTACTACTTCTACTACTACTACTACTACTACTACTACTACTACTACTACTACTACTATTACTACTACTGCTGCTGCTGCTGCTGCTACTACTACTACTACAGATACTACTACTTCTGCTACCATTACTACTACTTCTACTACTACTACTACTTACTACTACTACTACTACTACTACTACTACTACTACTACTACTTCTACTACTGCTGCTCCTACTACTACTACAGGTGACTTCTTAGAACCAGTACACCTGTTGAATAAATTGAACCCATGATGAAAATGAAAGTGTGAATACATAAAATTTGAAGACGCAGAAACATTTCTCAAAAGGTGAAGGGGAAACTTGCAACATGATCAACTTTGACGGCATAGATGAGGGGGGTTGAATTCCGTAATTCAGGGTTTGAAATAAATCCAGTTAGGCAAATGTGGTGATATTTTCTTTCGTCAGGTCTCCTTCAGAGGCAAGAGTAGATTAAAAATCACCCTTGAAGATGACATAGCAAAGACCGCTCAAATTAAAGAGCTCCTCAGCTCGGGGGTCCAATGTTATCTAACTGTTAGTTATTATTAAAGCACTTTTAGGCATATTATCATTTAATTATTTAGACAATTTTTGTTGAAAAATTTCATCATTTATAATTTGAAAACAAAACAACATAACATGTCAATTTGAACCCCCCTCCCCCCAAAATGACTTAATGCTAAAAATAGTTGATTAATATTTAAAGTGATATTGAACAATATGTAATACATTGATAATTCCTTTATGGATCAATAGCTTACTTGTGTATAAATCAAATTACTATACAGGGAAGTTATGTAACCAAGCTCCTAGATGATATGAATTGGTTATGAAAGTACGGTAGTAGGTTGTTTGTCCCAATAGCAAGATTAGAATTTTTCTGTGGAGCCAACATTGCTCACATTAGATTAAGAATAAATTTAGTTTCGATCTTGAACTGCTGCTTTTAGTTTCATTTTCAAACTATATTTGTAACAAGATGCACAAGAGAATGCCCAGTTCCTATTCATTAATTAAGTTGAGCTGATAATTCAATTTGCAATTTACTATGCATTGCTTAAGTGGAAACCTAGTTTGGTGTTACAGTAGCCATTTTCCAATGCCCCTCCCATTAATTCACCTTGTCTTTGTGAAAAAAAATCACATGACTATAAAGTTCCACCCAATCAACTCTCCCAACAACCTTAACATTTCATACTGCGACACGTTGGAAAAATCTAAATAGAACGGTGTATTTTGGTCCTCCAAAACCCAGTCGTGGGATTATTCATTCAATATTGTTAATAAGTTTGACCCTAGAATTGGCTGTGTCGAGCGTTGCTCTATGTTTCAGTGGCCCCGTGCTCTCCTATCATTCAAGTTCATTACTGGAAAAAGTTTTTCTGGGGAAGTTAGGTGACGTCAATGCGAGAGGAAGCCTCCAACTCGGCAGCACCAGCTATCTATGTGATATATCTTTATTACTTGAGGTGCGGAATGACGGTGTTTGACTCTCGGAGGCAGCCCAGACTCACCCGGGGGGTACCGCGCTGTAAAAGAACACCCTCGTATTCATGTAGGAAAAGTTGCAAGGAAATATGGGTAGTATTGAAATCCGATGCTTGAAATATAAGGCTGACATTTACCACTTTAGGAAAGCTTTCAGCAATTTAACCATGCTTTCCTGGGTTGTGTGTTTGTACAATGGTGTCTGTTTCTCAAGCAAATAGAATTTTTTATGACATTTGCTCCACTGAAAAGTGCTCCTATTTAATATCATATGTTAATCCATCTTAAAACCAACACTCAAAATTGGGGGGATTTAAAATAACTCCATATTGACTGTGGTTCATGACCATTCAAACTCGGGATTTGATTTTAATCAAAATTATGTAAAAGGAAATCTTTAAGGTTTAATTCTAAATCCAGGATTTGGCTGGTCATTCACAGAATGGCTGATCTGGATCCATGATAAATTCAAGAATTCTGGACTCAATACTTAATTAATAATTAATTAACACCATTAGGAAAGTATTTTGAATGAGGGTTATTACAGAATTATGTATCAAGATTCAGAAAAGTCATTAATATCTTGAAGATTTTTGATCATTGATGAAGTGAGCATCCACCTTTCCCTTGCCTCAAACATTGATATTGAATTACTCCTTGGGGAGTTTATGAACATGGCCCCCAGATAGCAACCATGAAGAGGATCTGCCAATGCACTTCCTTAGGAATCAATAACCTGAAGCGATAGGTGAAGAATCCTTATAGGGTTACCCAGTGATGTATCGGGGGCAGGGGAGGGGCTTGGGCATGTATGGAAAGGGAGGCCAGTCCTGGACCCTAATCAGAGGGGCACTTCAGGCTTATGCATTCACTAGGTGCAATTCATGCACATGGGTCAGTTAGGGCCAACACTTTATTTTGGACACCCCCTTTCCACATGCCCCTGGAAGATTAATTGCCACTTGGTCTACACCCACTCTATCTGCATTCTCATCCAACATGGTCTAATAATTAGTTCATCTGCAACCAGTTTGTCTACTTATCATTTGGTCTAATGGCCATATATCCCTTATACTGCTTCCTTTTATTTTCTGTAAGGCTATACCCATTTTTTCTAAATATTCTCTTGGTATATCACCGCTAAGTCTAGAAGTTTATAAACCAAATTTTTATTCGGTGAGTTTGAAATAAGTAGACAAAGGGAAGGGGGAAGTAGACCAACTGGGAATCAGACTAAATGAGAACTATAGTATTAGACCAAGGGTAGTGTAGACTTAATGGCAATTAGACCAAATAGTAGCCCGAATGAGTTTAGACCAATTGGTAATAGACTATCTGAGAAAAAGACTGACTGTGTAGACCAGATGAATGGGGCACATGGCATGGATGCCACTTTCAGTAGATCTAGAGGCAACATTCGAAAAAAAAATGCCTTGGAGGTTTAATCTGATGAACAACATTAAAAGTCATTGGCTTCAGAAGTTGGAACAGGCCTCAAATCCAGCACTTGCCCTGAGCAATGTTTTTCCCAGATACGCCCGCTGGGTTCAACCTAGGAGGCCAGGAAGTTTGGAGTGAAAGTTTTCAGAAATGAGACATGCAAAATAAATTAAACACATCAGAATCATCTCGACATAAATATCACTCAAACGAGTGAGTAACTGAGAAAAAAATAAATGCATAACAGTATGGTCCTTGATAAGCCTTAGTCATAGGAAAAATATAAATTTGTAAATTCAAGGCTCATTCATATTATTTCATAGAGAGTGAGAAGGTATTTGTTCCTTTCTTCCATGTTACTTTTATATTTGGCAGGGGAGCTTCAGAGTTGAGCTCTGTAACTCGAATTGGGTGGGTTTCGGTCATATTTTGTTTCAGTTTGGATTCGCTAGAAGTGTTGAGTGGCACACTTAGCATTGACAGTGTGCCAAGACGACAGAGCTTGTGCAAATAGGAGACCTAGCTTGCCGCTATGCTGGGATTTGAAACTTGAACATGAAAGAGATCGAGGAGAAGGCTGGATGCGTGGGCTTGGGAGAGAGGAAAGAGTGTTTTTGATTTGGGTGGACTCGAAGGCAGGAGAGTGATAACAGAGCATAAATAAGATCGGAAGAGACGATAACCGAGTGTTACCTGTTTTCTTCTTCTCCATCTCTCCTTCCGTCTTCCTCCTCTTGAGGATTGAGGAAGTGAGAGGACTACCCTTGACATTCGAATGTTAGCATCCAATCATTCAGAGAAGAGTCTCTTACATCTAACCCTCTCTCTGTTCAACGTGGATGGAATGAATACATTTCAGAGTGAGCAGGTCTTTAGAGTTTGGAAAGCTGGATCTGTACTGTTCTGAAAACAGACTAGAATATTGGAGAGGTGGATGGCTAGAATAGTTTAGGATCACTGGACTTTAATCTTTGAAGACTTTGGACACAAGTTTGAAGTGTCTGGAAAAAGGAAGGATGAGCTGAAGTTATCAATTTAAAAGATTTGTAATTGGACCAAACAAGAACAAGATAAAAGTCATTTTTCAAAGAAACACTTTGTTACCTAAATGTATACTTCTGTAGCTTTGATAATGAATTAATTCTCCTTTGATAAACTCCTGTGAATGAAAGCATTTTAATGCAGTGGGATCAAAACTTGATCAGCATCCCTGGATGGTTCATTTATCCAGTCCAAATGAAGGTCTCCGCCTTCAGTTTTATTTCGGATGGAATTGTCATACAAATAGAAGGACTTCAATTGAATTAACTCAGTTATCAGACCAATGCTAAACCGGATTGATGTATATCAAACAGTGGGACGGCTTCCTCAACGAGTGGGCGACTTAATTCAAGTATCTGACAAATGACAACTAGATCTATCTGCAAAGTGGTTGAATTCGCTGGAGCAGGTGAGGAGATGGAATTCGGGAAGAACTCGATTTTCTGCCTGAGTTGACTGTTTCGCCACCAGCCACAGAGAGTGATCCCCGGGATCTGTTTAAAGTCACGTTGTGTTGTCGTTGGGGTGCTCTCTGACATACCCAGGTCGAGTTGTGGGGGTAACACTTCCCCTTTGTTAATGAGAACCTAGAGGTATTATCAAATATCAGTTCTACAGGAAGGTGCAAGGTCCCCATTTAAGACTTAATTGAGCATGGATGAGTAATCCAGACCTCACCAATGGTTACATAATAAGCTAATCGTTAGAGCTTCGTTAATCTGTTCTTTTGGTGATATTGTTTAGTTGTTGAGAGCAGTGCTAATCAAGGCCTATGCTTGATTGAGATGAAGTGATGAACTTGACTCTCAAAATGAGCTTTGCAGGAAGAGCAGTTTGGCATCAAATCGAGACTAGATATTAGAAGTTTGATTATCAGCGTCACCTATGATGAAACTCGACGTCGTCGTATTAGTCGCAATGCCACGGTTATCTCAGCACTTTCACTCGGGATAATTTGAAAATTTGTTGTAGGAGAAAAAGACCATCAACATGAAATGACAGAAAATGTGTATGTTCAATAATTGAGAATTCATGCTGACCTCTTCATTTTGTGTCAGATTATGTCCATGTGGTTTGTTTCCATGGTAATCATTTTTGATTGGATTTTGGAGGACTGCTTCTCTGACAGCCAGGAGTGAATGCAGGAGTGATTCAAATCAGATCGTGCCAACTCAATCACTTTAATATATCCATTGTGAACTATCATCATTTGGATTCTAGAATCATTTAAATTTGATTATGCCTATGTGGTCATTTTGATTGTATTTTTGGTGATCTCGATTCTGAATTGTTCAGAGTTGATTTCTGTGAACTTGCTTTTGAGGAAGGAGGATTGACTACGAAACTGCTTCAAATGTGATGTCACAATGGATACCAATAAATGATGAATTGATTGTGATCTGAATTCATTTTTAGATGTATTCTGTTGACCAACTTTTGAAAGCAAGCGGGAAATCCAATTGGCTTGGATAAGATGATTTCAGTTTCGAGTTGGATTCTGTGGACTTGCTTTTGAAAGCATAATGATTGAATGTGTTGTTCAGATCTACTCTAATCAATCCTATATCATTTGGAGTTAGAGTCTGTGGACTTGATTTCAATTGCAAGAGGATTAAATACAGGATTGATTTTGATCCGCTAATAATATTGATAATCAAAAATTCTTTTCATTTGGAATCGGATTGTGTATTGACTTTTGATTGTGAGAGGATTAAATACAGGTGTGGTTCTGATCTGCTAATATCAACATCACTCACAATTATTTTGGATTCTCTAGACTTGATTTTGAGGATTTGATACAGGAGTGATTCTAATCTGGTAATAATAACATGAATCAAAATTCCATGTCATTTGGAAATGGATTCTGTGGATGTGCTTTTGAGTGCAAGATGATTAAATAATTAAGTGGTTTTGTTCACTACATTACACTACATTCAAACTCCTATCAAGTCTTTTGAATGGCAAGACAGTTTGATGTCTGAATGGTTCCAATAATGTCAACATTGATCTAAATTTGAAGTTAGATTCTTGAGACTGGCTTTGGATTAGAAGAGGATGAAATACCCGAGTAATTCTGATCAGATGTTGTCATCTTTTATCTAAATTTGAAAGCATTTGGAGTGAGGAACTTGCTTTTGATCGCAAGAGGATTTATTTATTGAATTGGTTCTGTTGCAATTGCACCGAAGTGGACACCTGGTTCTAGAGACTTGCTTTTGATTGCAACAGGATTAAATCCCCCAAGTGATTGCGATCAGATGATGTCAACATTTATCTAAATTTGAAATCATTTGGAGTAAAATACTTGCTTTTGATCGCAAAAAGACTGGATGGTGAATTGGTTCTCTTGCAATTGCACAGAAGTGGACACCTGGTTCTGGAGACTAGCTTTTGAATTCAAAAGAGGATTAAATTTCCCGAGTGATTCTGATATGATGATGTCAACATTTATCTCAATTGAAATCACTTTGGAGTGAGAAATGTGCTTCTGATTGCAATTTTGATTGCAAGAAGTCTGAATGTTGAAGTGGTTCTGTTTGAATGGTCTAGGAGAGGATACCTTTCAAAGCTGGAGGCCATTGATGTTGAGATGGATAAGTTGATGAAGAGATTGAGGTGGAATGGACGTGCCCACAAGGAATCGGAATGGAAGCGCAGACGGGTCTTTGCCCTTCATTACTTGCAGACAGAATTAAGGTGCTTAATTTTGACTGGTATATTAATGTATTTCACATTGATAACAAAAGCTGTTTGATGATTGTGACAAACAAATTCATTATCATCAATGCTGATACTTCTTACTTCTACCTCTCCCCCTTGCTCATCATCATCATCATCATCATCATCATCATCTTCCTTCTCCTGTTCCATTACCTCTGTGTTAATACTATTTTATCAACAGTCTATCAAATAGACAGAGCTTTATCCATAGAATCAACTTAATTGATTATTTTTGTTGACAACAAAAGATATCAGCAAAAAACGAGATTTAGATGATTGTGCTACCACTTTGTTTTATGCCAAAATTTTGATTGTTATTTTTTATACACTCTAGATGAAAAATATAACCTTCTACAGTATTGAAATGAGGTATCATCAATTGAATGCATTTCAGTGCTTGCCTTGCATTTCTTGGGTTAGTAACTAGTAACTAGAAATTTGTGATTTTAAATAAGTTTGATTCACACAAATATGTCTGAAGCTCTTTTAAAAGATACAGGAGAAAGCATTAAAAAGAAATTTAAATGCAGGTTTATAAAAGAAAAGGATTAAAATTAGTTCTGTATTAGACACATGCAATAAACAACTGGATATATAAATAAAGCAGGAAATCAATATTTAATATGTCTGTATGATAATATCATCACCTTGTGTTATTAATGACTTATTCCTTTCAGTGAAAAAAATGGATATTGAAAGTCATTTAGAATTGTGGATACGTTTGTCATCAACCAAAGATAACCTGACAAATTGGTTTGTGTGGTTTACCGCAAAATGTGGGCTCTGGAAAACCTATTTTCATGATTCTTCGAAAGATTATATAAAAAAACAGACATGAAAATGGAAAAAGTGAGAGTTCAAATCTTGGTTGGAAAGTGGGATGTATTAGAAGAGGATGGGGCTTAGATGGGGTAGAGTATAGGAGTTTTTATCTTTTATTTGTCCAGCAATGCATCTTGTCAAAATGGACAAGAAATGAAACATGATGACAGTTTCCTCCAATCCCGGTCTTTAACTTCAAATTTCCTGCAAGCAAGATACAGTGCGAGTGTGATTATCATACTTGCCTAGGATGTTAATAGAAACTGTGTACATACAAAAGAAATGCCATTTCTTACATTTCTTAATCATTCTCATGCACTTTGTGTCCTATAATTTTCCCTCGGGTTTGATATTTACACTTTCAGTATTGATATAATTATGGAATAAATAAACACAGTGAAATGTGAAATTGTTCTAAAGAAAAAAAAGGGCCTTCAAATTGTTTGCACTAAACAGTTAATTACAATAATTTATTTACATAGTCATTTTGCTTTTCATTCTATTTTATTTTATTTTATTTATCTAATTCTTTTCTAATTTTATTCTATTTTATCTTATCCTATCCTATCCAGCTGTTTCTTTATGTTATGTTTTCTTTGAAAATATTGATTATGATGATGATGATATCTTTATTAATAATAACAATAGTAATAATAATGATAACAGCAACAACAACGATGACAACAGCAACAATAATAATGAAAATAATTGTATAATATTCATAATCATATTCTTTACTTTACTTCTTGGATATAGTTGTTTGAAATAATTTTTTTTATAAAAGATACAGACAGAAAAATTAATAAAAGGCTGTCGAAGGAGAGATCAATAGCATTGATAAAAAGTGCAATGGGGGTGAGTGAGAAAGGTTGAGAGAGAAAGAGAGAGAGAGGGAGGAGTGTGTGTGTTTAGAATGGGAGGGGTAAATTAGAAAAAGGTCATCAAAAGAATAATCCGCCCTAGTAAACTTGACAGGTCTCAGTCTGATGTGGGTCAAGGAATATGGACTGTCTTTTCAGATGCCTCAAAACTTCCTGTTTTTATCTCCCACGAGAAAATTCATCCTTAATTCTATCACAAGTAAAAAGCAGCTGTAAGTTTTTCTACCCCATTTTGATAATCATTAGATTGTATTTGTCTACATTATGTTTTTTTTCTTAAGTATTAAGATTTGACATTTGGAATGATAATTAACTATTGTCTTGCACATTTTTTACAGTAGTGTAGCAACCATTTTATCGATCTGTCTGTAAATTTCTATTTAGGAAAAGAAATAAAGCGTAGGCCTACAGGTAGAGAAATATCAATTATCTTGTAAATGATAAAATCATTCTAAATGCTGTCACACATGGGTAAAAATTAGCATTAAAGTTTTTTTCTCTAGTATGACAACCTTCAGATTGTATTTGTTTTCCATGGATTCTGTCTAAAGTATGAAAGAAGATTCAACAAATAATATTTCACTATTATCCAACATTCATGTCTGTAACCATGTCATAAACATTTGAGAATGACCATCTAATTTATGCATGTTCAGTCCCCCCCCATGGTCCTGAAAAGTTTAATGACCCTGGTATCATTCTTGAATGAAAATTGTGATTTTCGGGAACAAAATACAGCAAAACTGTAAGTATACATCCAGTTATCTTGTAAATGCTTTGACAATTAATGAGTTTAGTTCCCTCTTGCAGTGATTAGTATTGTGATCTTAGATTAAGCCTTTCATACTTCACTCATTCTCCTGAAGACGACTCGAACACACTTGTCGAAACGTCAAGATTGGGTGGTCGTTTTTAGGACCAACACTTGCCCGAGAAAGATACATGGTGTACCGTGAAACCTACTACACTACCTTTCACACTTTGGAATATCACGTAGGGATCATTTCCTTTACTTTATATTAGGAACATAGTTTAATGTCCTTACAAGTCAATGGATGTGGTTAGTCTAATTATAGAAAAGTAATTGTGGCTCATACCAAGTCACATTGGTATCACCATGCCTTTTGAGTTTTGCTCTATGTTGTACAAAATGTTAGTCGGGAGAGATCACAAAACAAAAGATGAATTTTATGGAGATCTTCCACCTATCTCCACCACGGTAATTAAACATAGTATGAGATTTGCTGGTCACTGGACACTTCGTAGTGAAAAGGAAGTTATTTCTGATATACTTTTGTTGCGCCTCCCTCATAAAACAAGAGGACGGAGTCCTTTAAATTTTGTTGATTACAAATGTAGGGATAAAAATTTGTTACATGATTAACCAACTCTCATGTCAGATCGCGATGCCAGGGGTACCATTGTTGATTCATTCTCGGATATGTCTGATTCGTAGTGTAATGTAGTGTATGTTTTGAATATTTGATCTTGTCGTCTGCTGAGAACCAGAAGAGTGCTATTGCAGATCAAAGCTGTATTCCAATGAGAACCAGAGGTGCACTACTAATACCAATGACTTTGTACAACAGTAGTAATGCCCTTCTGGTTCTCAATGAAACATCATTCAGCTGCAATAATGCTCATCTGGTATGATTATTATTGTTATTGTTATGTATATTATCATAATCATTATTATTATTTACACAAAAAAATTAAATGTATCTATCTATTCGTTTGCTACTCAATATATATTGAATCACTGTCGTCAAAATAAAAAATCTCATAAATGAACAGAGTAGTCACTGAAAGTGTTAATCACTTGAAATGACATTGATGCTATATAGTAATACATGTAGGTCTTTTCTCAAAGTTTACATAAAGCTACAATTAACCTTTGTGAACGATTTGAATAGGCCTATATGTCAGATGTGTGTCTCTTCCGCACTAGCTTGTCGAAATATGCTGATTATTCCTTAGCATCTTTAAACAAACTTTCAGAGCCAAGAGCATATTTGCCTCAAAAGGCCTCATAATAAGAATAAAACTAATTGACATGCAGTCATGATGATTTCATGATAATAATTGAAATGAATTTTATTATCACAGGATTAATATATAGTGTTTTTCTTTTGCAGAAAAGTACAGAATGCAACTATTATTTCCCCAGCTTTAGCTGGAGCTAGAGCTGTCACTTTATCAGCAGTGCTCAGTAACATTTCGTGAAAATATGTTGAGCTCCCACATTGGCACTTCATATTCCAATCGTGTAAATTTGTGCATAACTTTGTTATGAAACACCAGCCTATCAACCATTGTGCGCATGAAGACAATCATGAATAGATTCTTTTCTTTCATGGTCAAATATGGACAACATCATGGGAGATCAGTATCAGGAGATGAGTTATCACCGTATTCATGAATCATTTTTACACAGCTTCCTTGATATTAAACTTTATTCACAAAGTTCTTAGATTAAAGTGAAACCAGGAGAAGTTGTGCAGGAAAAGATGTGAGAGTTTATCATGCAGTGAATACGCTTGTCATATTTTAGGAATTCCTACCAAATATAAGGGTTGAATAAGCTATTATTCACTGCTTTGTGTGATTTAATAAGGAAAAGAGAGTATAGGGGTATATGTTTGTCATATCCTTTACTTTTTATGATAAAAGACATATGAATTTGGTAGACAGCATTTGTATCATATGGATTCATATGAAGCAACAATATCATATATATAACATATTTAAAGTTGAAATTATGAGTAATGTTGATATTGAGGTTTATATGTTTCATCTTTGCTTTGTTGTTTTTGTTGTCTTCTACCATATAGTCTACTGCTGGAATTGTAAGTTTCTTTAGAATATTCACTTCACACAATTTCTCATCAATTGACTATTATTTTCCACACCATAACATTTAATAGCACTTAATAGTATTTTAACCATTCACAGTACACCTGTTTTCATGATATTTTTTAAATCATATTTTTCACAATGATATAATAGATATATTCACATCATTCAGATGATAAAAATCAAAATCATCACTTTATGGGAACAAATTCATTCATATCAACTCCATGTAACTCCAGAAGCCTATTATTGATAAGGATGTTGTGTTCATGACTTTTTCTTTTTTGTTATAACATCTTTGAATATTAATTTCACAATCACAATTGAAATCATCACAGTCCTTTTGTTTGTTTATTAATCTTCATTTGATTTGATTCAATTTTAATGAGCAAATTTATATGATATCTTGCATTTTCAAATTCCATGCTAATGTCCAAGAATATTCATGTTTCTGCAGTTATCACATTAATTTTGTTTTTAGTACAATGATTTCAGTCTTCAGTTTTTATAATGCACACTGTGTATATCTTCTCATTTCATTCATCTTTGTTATTTTAGTACAATGTATATTTAGCTCTTTTTCAACACAAGAGAATTGTAGCTCTCTGAAATTTATGTATTTTATACGATGTCCATCAATTAATGGCAAAATAGGCATGTTAGGAGTTTGATTTTAAATCAGTCAAATTTTTATGAACTGTTCGTGTTACTGTGTTAATGTATATACTGAAACATTGAATCTGAATTTGGGAATGGGGTTCTTTGAAACGTAAGTTTGTCCAAGGGTTGTCCAACATTGCATCAAATTATACATGTACATTGGATTTTAAATCATTTGCAACAAATGTTTGGTTATCTTGCATTTAAATGATAGTGATCTTGTCTTAGGTTTGCCATGTTTAGTGTCAAGTAATCCATAAAGAGTGGATTATAATTTTGATTTCATTTGTGAATAAAATTAATGTATTCCATCTTTTTGTACATATTTGTATTTTATTTGTACATAAAATTTATTTGCTCATAAATGGTTTTATGTTTTTTTTTAATGTTTTTTTAGACAAATGATAGTAGGTTAGAAACAGATTTACTCAACTTGCAAGATAAGAAGCCATTCTCATAATAATAGCTTTCAATTTATTACAGTATAATACAAGCATTTCATTTTTTGTACAATATTTAGATTTTAATGGTTGATGAAATTAATTACCAGTAGCTCATAGTGATTTGTAATTTTTCCTAC
This sequence comes from Lytechinus variegatus, assembly GCF_018143015.1. Lineage (NCBI taxonomy): Eukaryota > Metazoa > Echinodermata > Echinoidea > Temnopleuroida > Toxopneustidae > Lytechinus > Lytechinus variegatus. The sequence continues at coordinate 2,664,247 of NC_054744.1, read as the reverse complement.
AAATCTAAAGGACAAGTCCACCCCAACAAAAACTTGATTTGAATAAAAAGAGAAAAAATCAACAAGAATAACACTGAAAATCTCATCAAAATCGGATGTAAAATAAGAAAGTTATGGCATTTTAAAGTTTCGCTTATTTTCAACAAAATAGTTATATGAACGAGCCAGTTACATCCAAATGAGAGAGTTGATGACATCACTCACTCACTATTTCTTTTGTAATTTATTATATGAAATATGAATTATTTTTATTTTCTCGTCATTGTCATGTGAAATGAAGTTTCATTCCTCACTGAACACATGTAATTCCATTATTTTAACATTTTGTGCTTCAGGCAAGGAGGTCCTAATCGTCAAATTCGTAAAAATTGAAATATTGTATAATTCAAACAATAAAAAACAAAAGAAATAGTGAGTGAGTGACATCATCGACTCTCTCATTTGGATGTAACTGGCTCGTTCATATAACTATTTTGTTGAAAGTAAGCGAAACTTTGAAATGTCATAACTTTCTTATTTTACATCCGATTTTGATGAAATTTTCAGCATTGTGCTTGTCTGATTTTTCTCTATTGATTCAAATCAACATTTTTCTGAGGTGGACGTGACTTTTAAGGATAATATGAATGAAACAAGAGATTCACTCGATTTACAATGAAACCATTATTGTCTTGTAATGCAAATATTTATCAATCTTTTTTTATACACAATCCCTCTGTATACAGGAAAAAGTCCAGGGAGCGTGCTTACGAGACGGTAGCTGAAGAGGGCGCTGTGAGCCATCAGAGAGATCCTGACAGGGATGGAGAGGGTTCAACGCCTAGGAGGGGCGGGGATAGGGGCAGACTCAACGTCACAGTCGTTCTTAATAAAGGTAACATAGGCCTACACAGTGAAAAATACATGGGGCTAAGGGGGATTCGCCCGTTCATAGACATTAGTGCTATGATGGGATTTGAACCACTCTAAATTCTCATAATTCCAAAGTAACTCCAGGAACCGATTTCACAAAACTTGTACAACATATTTGCAATAACAGTTCAAAGCTTCTGAAATCTGCCAACCTGATTGGCTCGAAGTAAATTTGTTATAGAAATTGTGCATTTGTTATTATAACAAGTCTGTATGAAACGGGACCCTGATTAGCTGTGAGCCGAATATAATAGTTGGATTTAAATCTTGTGGATTTATGCATAAGGCTAAAAGATTGAATTTTAATCTTTTGAGATTGAAAAGTTAATCCTTAAGATTAAAAATTAATCCAATATTCAGCTGGTCACGTATAACAGCCGATCAGGAATTATTTTAAATCCTTGAAATTTAGAGTGAATCCCAGTCCTTGTGAATCAAAGTTTGTAGACTTATTCACCGATACACAGCACCTTGACAATGTCTTTTTTTTAAACACATATTTTTTTAGTATAAAAACAGTATGTAACATCCCTTTAGACAATTCCTATTTGAGAAGGGCTTTGATTCAAATAAGGCAGTTTGTCATACATTGTCTTCGCATTAAGATTTGATCATCGTGTAAATGAATGGAAAGTCTGTGGTTAGATCATAATCTATCCTGACTTAATCGATTTAATAATTCTGTAATGCTAGACCTTGAATGATCCGAACATGTGTGAATCTTATTCATATTGACAGGTCATTATTGTGTAAGGTCACTGATTGTCCTTAAACCATTAGATATTAAGGAGATAATGTATCAGGATTTGGCATGAATGATTACTCAATAGATGGAAAACTCATTCATTGCTTTGCTGAAGCGTAACACCATGTGTTATAGTTAATACACACATTTTTGCTTGAAAGTTCGAGTTTGTGAGCCGAAATATAGCAGTAAACATGCATTTTCGAGGAAAATGAAAATGCAGGAAAGTTTATTAAAATTTGTGAGCTGAAATATAGATGGAAACATACATTGTGAAGGATATGCAAGACATTCTGAGTTTGTGAACAGATATGGAGCCTTAGACGTGTATTTTGGAGGATAGATGTGCAAGAAATTCTGAGTTTGTGAGCAAAAATATAGCCGTAAAGATGCATTTTGCTGGATTTCATTTAAGTACTACTTCTTACCTGTGGTCGGTATGGAGGAATCACCAATCTGTATCACTCTTCACTTTGAATACAGGTATAAAATAGAACAATTTGATAGAAATATAAGTGCATTCTTACTTTGAAGAAAACAAGCCTATATACAGTACTGCCATCTTCTGACAAATAAAAGGAAGCAACTCTAATTGTTATGCAAAATTTACTTTTTTTCTTGATTTGGGATATTTTCTGTTTACCCTACCTGTTGCTAGAGGAATTGTAGTCACATATGATGTTTATATCTGGCTCCTTGGAATGACTGTATACCATGCAAGCAATGGATCAGAGATTCAGAAACACAGGGGCCCGTATTCTGAAGTCAGGTTCAACTTTATAGACCATGGTCTTACTCCGTGCTAATATCATGGAAAGCCAAATATGTCAACATTTTCCTTACATTGTTATATGTTTCTTATATGTTTACTGAGCTCTTCGTCTTCCCTAACTCGTGAAGGGTGAAGAAAGCTATCTTAGTTATCCTTCCAAACCGTTCAGAATGATTTGAGAGAAAAATGAACTGATTCATTGAAATCATACTGTTAGAGATTTATCGCACTCTTGGCTATTCATAGTTAGACCACAACTTTAAACCAGAGTTTAAATTAAACCTGACTTCAGAATTCGGGCCAGGATGTCATAAAGTTACAATTTGGAAAGTTTATAATTCTTTTGAACTTTATTCCATGAAACAAGGTTTAAAGTGTCTGATCCATCTTTGTATCAGGATTCTGATTGTGTCACTATGAGGTTGGTACTCTGAGCTCTCATGAGACCAATCTTTGGCATTCTTTTGGAAGCGTTAACGAAGACTTGAATATCACAAGGAAACGACCCACTTAGCAAGTTATTCATGATAAGCAAACAATAATGAGACATGTGTCTCTCTAATGGCACAAAATTGGCAATACCTCCCCTTTTTCTCTTGGGGGGGGGGGGTTAGCATGGTACATTTACATGTCCTCATTTCTGCATTGGCCTTCTGAAAGCAAGGATGTGGCTTCAAAAGCATATTTGGATTAAATAGACATCAAGTGATGTTCATGTCATTTGCACTCTCATTTTGGAATAAAAAAGGAGTAATTTCGTTCTGGAGTTTTGAAACTTTTTTGTAGAACTTTGTATGTCACTGTTAGTAACATGCCTTGTCCAAGGCTGTATGCCAGATTAAAAGTTTTCAAGAGTATGTAACCTTCATTTATTTCACCTCAATTATCATTTGTCATCATTTGTCATTGAAAGTTTTATCATTGAAGACAATAGTTTAGTAACATTTCTCATTGGTCTAGATAATATCTCCGGGTAATACTTTGTTCAGGCAGTCTAGTCCAGTCTAATCTTGCCAAGTTTGATGTTTCTCATTAGTCTAGCTCCAGGCATAAGCCTTGTTCTTGGAGTGGTACCTAATCCAAGCCATCCAGTCTAAACTAAATCATGTCATTTTGTATCTCATTGGTATAGCTCCAGGTATAAGCCTTGGTCTTGGAGTTGTTAGTCTACCTAGTCCTGACTGTCACGATGAGAGGAGGATATACATCCAGCATCTTGCCACAAACTCCCCTGCTGATATGAATGGCAGATTATGGTGAGTTAATGCGTTTTGGTTCTTAAAGGCCTGGTCACACAGCCCGAGCATTGTTGGAGCGGTCGTGGAGCGGTAGGGAAAGAGGGTCAAATTTCGCTCACAAAATTGTGGGAAAATATTGAAAAAAAAAAAAAAAAAAAAAAACAATCGAAATCGAGTATGGTGAACGATAGCGAGCAGTGATGATTTTTTCTCTCTGATCCACGACTGCTCCAACAACGCTCGGGCAGTGTGAACATGCCTTAACATTACTATAATGGGGCATATGCTAGAAACTTGTGATCGATTGCAAGTCTATTTTCTGTCCCTAAATCAAGAATAAGCCTTGCAATAAATTGCAAATTAGCGATTGATTGCTAATCTGCTCCTTGAAACAATCATACCCCTTTCATAAACCCCATTAAAATGAATTAGGCGGCTAATAGCAGCATAATTTGGTCGTAAAATTGGAGGAGGACAAGAGTTATCCGCATTACTCTGATGCTGCTATTATCCGCATAATAGCAGCATCGGGACAAGATTTTGAGTTTATGAACGCATTTCCAAATTATGCGGATAATTGCCATGGTGCGGTCACAAGGTCACCCTTTTCCAACACAACCGCATCGGAGGGGGCGTGTCCAGTTGTCATGGCGATTATCCCCCTTTTTCAGGACGGGCGCTTGTAAAAATAATGCGGCTTATTTTCGGAGTTTATGAACGCAATTTTATTGAATTATCCGCATTACTCTTAGGCGGCTAATTGGAGGATAGGTTTATGAAAAGGGTATCAGTGTAATCTGATTAGCTACATATGAAATTGATCCATCAATTGTAAATTACAACAGATTTCTTGCAACAACCACTAACATGTAAATCCCATTGCACTGAATTTTTTCTTTTTAAAAAGATGATCATTAGACATTAAAGGAAATTTCTGAAAAATTGTAATTAAACTCCCTCCTGAAGTATTGATTAGAATGCTAATAATGCCAATTACAAATGAAACTTTAATTTTTTTGAGGGGGGGTATGAAAATAAGTTCAATTCCTCTTCTTATATTTTATATATATATATATATATGTTCATACTGCTGTATTGAGTCAAAGAAATAATAAATTTGGATTGAATTTGAATAAAAAAATATTTTCTTTTGAATTTGCTTTTGAATTTGAATCTAATTTCGATTTCATTGGACAGAAACATTTGCTGCCAAAGAACTATTGATAACCATTTTCTTAAAATTCACTGTTTTTAAAAAAATTGTCAATGAAGTATGTATTTCCTCGGCCTCGGGATTTAATTCGCTTTGCACTCCTCCAGCTTACTTTTATTTTGTCTCTCTTTCACTTTGTCTTTTTGACAAGATATATCTGTATCCATTTCCCTTGCCCTTTTTTCTCCAGGTCTCGTGACCTTATTCTTGAATGTATCAAATTTACTTTCACTGAAATGTATTTCCTTCTCGTACATGAGCCAAACCTGGGAGACCTGGGGGCTGTTTCACAAAGTGTTAAGTACGACTTTAAATCAGGCTTAGTGCTGACGTGCACATGATATGTAACCTACCACCAATAAGTCGCCAGGCAAGGTTCTCTTTCAATAGCCAAAATAGTAATTTAGTATCCAAAATCCCAAAATCAAAGAAAGAGCAATTCTTCTTCATACTGTGAAATTTTGAAGTCGTGAAGTTGAATCAAAGAAAAGATACATGCATTTCTTGGAAACTACTTTTTCAGACCTCTTGGAAGTTTCACCGAGATTACACAGTAATTATATATCATTTTAAAGCTTAGGAAATGCTTTTTCAAGCTCAATAAAGATCTCAATATTCATTTTGGTCGACCAATTGTTGGTTTTGGGGTCACACATGTAACACACAACCTTACTGATTAATATGCAGGAGCACTCATCCTCTTAGCATGATTTGACCAATGCGGTGATGCCTTACATTTGGCATAAAACTTGACATTTAGTGGGATGTTGCAAGAAACTTGCAATTGATCGCAAGTCAATTTTAGGTCCCAAAATCACTAGAAATTCATGCATTTCATTGCAAAAATAACTGCTATTATAGGTATTAAAAGGGATTCTTTATGATGGTCTGCTTCTTGCATCATCAAGTATAAATTGATTTGCTTTAGTTTAAATTGATCTATCCCTTGTAAATTTGCATCATAGATTTGCAATTGATGACAAATATTTTCTTGCAACACCCCCAACGTCATACTTAATTCTTTGTGAAGCACCCCCCCTACACAGTTTCTTTTCAGAGTTTAAAGGAGCTGACGCATCTCAAGATTTTTAGCAAGTGTATGTCAACGCACTTAGACTATGGCAAGCCATATTCTTAATCCCATTTCTTTGTATCAACAATTGCTTTTTTGTTAACCACACAGATGGTTCTTCATACAAAGAACTTGAATATTTTGTATTTTGTGTTAACAACATGCAATTTTTGATATCAACGGTGGAATTTTGATATTAATAAATGGGATTAAAGGGGGAAAATGACTAACCACACATACAGTATGTTAAGTGTGTGTACCTACGCTGGCTAAAATATCCAGGGTTACCAACATATGTAAGGGTTTTCTTTTATCTTTGCAAGTCTTCCTATGCATGCAGTTTTCACAGTTAAACCTTTAAGAATGTTGCTCTGAAACCATTTAATTAAGGTTTCAAAATATTGCTATCAAAGTGCTGAATAAACACATACAAGCAAATATTGGGGTTCAACTGCCTAGCATCGATTAAAAATAGCTAAAAGTGAGTTACATATTTCACACTTTTGTTAGAAATGTACTGAATCTCACTAGGAATTATAAGAGGAATGTAGATAATTATTTGATACTATATTTATGATCAATATTCTTCCAAAACTGACTCATTTCATTACGATACGCATATGCACTTATTTTACAAAAATAACTGCTATTATAGGTATGAAAAGGGATTGTTTATGCATACTAGTTTGTAAGATACACTCTTCATTATCTGGTCAATGTGACCTTATAGTCCTCAATCAGAGCATTGATCAGGGTTTATATACTCAAAATCAAGCAATGCCTTTTTGCTTCTCACCAGAGGAAATTTTGCTCATAAAACTAGGGACCGATCCTGCCATTTGTGTAACATGTCTGTCAGTGGTAATTATGTTCCTAGATAGCTATCAGGATCTAGGCCTCTTTCAACATCCATGCTTGAATAAAACCTTCTTTATTCAGCCTCTGTCATAGCTAGACTTCTTATTGTCTGGATAATGGAGGCCTAGGTCTCGATATAAAGAGAGGCTTGTCTATGAAAGTACTTTCTTTAATTATTTAATGAGTGGAAATGAAATTGAGTTAGTTCGATCATCTATTACATGTATTATTAATCTGTCAACTCAGCTTACAAGGTTGATGTAAGAAATTCAGTGCAGTTTTGATGGATTTAGATGCATCAATACAATAAAGTTGACCACTTTGTTACTTTTGATAGTCTATATAAAATATAAATAATAAATAAAGAAATTTTATTGAAAGGGAAGAGGATGTGAAACCTCCATGAAGCTTCAAATCAATGTGTTGCTTTCACATTTCAATCAATTTTTAATTACTTTAGTTTTGAAAAACTTAAGAAGTCAAATCTAAAGACTTGAAATTTAAATTGAATAGTTATTGTTATTAATAGTATCAATGGGTTTTCCCAAGGCCTGACCTCTTTGTACTTCATGCACTACATAAGTTTGGTTTTGCCTTTAGGAGGGTATTTTTTATTCATTGAAATGTACGAAAGTATTTGGGCAAATATTTCATATTCTGTTGTTATGGTGTTGTTGTTTAGTGATAATGTTCCCGAATTGTGTTATATGCAGTAAATAAAATATTATTTTTTAATTGAAGAAAGATATATATTGAATTATATTGATGTTAGTTGAAGCTGGAGAAATATTAACATCGTTGTAATAAATATAATGATAATAATTATAATAGCCATTTATATAGCGCCATCTATCTAGAAATAATCTATTTCAGCGCATTGTATCCTCTGGATATAAATCCAATTATCATTATTATTATTAATATCATTCCGAGGCGCCTTGTTATCAGTATTATTACCCCGGTTTTAGCTCAAGCTGCCTTTCAGCACTCAGTGCTTTCAAGGAATTAATCCTGCCAGGTACCTATTCACCTCACCTGAGTTGAGTGCATGACAGTGTGGATAAATTTCTTGCTGAAGGAAAAGACGCCATGGTTAGGATTCGAACCCAGGGCCCTTTGTTTGAAAGGTGAGGGTCAGAAGCACTAGACCACGATGCGCCCACATTTGTACATTTTTGTTACTTTGAAATTGAGAGTTTTTTTTTTGTTGTTTTTTGCTGTTACATGCAGCAATGGAACCCTCAAATAATTGTTTAAAATTAAAAAAAAGTAAAATGGATATCATTTGGAGCTAAATAAATATCAAGATCTTTGACTTTGAATATCTTCATTGCTTTGACAATCATAGTCTTGCTTCTGTTGTTTTTTCAGCATTGGAGCCCAGATCCTTGCCGTTAACGGTCAAAGCCTGAAGAACATCAGTCTCCAGGAGGCACAGAAGATCCTTGGTAACCTACAACCCGGCCCTGTCACACTCAGGATAGCTCGCTACTCTAATGCTCTGGTGAGAAGCCTTTTGGTATACTTTTAGGTGGGATTTCCAAAAAGTGCTTGATACCAAGGCAGAGCAGAAGATATTTTTACACCTTGGTCTGTCCGCTTCCGTTGGTTTTCACACTGGGGTGATCTTCAGGCAGACAGACTTGACTTGGTGTGTTGGTGTGCTTCGATGGGTCAGTGTCATTCTGCACAGACAAAGATCCCTGAGAAAACCTGAGGGGGGGCAGTCAAATATATTGCTGTACACACGTGTGACCAAGAAATTTCTAAACACCCCCTAAACAAGTTTTTCTCTGTGTAAAGTAATCCCCTAAACAAGTTTTTTTCGCGGGCTTTATTTACACATTTTGGCCCCTAAACAAGATGTCACCAGAATATGACCCCGGGGAAAAAGCTTGGGAAAAAGACATACCCTAAACTTGTTTGTCTAGTCTTAAAAAAAAAGCTTTGGGAAAAAAAATACCCTGAATATGTTTGACCCCGCGATTGACCATTGACCAGTCTTTCAAAACCACCCTTTTACTTGAAAATCTGTGTTTTCGATTCTATTAACGAGTCCACGCGCGGACTTTGTCCAAAATTGAAAAAACACCCCTTTAAACACGTTATTTGGTCATGCGTGTGTACAGCAATATATTTAACTGCAGCCCCCCCCCCCCACCCCCTTGGAGAAAACCAACCATAATGGAAGCTTATGGGAATTACAGAATTCAGAAGTCAGCAGGAGCTTGGCTTAGGAAGATATTCCTTTGTTTTTTTTATTCTACAGGAAGGAAGTACAAACAAAGAAATCCAATGGACTTCCCCATCAATGAACAGAATGTGACTGATTAATTTGCTTATTGATTAATAGGGGATTAGCAGAGGATTAAAAGGGGGTTGAGATAACAAAGGTGAAATCAATACCCTCTCAGTGGTGTACTTTTCACTTTCAAGGAGAATTATCTGGTCATGTTCTGCACCATTTCACTTTTATTCTTGACTAATTTCAAGGATTGGTGAACAATACGAGGTTCAAAGAAAAAAGACATGAATGAATTTGTTTTCCAGTTACTTAGTGTTTCACCTTGAGTATTACACCACCATCTATTTCTATGGATCCGTGACACCTTACTATTGGGTATAATATTTGCTCCGTTAAAGTCAGGTTTCGGTATAATCTTGTTCAATATGGAGATACAGGAGGATGATCAACTTTTTAATATGATCTTAGAATTCTACGAGATAACAGGAGATATCGCTCTGGTAAAATTATACAAATCAATGTTTGAGCTTTTGAAAGTATAGAAAATGTGTTAGGGAACTTGGTTGTAATAGGTTTTAGTTCGTCTGATTTAGTTATTTGAGTTTATTTGAAGTTTGAGTACTAGGCAGGTTATAACTGATATTACAGTTTTATAAGTATAACAACTGAGAAAATATACTTCAAATTAAAATAGTGTCTTTATTGCGTAAAGATTTATGTATTTTTGCTTTATTGGGAAGTGTGTTAACTCTGTTTAGGGAGAAGTTCAGATCTTAAATGCTCCTTTACAATGCATATATTTGAGATAAGTAAACCATATAAGCATACCACATCATAGATGCAATTATATTTAGGTTTTGAACCAGTGAATTTCAAAACTCTTTTCAGGTTCTGATGACTGACATCTGGGGGCCATTTCATAAAGCTGTTCGTAAGTTAAGAGCAACTTTAAGAACAACTGGTGAACCTTTCTTACATGCCAAACCATCGCCAATGAATATACCATTTACCACAATAAAGGATCACCAGTAGTTCTTAAAGTCGCTCCTAACTTACAAACAGCTTTATGAAATGGCCCACGGCTTGATAATTTATTTCAAGAGTTTTATTTTATTTTTGTGGGGGGGGGGCAAAATAGTTCAGTGTACATTTACATGTGCACGTACTACCCTGGACTTTTTAGTATATTTATACAATTACATTCCTAGAAATACAATGTAATTCTATGATCAGTCTCAGAAGAAATGTCTAAAGAGGTGAATAAGCTAACAATTTCCTACCCACTCCCAAATATTGGATTTCTTACCCTTCACTTCCAGCTGACCAAATTGGTAAGTTCCTACTAGAAATCTTATCTGGGTCGATATCAGGTTTATAGTACTGTTTGCAGCCCTTTCCTTTGAAAGAAAATGTGTGCCTCTCCCTTCATCCCCATATCCTGGAAATATGTGATATATAATGTTCAAATGCCTTTCCCAAATTGGTGATTATACATTATGTATGTTGGGCTTATATAACTTTTATACACTCCTTTTTATGAGGAGTCAGATTTGACCCAGAATGGTGTTGACCAGAGTCAATACTTTTCCAAGTTGGAGTGACTCAAGAGTTCTGACTACTTTGTCTGTGGTGACTCTAGGATGGTATCTGTCTGAAAGCACCGAGGGTCAAAGTAAGTTTGAAAGTCAGTCACCTTGATTTTGACTCTGATAGAGTTGGGTCCCATCTTTTCTAATTTCCTGGTTAATTCTGACTCTGTAAAAATAGTTGTGTAGCTATACATTGTGTTACAGTTTTGGATTAATATGTAATGTTTGAATCATGGTATTCTCTTTATTGGTACCCTAGAGAAACATTCTTTAATGAATAAATGATGCCCTCCAAATCCTAACAATTTGGTTTCCTAATCCTTTTGCTATGTATCCTCCACCCCATAGTCCCTTCCTTTACCATACAATACATACCCCAAGATATACAGTATTCACTTACATGTGAATACATACCATGTTAATTTTTTGTTGTTGTACATGTGTATTAACTATAATTTCTATATCATGTGGTGTATATTGGGTTTAATTTTTTATTTATTATTGGAGCAGTGTGCATGGATCCTATATATTGATGTATAGGTGTATGGAGTTTGGTTGTAAAGTTATTTGATTCAAAACAAATTTATCATGCTTTTTCTTTTAAAGATAAAGGAAGTAGATATTATTCAGAAAGACTGATAGACAGACAGGCAGACAGATGGATAGGCATATAAACAGACATGTAGACAAATTGATGACAGAAAGTCAAATGGACAAACAGACAGAAAGACAGACATAAAGACGGGCAGTCAGACAAACAGACAAATAGATTGATGTTAAGGAAGACAGAAAAAAAAGGGATTCTCTGCATGTGATTTCAAATAGTTATTTATATGATTGCGTTTAGATGTCTTTAATATTTGAATTATTGTAGGGTTTGGGAGAATTGTGGTTTGATACATATATATTATTCACCTGTTTGACTTGTACTATGCATCTTTATAACTTTATTACTTTTACCTGTTTTAGGCATGGGTATTTGTGCATGATGACAGTGTACACTGTACATGTTATTTTAGACAAAAACTATGTTGAATTTGATAGTTGAGAAAGATTGCTGAATGAAGTGGAATGATTATTTTTAAAGGACAAGTCCACCCTAATAAAAAATTGATTTGAATAAAAAGAGAAAAATCCAACAAGCATAACACTGAAAATTTCATTAAAATCAGATGTAAAATAAGAAAGTTATGACATTATAAAGTTTCGCTTAATTTCACAAAACAGTTATATGCCATCCTGGTCGATATGCAAATGAGGGAACTGATGACATCACTCACTCACAATTTCTTTTGTATTTACATGAAATATTCTAATTTTCTCCTCATTGTCCTGTGAAACAAAGTTTTATTCTCCTTGAACATGTTGAATTACCATTGCTTAACATTTTATGGTTCATTCAAGTTGGTCCTCATTGTCAAATCTGCAAAAATTGAAATAATGTATAATTCGAACAATATTAAAAAAAAGAAATAGTGAGTGAGGGACATCATCAATTCTTTGGTTTGCATGTGACTAAATTGTGCATATAACTTATTTGTGAAAAATAAGCGAAACTTCAAAAATGTCATAACTTTCCTATTTTACATCCGATTTTGATGAAATTTTCAGCATTATGCTTGTCTGATTTTTCTCTATTGATTAAAATCAACATTTTTCTGAGGTGGACTTGACTAATATGAAGTCATTGTTGGCTTGTTCCATTGGGATGTAGAAAAGATCAAACTTCAAATTTTTCCAATTTAGATATAAATCAAGAGAATTCATTATTAGTGGAGTAGCTGAAATTTACTTAAATTTGTTGATTTACTTTCTAATTTTGTAAATCGCACAAGTGGTACTCTTTTGCTGCAATAAACAATAACAGAATGAATAGATTGATACACAATCATAAAACTTGTAGAATACAAATATATTGGTATTCTCATGAAAAGGCTAATCATCGAACAATGCTCCTGCTCAGTTCAGATTCATACTGATGAACTGTGCAATTTCAATAGAGAATACATTCTCATAAAATGAATTAGAATCAATAACATACAACTAAAAAGAGATTTTAACCAAATAATTTCATAAAGGGAAACATTGAAAACAGAAATTTTTATAATTTAACATATATTAAAAGATGTAGAATAGTCTGTTTATTGACATCAATAAATAAGATGCAATTAAGTACCTTTTTGCGAACCATGTAAAAACAACAATTAAAAGATACATTTACACACAATCATCAAAATTGTAAAATACAAATTTTATTGGTATTCTCTTTAAATGGTTAATAATAGTCCTCTCTGATCACTTCGGAAATATATACACATGCATTGTGCGATTGTGACAGAAAATGTATTCAAACTAAATGAATTAGAATGTGAAAAAAGAACAAGGAACATACGATAATATAAAGGGTGGTATTAGATTTTTAAACTAAGCTCTTTAAAAGATGTGGAATAACTTTGATTACTTTAAATTAATCATGCCTCCATTCTGTTGCTTCTTTCGTGAATTCACTAGGACTGTGAAGCAGAGATGAAATATCTTCGATCTAAGCAGCTATCAAACTGTTCCGATGTTGAGCCGTGTTACGAGAAAGTAGCCGATTGCCATGACAATGAGGAAGATGAAGAAGAGAAAGAAGGCATTGGTTCTCCATCGGCCATGTCCTGCGGATCTACAGCCTCTAGCAAAGGTACACCCACTTTGAAATTCTTCATTTTATGGAGACAGTAACAGTGACATTAAGGGATATTCCTATTCCGTTTGTTACTTTTTTCTGTCCCATCTATTAGCTACATTCTTACGGGTCCTTGAAATCCGGGAAAGTCCAGGAAGTTCTTTTTTTCCATTTCCATGCCTGAAAAGTCTTAAAATATAAAAAAAAACAGACCTTGATGGTCCTGGGACATTCAAAATGTCCGGCTGGCACTGGTTTGTGTATGCTGGGGGGAAAACATTTTTATCTACCATTTAGTTGTTGTTGTTATCAAATAGCATTAATTGCTGAACCAAAAATTCTCTTTGAATTTCAATCTCACTGCATGGTCATTACACATGGTGAGGCCATATACTCTTCTGCCCAGATTGCTATAGAATCATACAAATAATTACTGTTCTTTGAATAACCAGCTAAGATGTCAGATACCGGTAATAAAAAAAATGAATAACAATTGTAGTCCCATCCACAGTCAAGGTCAAAATTAAAGTATGATTGATTGTTCTATTTCTGCTTTTGAAATAAAAAAAAATCATATCTTTAAATTGTTCATTATAATTCTGAAATTCCTACAAGTCATGGCACTAATTGGTAAAGCTAAATTTGTTTCAATGATTCATGCCACTGTATCAACAGTTGGGCCTTTGCCAGAGATTTAAATTACTTGCTCTTTTTTATATTTCAATCAGTTTAGTTGAACTTTAAATGGTAATTCTCATTTTTTCAAACCTTGTCTTATTGATTTTACCGATCTAGTCTCTACTCTATTCGTATATTCATAAGTATTTTTGAACAAACCATTCAAGTTTAATAACAATGAATAATACTGTATTCTTTCTTCATCATTTTCAGATTTCTCTTTACCAGGATATCAGAGAATTAACAGTGACAAGAGAAAGGCGAACCAGGTAAGAGCTGTTTTTTTTTTTTAAATCTTGTTTTGATATAGATATACAGTTGAGGACAGAAGTTTACATTCACCCATGAAATTCAAAGAATAAAATGACACTTGCCAAATATCATAGAATTTACAGTATCTTATAAAATATTAGTGCTATCATGACAAATTTGATATCAAATTAATGAGTATGTCATGTCCCTTCATCACATTGCTTTGTCATCAGGAGCTGAAAAATATTTAGGTGTCATTTTTTCCAAAAAATTCTTCAAATTAGAAATAATTACTTGACAAAAACATTCCATATTTGTACTAGTCACAAATATTTCAGTTTACATTTTTTGTTCAGTAGTGACATGATAGAAATGTAATATATGTGTAAATCATAGATTTGACATTTATACATTTCTATGAAACAATGTTTGAAAATATGATAACAAACAATAGAATACATTTGGCACAAAAATTACTTTTTCTTCTTCAAAGAAAAGTCCACCTGAAATATACTATTATCCCAACGGCATCCCAATCAGGTGAAAGAGCTTAATACACTCTTTCATTTGATACCCCATTTGTCATGGTAGTAATGATATTTCTTAAGATATAGTAAATTTTATGATGTTTGGCAAGCGAACAAATTTCACTGAATTCCATGGGTGTACATGTATGTAAAATTTTGGCCTCAACTGTATATTGTTCATTCTTGTTATATTCCCTTTGAAGGGGAAGCCTCCACTTAAAATCAAATTTGTTTAAAAAATAAAAGAGAAAAATATGAAGAGTGATGATTGTTTTAAATGACAACACAATTTTGTGATGTCTCATGTGAGTTTTCCCCATTCATCATTTAACATTAATAAACATGCATGAAAATTCATGTGTAATTGCACATGATTTAATTGGGTGTGTGACATCAGCAATTTTTTTATATTGTAGACTTCACAACTCTGTAAATGGATGATTTTGTGGATTATTGCCAATCCTTCATTAATGTATTTATCTTAAGTCTCTGTTTTTATTAAACCAATTTTACTTGAGTATAATATCTTTTAAGCATTTGAAAAAAGATATCAGTATCCCAAGTACCCCCCCCCCCTGAAAAGAAAAATATAAAAATAAATGAATAACTAAATGAACAAAACAAAATAATGATAATGAAATAAAATAAAATGAAATGAAATGATAACTGTAAATAATAATTAAAGAATAGATGTATTAAAAAATTAAATAAATTGAAAAATAATAAAATAGAATGAAATAAAAAAAATGAAAAAAAATGAATGAATGAGTATAAAAGTAAAATAAAACAATTGAAATTTGTTTGGTTGTACCCCACAAAGAGACCCTTTGTTATGTGGCCAATTTTTTTAAAAGCAAAATGCAGCAAAACGTTGCATTTTAAAGACGGGACCTTCAAAATACTTGAAATATAGAGTACCGAAATGTGACGTCACTGTCATGAGAACAAACCGGCTGGTTCTAAACAGAGTCACAGCTGACAATCGTCTATTCATATCCTTCTGAGGTTGCAAGCGATCAAATTCCGATAGCCGCCATTTTCTCTTATGAGAAACACATGCTTTCGGCGGCCTGGCAGCCTGGTTGTTTAGAACCAGGCTGCCATGACACCATGGCAACTGACGTTATTGCTTCGGTACTCTATACATGTAGCTGCTGAAACTTTTAAAGTACTCACAGTAAAGTTAGCTTCTATTATTTATTTATTTTTTTGTATGTGTTTGTAAAAAAAAATCCTGGTTGGCTGACCCTATTATTGAAACATTGCATTCACTTTACAACAAACCTTTTGTGAGGGGGGGGGGAGGTTAAATTCAGTGGTTCTACATGTATACCCACCCAATTCATAGAGAATTTTACTCACAAAGTGATCACAATAAGTAGTCTATAACATCCTGTGATTTACCCTCACAGTTAACAGAACTAGATGGTGTGTGTGAAATAATGAGACATGTACTCTAATTTACTTCAGACATAAGTCTTTACATTATTTATTAGTAAATTGTTATTTTTTTCACATGTGCGTTTATTTTTCTTCATCAACCAATCAGCCAATGATTGTTTATGCTTGATTTTTAGTGGTTTACATCCCACCCATTTTAAAATAAGTTTTATTTATAAAAAGAGACTTACCAGTATATAAACTCATATTCACTGTTTGATAATCTCTTTGAAATATGATTTTCTTTGCTCATAAACTTGAATGATACTGCAAAGGCAATCAAACAAGTATCTTGGGCACCTATGGTATGTTTGATGTGAACTTCCGTTCAAACCATTCAAATATTTTTGGCTATTTCCATTGTAAACAGCTGTTCTTAGCTTTTATTAAAACAGTGAGATCTTGGTGTAACTTTTCTATCTTTATGCAATGTGTACTTTTTTGCTTTATTTCTCTTAATCTAAGGTTAGAAATTTTAAATGTCTCTTTTTTATCAGATAATTTGTATAAACATTCCTTGTCCGGCTTTGCAATTTATTCCACAAGTATATTCTGTACATGCAGCATTATAAATAGGTATTTGTTCAAAAACAATTGTGGTAACTCTTTTTCAGTTATTGTCATACAATGTGAGAAGATTTTTTATTAAGTATTGATTTCCATTGTAAATATCATTGTAGAGAGATTTTCTGGAAAAAATATCCTTTAATTGTAGAGCATCTGCTTTGACTCTATTTCTGGTTATTTTTAATGTTTCTTATGATACTATCATGTGGTATATCCATTTTGTTTAGATGCACTAAATATTTCATCATACAACTATGTCTTCGTTTTATCAAACTATCTTGCTGTATGGACAATATTTTAAAATCCTTATTTGTATCAAATGTTAAACAGTCATTTCCTTACTTCTCTACTTCTAGATTTTTTATATTTGACTTTTCAATGTCATGTTTAGCACCAGCACTCAGCTTTGTTTTTCTTCATTTTTAAACCAGGGGTTGATTTCTACAACATTTTTCAAACCTGTGTTGTGATGATAATAATAATAGTAATAGTTATGATGATGATGATGATGATAATGATAATGATAATAGTAACAATACCAATAATAATGAAAATGATGATGATGATGAAGATAATAATAATATTGATAATTATAATGATGAAAATAATACTAACAATACCAACAATAATAATGATGATGATGATAATGATAAAATTTCTTCAGTGCATTTTTCTAAAAAGATACAGCACCAATATAATATGTAAAACAAACTGATACCAGCAAACAGTCGTTGACAAAAAAGATGTGTTTTAAGATTTCACTTCAACTACGTCAAATGAAACTGCATTCTCCTCATGCAGCTCTAATCGGGTGACATTGATTATTTTTTTGCTGTCCATTGTCCCAGATGGTAAGGTAATAGATGTGGATGAGTAAGAACTCAAACTCCAAACAATGCTTTCCTGTTGATTAATGAATCATTTGATGGGTGCTTCCCCAGCCCCCACATGGAAGCTTTTCAATTTCTGTGCCCTGTTTATATAAAGCGTTGTGATTATCCATGTTATTGATTTCTGCGACTGATGGCATTGAGTATTGTGTGATCAATTGTAAAAATTAGCCTCATGATCAATTGCTAGGCTCTATGATACCGGGCCCCAGACCTTTAGAATGAATAGTGGGAGGGGAATGATAAACACTTGTCAGATTTTGATCATATCTATCGAAATTGTCTATTTATTGTTGGATATAAGTTGATACTATTCTATGGATTTCATTGACCTGTGCAGTGATGGTGATATATAGTAATATATATTTTATGATGATGATGATGATATTGATGAAGGTCATGGTTTTGTTGATGATTGTGGTGGTGGTGTTAATGATGGTTATGTTGATGATGATGATGATGGTGATGATGATGATGATGATAGTGACGATAATGACGATGGTGATGATGATATTGATGGTGGTTGTTTTTTTTTTCATTTGATGATGATGAGTGTGGATGAGTGGTGGTGGTGCTGTATTTCAACAAGTTGTTTGAAGTTACATTAAATTGGTACCTGAGTCATTCATATTTGGCAAGAGTTGACTATTAAAACTTAAAATATAAAAAGTCTGTATCAAACCCACAGATTTAAAAACACACTGCGTTTTGAACATGAGTGCAGACTACATTGTTTGAATAGTGAAAGTCAACTCTCTGGATCCAAATTAAGAAAATGATTTCTAGCTTTTGCCACAAGAGGGCAGCACCACAACTATAGTAAAATTGGCTGTTGCTGGTAATTACAGAGTGATATAAACTTTTTGCTGGGTTTAGGTTATTTGTAGGGAGCATGTTAAACATTTCCCAAAAAAATCTGTTGGTTTTTTTTTTTTAAGTTTTATTCTGATGTCATCACAAAACATACTATTCAGTATAACAAATCAACATTTAAATCTTCATATTTCTTCATAATTCAATAGCTTAATAAGCTGTATTAAAATCAATTATAAATTTAGTCAGAAAATAGTGATAAAAATAATTAAAAATATAATACCCACCCTACACACACACATTCTTTGTACTCTATCCAACTACTGTATCTAAGATGCAGTATTTTTTTAATAGAGTAGTATGTTTTATGTTTCTGTTGCCATTTTCTACTACTCTATCTTTGTGTGATACAATAATATAATGTATTTATAATTAATCTTGATATATGCCTAGTTTATTTTTATGTCATTGATCTTTCTTTCTTTCCAATTTGCACCTGCAATTTATACAAGCAATTATGGTCACACAAATATCTTTTTGGTTAGCAGTTTCACAAAGCTGTCAACATGATTTTATCTTAGAAAGGATTATATTGAAGAAAAAAAAATAGAAAATTAGGGGGAGATCATGTTGCAACTTCCTATGGAGCCGATAGAAATGAAAATGATTGAAATTCTGTTTTACAAGTTTCAGTTGTACGATAAATTAGGAACTGATTTTTTCCAGCAGAACTTGAGTTTAATCTCTCAGTATTTGAATGGATGAACCTCCAAACATAACATACAGGTTTCACAAAACTTACAATCAGATTTGTGAAACAAATTTCTGTTTATCTATTTCATACAGTGTTGTAGATTTTTTCCTGCACAGTTGTATGTATCTCTAAATTCAGTTATTCTACTTTATTATTGTATACAGGGGCCGCGGGAGCGGGGCTTCAGCCTCCCCACTTTTTTCCAAAACCGTGTACACAAAAAAATGACGATAGGATTGTGATTTTTTGCATGGTCAGCTCCCCCCCCCCCCCACTTTGAAAACCGTTCTGTGGCCCCTGGTTTATGTGAAGTATTTCTTGAAACAAATAATGATTTTCACAGACCACTTTTATGAGATAATTAAATCCTTGCATCTGATTGGCTCAGAGCAAAATAGTTGGTGAAAATCACCGTTTGTTTCATGTAATGCTTCCATAATTGCTTCTGATGTTGTCAAAGAATTGACCCTGCTTTGTCAAAGAATTTACCCATCTTGTGGTTTGATGCCTGTTTTCCTTATACGTCTGTTTCTTTTTATATCTTTCTGCAGAGATCGGAAGTTGTTGTGGACTCGTCTGTTCCCATCACGGAGGCTGAAGTAGAGAGGATAGTTACACCTATCAGCAGCCAAGATGTCTATTCAACTCCAGTCAACAAGCATTCATCTCCTCAGGGAGGTAACGCAACATTGGGGAATAGTAATATTGAGAATGGACACAGAGGGAGTGGGCACAGCGAGGAAGACGAAGAGATGAACAATGGCAAGAACCCTGTCATGAGGACTGGAAAAACAGAACATAAGAGACTTGGTAGGGTTGGATCGGAGCTGGCCGCCGAGTTTGAAGCCTTCGTGAGTGCCCAGACGTTGGACAATGATTCCCTTCCGTGGGTGCAGAGCCAGAAAGTGGCTAGTGAACTGTTGAGCCTCCAAGAGCACTTTAGCCAGGAGGAACTGGCAGAGCTGAAGAACCTTGCGGATGGGAGACGACTGGAGGTGCTGACGATCACCAGGCAGTTTGGTGAGAAGCTTGGCATGGGCTTGAACATCCAACACACTCAGGAAGAGAACAGCTTGACCCAAACTGTGCAGATTAAGAGCGTCCTGGCCTGTGGGGTAGCGGAGAGAGCGACCGGGGGATCCAGGGGTATGGTTGTGGGAGATGAAATCCTGGCTGTTACCAACCAGATCCTCAAGAATAGACCATACCTTGATACTGTGCAGATCCTCTCCAACCTGCCCTTGAAAGTGAAGGTGATTGTAGCAAGGCCGGAGGAAGATTCAGAGGATGATGAATCAATGGTTCAGGATTCTCCTGAATCGGAATCCAATTCCAGTGGGAGATCAAGCTGTAGCGATACAAGATGGGGTGAAGAGGACATCTGGAAGAGGATTGAGAGCACACGAGTTGAGGATGTCCTTGGGTTTGTCAACCCAAAAAGTAATCATAACCAACTAAATGAAAAGAATAACCACACATGGGACAATAAAAGTGAGGATATCTGGCAAAAAGTAGAAGGGAGACACAACGGCAGTGCTACTACGAAAAAAGAAAACATTAGAGTAAACTATGTGAGTGATGTTAAAAGTCTTCCAGCAGGAACACACCTGACTCCTTCGTACAAGAAGCACAAGCAGCACTTGAGGTTTCACAACAGAAGTCCAAGCCCACGGACTCCTGCCATGGGAGATGATACCCTTTCCAGAGACAGTTCTCCCACTGTTTCCTTTTCAATGGACCTTACTGATGAGAATGAAGAAGATTTGGAGGATCTACTGATGTTAGAAACAGAACCCTTAAGTGATCAGGATGAAGGTGACAGTGGGCATCAGAAATCAATATACCTCAGCCCACAGGAATCACCAACAAACTCTTCCAACCTGAAGTATATGAAATCTCTGAAGGTAGACCTTGATGATAGTCTTTATCAGACCCCGAGTGAACACTTTGGTTCCAAAGACACCATGGATGATTGTCTTGAGAACAATGATCCTCCTGTAACGGATATTGATGATTTACTTGGATCCGATGATGGCTACATGGAGACAGAAGAATGTGATATGGCAGTCAAACCAGAGGTGACTCCAAGGAGTGAGACATTACCTGTTAAAGTGACTACTTCAGCAGAGAGGAAGTCTCATAGAGGTTTCCTATTCAATGAGGCTGAGGGAATTGTGAAATCGTCACCTGTTATTTCATCATCAAAACAGAGAGCTGAAACGATTATTTCCAAAACAACTGCTCAAGAAGTGTCCAGCTCCCCGCCTCCTTTGAGCTCTTCCTCCCCAAGATCATCACCAACAGACTCACTGTCCTCCCAATCGTCACAAGATGGCAGCAGATCTGATTCTTCAAAATCTGATGATGTAGTGAAGAGGGACAAAAAGATTTTGAGTAGTGTGTCCAGGAGGTTTAGGTCTTCCAGGGTTGACAAAGATGTTTTCAAACAGAGAAGGAATATGTTTGAGGCAGCGAGTAAAGATGCTACTCCTCTGAGTTCTGTAGCACCAAAGCCAAAGCCACTCGCTAAACCTCACACATTTTCTAAATTTGGTGCAACACCTTCAAGTATTAATAAGGCCAATGCTTCTTTAGGCCAAACGAAAAGCAATAAGTCTTTGGCTGCCAACATCGCAATAGCCACACCTGCACCAATCAAACCAGGCGATACGAAATCTTCCAAAAAGACAACTATGCAAACTAAAGATGAATCGCCCAAACCACAGAGCCCCCAAGCTAGACAGGATCAAGAGGTCTTTGGAGCTGATATCCGTGCCATGTCAAGTGTTGCCTCCAGTATGGAACACTTAAATGAAACAAAGTCCATAACTGATCAATCCTCCAATCCCCTTGCTTCAGCAGTAGATGACATTTTTGCTTCGGCAATGGATGATGTTCTTCAGGACACTTCCTCTGATGCATTGTTCATGAGTTCTGGAGCTAGTCATGCTGATTTTACCCTAGATTCAAGAGTTGATGTACCAGTTATGAGGCCGCCTACAGGTTTCAGAGATGATTCCTCTATAGAGCCATCACAATCTCATCTTGAAGACTTCGACTCTGATGATGAGGATGAGGTTCATGAGGACATTAAAGCAACGAGCGGGCTTGAGGAAGAATTATCTGGTAGCAGTGGGGACATGAGCAAGAGGGATACTTCTGATTGTCAACCAAATTGGGATCACCGCAAAGGAACTGTCATCAAGGTAAAGTCTCCAGTTGTTGCCAGGAGTAAGACTAGCTCACCTAAAAGTGGGGCAAAGAAACTGATTAAAGCTGATGCCCTCCATTTCAGTTCAGATTCTAGTGATGATGAGGAGGAGGAGGTGGTGGATGTGAATCCAGAAATCAAGTGGCATGTCTTACCGTCATCTTCAGAGAAGGACAATCCAAGTAATCTGTTGACAGACGAGAGCTCTAAGGATTTCAGAGGCAATGAGGATCAGACAGAGTCTGTAACAAGTGATGAGACACCAATGTCACCCAGGATGCCTCCTGATGGTGATGAGTTCCCAGAGCAAATAAAAGTGTGCCCAAGTTCATCACCTAAAATCAGTTCTAGCCCTGCACCTATCGAGAGAAACGATCAACAAGATATTCTAATTGAGAGCAAAGAAATTACTTCTGATTCCTTGCAAGGAAAGGGTTCAAGTACTATCTCTGACAGCATTAGTGCAAAGCCAACACTTCCAAAGAAACCCAGCTTATCGAAACTGAACATTTCTTTAAAGACACCTGCACTGTCCGCAGCACCCACTGCTAAAATGTCTCTTGCCTCTTTATCCTCACAGTCCCAGGGTAAGACACAAACATCTCCTTTCAAGGATATCAAATTGAAGAGTCCACCCAAGGTTGGAAGTGATGATGTCTTCACATCTCCTCGCACAAGCCCCAAGCTCGGGAGCCTGAATAGATGGGGCTCAAGGGATAGGTCTGATGGAGACGACGACATTGTTGCCAAGAGAGGTGCATTGTTTGGTGAAGTCATCAAGAGGAGAACCTCATCTTCATCGTCATGCTCGACATCTCCTCCACCAACACCTGTGAGAACTCTTTCACCAACTCGTTCTCCACGCAAAATTTCTGAACTTTCACCACCTCTTAGTTCTAGTAAGGTTGGTGCAATCTTAAAGGACAGTGGAAAGATAACAGAAAGAGAATCCAAGAATCTTTTATCTTCAAGCTCACATGTTGATGTCAGGACAAAGGAAAGGCCAAAATATGCCAATACAGATTCATTTAATGATTGCTCAGATAATGACCAAGAAAACAGTGAGAGCTCAATTCAAGAGACACCTACCAAGAGTCTTTCGTCCGAATCAAAAGAAAGTGAGGCAGAAGTTAGGGTGTCAAAAGAAGAATGTACCCAATCATCACCAATTGCAGACAGTACTGTTGGGAAAGTAAGGGGTTCCATGTCACCTAAGAAAGAATTATCTCCTTTGGTAAAGGCTGATGGGGCACTGTCATCGAGAAGTGCGGCACCACCACTAAAGCCAAGTCCATCTTCAGCAAAGCCATCCATTTTAGATTCTTTGAATTCTGTGACATCATCGAATCAGAAATTCAAGGGACTCTCTGTTCCAAAGAAACTTTCTGTGAATACATCCTCTGTTGGGTCATCATCAACTTCTGGTCCTTCAAAAATTGGAGTTCCTCTGTTGTCCAGTTCCATAAAAGCAAAACCTTTGATGCTGACCACAAAATCAGCCGCAGGAAATGCAAGTGTACCTGGTAGTGTTTTTAAATCTAAACTGACTGCAAAGAAATTCACATGGGAAAGTGAGAAGGATCAGGGAACTACTACTGGTGAAACTAGGAATTTGGGGTCATTCTCAACAAATTTGAACAAATCGGGTAGCGATGAAAAGTCAGTGAAAAATACTTTACCGAGGGCAACTCAGTTGAATTCTTCTGGACAAACAGGTGTGCCAACATCCCTATCTAGACTTAGACAAGATATCAGGTCAGCAGCCGCCAAAAAGGAACTTAATGAAGCAAAAGGTGGATCTTCTTTGACTAGTTCAGACATCAACAGCAATGTGAAGGAGGAAGATTGCAAGCCGAAGGTGCCTTCCAAACCAGTTGTAGCTCGCAGGAATGTAGCTGATGCACTCACCACAATGAGTTCTAGGAGGGTGTCCTTTGAAGGTGATGATGGAATCCAGCTTGATTCCACCACAGATATTCATTCCAAAATTCCCACAAGTAAAACCCCTTCTAAGGATGAGACAGTGGAGGAACTCTGTGCCAGCGAAAGAACAGAATCAGTCGATGTACCCCCACCACTGCCCACATCCAGTCCCCCTAAATCTGAAAGTACATCTGAGAATTCCAAACCAGAGATTAAACCCCTCACAATCTCAACACCTAGGTCGGACACCCAAAGTGTCAAAGTCACCCCCTCGATTCCCACCTCCCCAAAACCACCTCTCCCCAGTTCCAAACCTCTCGCCGCTTCCAGATCTCCTCGGGCAGGCATCAGCAAGAAGGTGACTCCGATCATTGTGAGTGATGCGGACGATGATGCTGATGATGATGATGACGATGAGGAGGAGGAGACTTTGGACATGGCTGATGAGGATAAGCAGAGGGGTCCTCCAGCACTCCCCAAACTGCCACCGCCATCTCCTTCCAGAGTGAAGAGCCCTGTGTATGATGTATCAGCTGATCTTCTGAGCAGCCTGGATCCAGAAGAAGGAGTCCTAGAAATTAGGGTAAGTTATTAATAATTATTGTTCATTCTTTAACCTTTAAATCCTGTCATACAAAAGACGGCAAATCCAGCTCAGAATATATTTCAGATTAGACATGATCAGGATCCATATTTTGGAGAGTTGAATCATTATTTTGAGAATGTTGTCATAAAGAATGGTTTCTGAGTACAAAATTTAAGGTTGCGATTCTGGTTGAAATGCATGCAGTGGTCCCTTGGCTTGCACTTGAGTCAAAAGATTCCTTGTTGCTTCTTGACTTGAATATTATATTACTAAATCCATCCATCTGCTTTATATTCCTATGGGAGTAAGACAAGATGGGAGAGGCATAGAAAGAAAGAGAGAGAGAGGCAGAGATCCAGAGATGAAGACAGAAATACATGAGAGAGTAGAAAAAAGAGAAATAGGCCTATAGAAAGGGAAAGAAATCATATTACCCGTACCATTTCTCCTTAGCGTTAGAGTAATTTGTGCAATTAATATCAGTGACTTGTCACAGTGCATTCTTTTCAATCATTTCTTTCTTAAGCTTGATAGAATTGGGAAATGCATTATAAAAGGAATATAATCTATTCATGAATGTGTTACTCCAGGTTGAAATAATATGACTTGAGTAAAATTAAACTAGCAAAACATTAATCTATCTCAAAATTTCATGAAAAATAAAAAAATTATGCTATTTATGTATTTATTTTTATTATTTTGGCCATTAGGATGGGGGGCACTCAGTGTATCATGAGCAGTGAGTGTGTGACGCAGAGAAGACATGCATTTTTACATTTAAATAAACTTCTGCACCAAAGCTTTATATTTCTCTCGAGCAAAATTACTTTTTCATCGCTTTGGCCTTTTCACTCAATTCCGAAGAGCAACGAGCCGTGAATGCATCGGCTCTCTCTTCTGCTCTGACCTCAAAAGAAAAGGCAATTTCAGATGAGACTGTTTGAGTCGTAATAGTGTGCTGGATGAACCTAGTTATCTTTTAATAATGATATGGGGAGACTTAATTTGATGAGCTGGAAAAAACATAATGAAAATCCATTACAACCTTGGCCTCCTACTGCATGTAATTACAGAGCCCTGCCAGCCTCTACAGAGCTCGATATATCTTCCTTTTTTTGTGATCAGTATATTTCAGGGAGAAATATATACGCCATTGGGGCTAAGGGGGACGGGCCCTCTAATATATGAAATATCTGTTACTTAAAGGGCAAGTCTACCCCAGAAAATAACTTGATTTGGATCAATAGATGTCATGTCATAACTTTCTTCATTTTCATCCGAATTTAATGAAATTTTCATTGTTATGCTTGTTTGATTTTTCTCTTTTTATTCAAATCAACTTTTTGTTGGGGTAGACTTGTCCTTTAAGATTAAAATAAATATTTAAAAAAGTAAAAGAGTACTCTAATTTTCAAATTTGTGCCATGAACTTCCATAAGGGGGAGAGAGAGTGAGAAAGATAAATGCATATATTTATTTGTAATTAAGAAATAATTATCTTCGGATACATTTGCCCGAATGCATTTGAGATCACTGTATCACCATTTGCTTCACCTGAGTATTTCATTAGGCATCATGGCAATGATTTTCACTGATAAAATTGCTGTGAACCAACCAATCAAATGCAAGGATTTTAGTAGCTTATTACAATGAGTGATCATGTGATCATTAGTGACAATGATCATCATACCATCCGTCTGGTTCTCATCTGAAGAATGTTATCTGTCATCTTCGTAAGGGTTAAGTTTCAAGCGTCCAGACAGACAGAAAATGAATGAGTGATATATATACATGTACGCTCACAGGAGTGTTTCAATCTACATCTTGTGTAGACGATTCATGCATACAATATATCCACAACATTCTTGGGCACTAAAACTCTAATTTTAAGAATATAATGTTGAATGTATTGTAATCATAGGACCTGAAAGATATTTTGCATCGATAATTTTGAATTTTGATTATTAGACATTCAAATTGTAAATTCTACCGTTTTTATCAGATTTTAGATCTTATCTTTGTACAACATGGTTTTATGATATCTCCTTCATGTTAGCTTACACTGAATTCAAACTTTGAAAATAATAAATCTTTAGATTTCTCCAAACTTGATACAGACTTTGGGGGAACAAGGAAGTGTTAAAAGCTACTGAAATTCCTTGCATCTGATTGGCTCGTATCAAATGAGTCTGTGAAGATCACTGACAAAACATATCCTGAAATGATCTCCAAGGGTGGTTTTTCATGAAAACAAATCATAATTTCCACTCTTGGCCAATCAGGTGCAATTATTTCCGTAGCTTATAATAAATAGTGAAAATTTTCCGTTTATCTAATGAAATGCTCCCATGGCATATCTTAAGATATTCCCATATTTGTTGTTGATGCCTGAAGTATCCCAGAAATCAGATTAGCCATGTCTAGCAATATCTTACACCAAGTTCTCACTAGTGGGATAGTAGAAACATTCAGAGTATGCAAGGACCTCTGAATGACATAACAAAATGCCAAGGAGCTCATATATAATTGTTGGTATTTCAGAGGTTAATGACTGCTATAAATACCAGGAAAATTGAAAAGGGTGTGGTAAATATCATTTGGATATGTGAACAGTTATGAGATGAGTATGGAAACCAGTGGTGTGTCGATAAAAACTGGCAATGGACTCCAAGAGAGCATTAAAATTGTACCCCACCCCTTTCATCAGCTGATGTCCTTGGCAGCTGAATTTAACCTTACCCCCTTTTTAAACTGCTGAAACTGATTATTATTAACAATATCATTACATCAGGTTACTTAATTTTTGAAACTTTTCAAATACTCTATGTCTCCATGCGCCTTGCCCACGTAACTTTGGCCCGGGGCATAGGCCCCCTCCCCATGGAAGGGAGAATAAAAATCATAGAATGGACAACATGCCAAGGAACTCATATATAATTCTTGGTATTTCAGAGGTTAATGACTGCTATGAATTCCAGGAAAATTGAAAAGGGTGTGGTAAATATCATTTGGATATGTGAACAGTTATGAGATAAGTATGGAAACCAGTGGTGTGTCGATAAAAACTGGCAATGGACTCCAAGAGAGCATTAAAATTGTACCCCACCCCTTTCATCAACTGATGTCCTTGGCAGCTGAATTTAACCTTACCCCCTTTTTAAACTGCTGAAACTGATTAATATTAACAATATTATCACATCAGGTTACTTAATTTTTGAAACTTTTCAAATACTTTTTCTTTCTCCATGTGCCTTGCCCACATAACTTTGGCCCGGGGCGTAGGCCCCCTCCCAGTAGAAGGGAGAATAAAAATCATAGAATTCACAATTTATATTCCTTAGAGATGCAGTGACTTGAAAACTACCACCCCCTTGTCTTTCTGATGGACTTCTCTTTATCTGTCTACACCATAACTAGAACTCTCATCCTTACTCTCTGATACCTCTCTCTATCTCGATCTCTTTTGTATTTGATGACATTCCTGAAAGGGAAAGGGCTGACTAACTGCATACATCCTCCTCCCCCCCCCTAGTTTGTCAGTGTAAGGATGATGACTTGATTGTGAAGCCCATGGGGTGTGTTATAAGCATTTCCCCAGGAGGATGGATTACTTCAGCAAGCACAGGGTTAATAGAAAACTGTAATAGATCCATGTTATTAAGTAGCAGGGAATATACGAGATAGGTTACTGGAAGAAGGCTGTCTTTCTCTGCATTCACTTTAGTATCTAAGGAGGGTAGAAGGTCCTCAGATTTCACCTTTTTTTTTTAATACCAACTTTCCACACTTATCTCCATGCTCCTGACACATACATCAAGAAGCAGAGAGAATAATAGACAGTATTTGTCTGTATCTGTTCGTTCAGTCAGCAAAATAACAAGATTGGCAAAGCACGCTCTCTTGAAAAGCAGGCTAAGTGTAGAGTGGCTCAAAGTATAAATTGAAATGTAATTTTGAAGGAGTCCAAAGATAATAGGTGGTTTCAAACCGCCTTGATCACAAGAATCCCCGTTAAATTACGGGAACTGTTTTCGGCTAAAAAATACCCATTAATTATTCCTGCATTCACACCGCCCTGAAACATACCCTTCGGGATAAGTTCCTGAAGTTACGAGCATGCGCATAGTATGGTCTGATGAGCAGGCAAGGCGCGAGATTCAAATCACTAGCCCAGCAGCCACCCACAGCTCCCGCGCCCAACGACACGCTGGGCTAAAAGTTCCCGTAATTTGCTTTCACATCGCCAAAATACCTGCGACCTTGGAAAAATCCCCGCGAAAGTTCTCGTAATTTCGCCAAGTACCTACTATTTAGCGGGTATTTTCTTTCGGGGAGATTACGCGTAGTTTGCTTTCACATTACCAAAATACCTGGTATTTTCTGATCGGGGTAAATTTCCCGATCAGAGAATACCTGGAACTGACGAACTTCGAGGCGGTCTGAAACCACCTAATGAGTTAACTTTGTCTGCAGGAAGTTTATTCCAGTCGCTGTAAACATCACATTATTCCAGCACCAAAATCATGCAATGGGCTCATTTCGATGAATGCAGGGGTAACCCATCCATTTTGTATCCCAGATCACTCTCTCTCCTCCGAATGTTGTCCCTGGTGAACTGTGAAGGAAGAGAGTATTCAAGGACTGTTCACATTGGAAGATAATGAGTGGAATTACACTGAGATGCCTGGAACTCTCCTCCACTCGGAGAAGAGTGTGAACGCAGCGTTCCTTGTGAATCACATTGGTATGTGGCATCCAGCCCATTTTGAATTCATGGCGTTAGTCCACACCTAGCAATGTTTATATGTTTGGAATGTAATGGGAGGAGGTCCTTGCTACCAGGATACGTCAGGGATACATTTCATTTGTTTTATCCTCTTCTTGGAAGCAACTCAAGCAATCACCATCAGGAAGTAGCGTAAGGATGAGTATGACCAGTGAGACATCTTGGAATATCATCAGCTCTTTTGATATAAATCATCCCATCTCTTTGATGTCGTGAGTCTGATTATGGACCACAGAGTAGTCGGTCCATGGTCTGATGAAACATTTTGGAAACTCTTCAACTCATCTTTAAAAAGTGTTCATCCCATCTCTACAACTTCAGATGTCTGAAAAACATCTAGGAAACTCTTTTTGAAAGTAGTCATATTCCTGTCTTTGACTTCACAACATTACTTCAGTTTTTGTGAGCAGATTTTGAGATTGAAATATGCTACTTGAATACAGTGGTGCATGAGGAACTTCAAAATGTTTGGCTAATTCTTCATTTTTTTCAAGAGGTTGTTTCTCTCATTACAACCTCAAATATCACCATATGACAGTCTTTGTGAGCAGATTTTGAAATCACAAACTTATGCTTGACTTTACATATACAGTGATGGGAATTCTGAAATTGTCTTTGTAACTCTTCAACGCTTCTTTTGAAAGAAGCCACCACTATATTTGCCACTTGAATATCATTATTAGGAGATTATCAGATTTCAGTCAACTCGGAGAAAAGATGTGATAATCCAGAAGCCCCTTTTGTATTTTTTTGTCAAAATGATCAAGAAGCAGGATTACTTGGAAGATAAATTTGTTTTTTGATCATGCACTGTTTTTGGCGAGAGAATTCTCACTCTGTAATGAAATCCACTCTTGAACTTTTTTTATGATACGAAGACCGGATATATCTCCCTCTGTAGTTTATAGAATAACTGAGGTCACAATGCATACTGGATTATTGGTAAGAATACACATATTTAAGAGGTAATATCATTTTAAATAGAAAAAAAACTTTTTAAATTGTCAAGATAAAATGTGACCATAAATTTTTGTAGATTGAGCAAATAAGGAATCAAAGTGGTTTTTGTAAGATGCATTCAAATAGAAATGAGCAATCTTTGAGATATATAACAGTAATGGATCTTTTTATTTTTGCTAAGAGAAGGGTTGACCAGTTGGCTTGAGCCAATGATGATGAGCTGAGAAGTACTGTGACCCCCCCCCCCCCCCTCATAGATCTGCCACCAACCTGCTCGTGTGACCCCGTCAGCAGTGAAGGGGTTGTTGGAGTTTTATCCCCTCTCCTGTTTGAAAAACTTTTGGGGGTAGCCTAAGGTGGGTTTTTAAATCCCTTCCCCCCCCCCTCCGACTGGACACTGCATCCGACAGTCTTATTTAATTGTGAATCGATTTCATTATAAGCTCGATTCAAATTCAGACCTCTCAAAATGTTATTAAAGTAGAGGAAAGAATGTGAATTTCTTACCATTCTTAGCTATTGTTTCAAATAAGTTTTCCTATTTTCCTTTATAACTATTTATCTGTGGGGAATATTGTTTTTTCTACTTTTTTAAAATCAAAATCGTCATTATTTTCGTATTACATGGTCTGGGAGGTTTGTAAGTCGTTAGACCTTTGATGCTTTATTAATTAGAGATTAATGCTTTGTCTTGATTGATATGATGTGTTCTCATTAATATATTCCAAAAAATTTCTGTTATGTATATGTGTATACACACATACATGTATCTCCGTGTAGAGTGTATTTGATACATATCAGTGAACGAGTACTGTCATACAATTAACATAATACAGGACACATTCATAACATTCTACCGAGCCTCGACGTTGCTCCGGGCTTCCCACTCAAAGAAGGAAAACAAAAAGTGACAAGAAAAATCCTTGATTTTTGTTGTCTTTTCTCAGCATGCTAAAAAGGGAGAAAATGATATGAGATTGGAAATGTATATCCATTGGTAATATGTGCTGGTAGCCAAACGGCGTTGGGTATGAAAGAGGGTTTTGCATTCTTGTATGGGTAGATGCCATCCTCCCATCTCTCTTTCTATTACTGGCCTCATATTTAATCTCCATATGGGCTGTACATTCGTTCTGCATGTCTACTTTTCCAAGGCAACTCGTCTGACAAATTGATGCTGCTTTTTGGCGTGATGACGGGGGATGTGCATCAAGTACGTGTTGTCTGCGGAGAGCATCTTGTTGTGTCTGACTCGTTCCTTTCTGCAGTGAAATGTTCATGATTATTTCCTTGTATTTGTGATTCCATCATAACTTCATGTCCACGCTGCATTTTTGGAGTAAGCAGTTCTCTGGAATTTCTGATGAATATGATATTTGCCTTGAGCATATGAGCTAAGCATTGATATTGTATTGTGCTTTGTATATTGACTAGGGGAAAGCAACTGCCAGGGATTACATGTGTTGAAAAAAATCAGTTATATGAATAGCATCAACGTACTCTATTCCATGGGAATGCCAGTGCATGTGATTATATTTCCGCTGAATTTATGCTTGGGTGAGTATGTAGAATACTCTGTTACATTTTACCAATATTCTTTCAATTTGGATAGCCATAGGGCATGGAGTGATCGTGGGTGTAAGGTGTGATTAAAACAGATTTGGCAACAGATGGCCTTATTTGGGAAAGCCACAGGTGATCGTTATCGTAAATGACTACAGGTGTAATTTGGAAATACAGTAGAGATATAGGACTTGTAATTCTGCTTGTACATGTATGGGTCGATTCATATGAAAAAGGTAACCTTGTTTTAGCCAGACAAAAAATATGGTAATGAATTTGACGGTGATTATGATAGTGGTGGTGATGATGGTGATGATGATGATGATGGTGATAGTGGTGGTGGTGGTGATGATGATGATGATGATCATGGTGATAATGGTATTTTTATCACTGGTACATTAACTGAATGAATAGAAAGTGCATTATATTCTAAGATTTTTATCCTTGAAAATTACAAGAACATCCCTATATACTTATTATACTTTACTACTTGTTATCACATCAAACCCATGATTTTGAAATTATACTCTATACCATATGTTGATATCCCTAGCAACTGATATTTTGTTATGAAACTAAGGAGAAATTGATACCATAAAGGGATCATTGTTGACTTGACATGTTTTGAAAATGATATGCCTTTTTGGGAATTCCTAATTTATCTGAGCTTGGAAAGGGGAATGTAGGAGGATTTATGCCAACCCATGTTTATATTTTGATTAAAGCAATTGATATGATAATATTTGGATTGCAGAAGGATGTTAGGGATGTTCAAAGGTAATATGTAGGTTTATTGGCCTTGGCTAATCTTGTGATTTGTTTTCCTTTGAAAAAAAGTTTAAATAATTGAACAATTATCTAAGTTCTATGATTTCATTCAGCAAAATTGCCCAGGGACCTACTGATATTTATGGTTTTAGTAAGTTGGTTGTGAATAAAACATTAAAAATGGGGGAAAAAAAACTTTATCTGTAAGATACAAACTGTTAGCACAAGTCAAAATTATGTGTTAAAATATGTTAACTCTTTAGAAACTCAAGTTCTTGTTGTTTGGGGAATTTTTTTTCAAAATATAGTGTGAAATCGACTCTATACATACCCATTGAGTTCCATGCCTGACAAAACCTAGGCTAAGGCCTATGTATGTGAAATATTGAAGTCTATACACCTACGTTAAAAGTGATGATTGAAAAGAGGGGAACAAGTTTAGAGTGAAACTGGTCCTTTGATTGATGGGGATCAGGAGACGGTGACCTCTTGAAGAACTTTGACTCCATCTTTTCTGCACAGTTGAAACTGGTTTATTATGTGTTGACTGGAAGTCAACTCCCAAGTGCGTGAGCAGGTTTTTCTCCACGAAAACCTTTCAGTTCAAATCTTGATTGTTTTAGGTTGTATAGTTTGTTTGTTAGTATTGTTTGGTGATGGAATGTGATAAAGAATGCTTGGAAAATGGTACTGTTTTGAAAACAGCGATGAGGAGAAGAGTGTCATGAAATATTGAAAAGGTTTGTTTTTAGAAAAAACACATATTACAGGATTTAGGAAAAAATAAACATTTTTAGAAGCTAAGGAAATTGAGCAGAGATGGGTGAAAAAAAGCCTTACTCAGATTTATGTTTCCTTTTTCTATAATAAATTATTGCACCAACAAGGGTAACTGTATTTCCTTATGATATGGGATCATCGTCCATGATCATACTTATCACCAATGTTCATTTTTGATTTTCACTTTTTATATAGCCATAAAGGGACACCTAGGTTCTTCTGTGGTCTAATATTGTACTCTCTATTTGTAAATTTGCAGGGGATTTCAAGATTAGAGAGATAATTGATATGATTTATTATAGTTATGATATCTATTTACATTGGCATGGCTCGCTCCAGTCACAAATTTGAACAACATATAGTAAGTTACTTTTAAACATAATGGTGACACTGACATCACATTCATACCTTGTGATTGTATTAAGGGGTTAGTCTGCTGGGCAAACCCTTCACTCGAGTTACGGGTCTGAATGTGCAGCCTACTCATGCCTTGTGTACTGAAGGCCCTCTCGCTGTGCTAGTCTTTGCGTGGAGACACACTTGTTGAACAAAGTTTCAATCAGGGTCTGTGCCTGCAGACTATTAAGGGGTATATAAACACTCAGGTGCTAATCGGAGTGGGGGGGGGGGCATGCCCATGCATTATTTGTGATAACTTTTATATAAATTTTCCTTGTCACTTATAAAATCATTGATTTACCCCTGTGTATAGGCCTATATTTCTTAATCCTGTATTCTTGGTATGGCATACATATGAACTTATAAGGTTCAGCAGTGTTTAGAGCCAATGTTTTCTCCGCGCGAATCAAGTTCATGTACATTCCTTTTTCATCAGATAGGAGAGAGGCCACGCCCACTCATGACCTGTGGATTGGCTCTTGATCTCTTGCTGAAATGTGATGCTAGCATTTGAAACCAATCTTTCAAATATGGCTATTTTGCATGGAATGAGATGAACTTGAACACAAACTGAGATTCTTTTTAGAATTCAGCAGCTGTTGTACATCCGGTTTCATGGTTCTGGTATTAATGGAAAAAGAATATTGCTTTTTATTATTTGATGTAAGATTTCAGGGAAAACCGCTGGAACATTGCAGCTCATGAAGTCTTGATGTTGTTAGGATTTGAGAGTGTATTTCGTTATGATATGGTGTTCCTCGTAATGGCTGAGGACATAGTGACTATATAAATTCATATTTCAGTTTTCCTCTAAAATTAACCTATTTCCTTCTTTAGTGTTCTGATATACATTTGGGAATTACTGAATTCAGTCGTAAATCGGTTAATGCAAGATAATGTCCTGGAAGCTTTTTGTCATAAGTGCCCCCTTCCCCCCCGGTTCTTTTGACCATGTACATCCCAAGAAGAATACTCCCCATGCATTTATTTCAGAAAATCTTCAAAATACCAAGTATGTTTGCGCAGCAATTCCGAGCTGAGTTCATTACCCTTTTTTCAGGAAGGTCTTTTATACGTGTCCTACTAAATTTTGCCTCTGGTATATACCGGTCTTGTGGAAAATGCCATCCCCGATTGCAAGATTTCATCGATATCGGGGTAGTATTGACAAAAGGGACCAGCATTGATGCACAGCTGTTGGCTTTTGCAAATTAAATTTCTTTGAAGAGAGATAGAGAGAAAGAAGAGAGAGAGAGAGGGATGCAGAAAGGAGACAGAAGGAAAGGAAAATCTCATTTCGCATTTATCTTTTGTATCTCTTTCTTTGTATTCATTTATTTCTGTCTCTCTCTCTCTTAGCTATACTAAAAGAAAGACGTGAAAGAAATTAGAATTATATTATGATGAAAATTAGATAATGATAGTATAATGAAAATTAATCTCTATTGTCTTTTTTTTGTACAGCTTATAAATGCCTCAGAAATAAACAAAAAATCAGATCACACCAAAAACAAAATAGATATGAGACTTCTTGAGACAGTTCTTTGACAAACATCTGTTCTTTCACTTTGTTTTAGAATTTTCAAGTTCTTGCTAAGGTTAATAAATTTTTTTTCTCCGAT
The DNA here is from genome assembly GCF_018143015.1 of Lytechinus variegatus. Lineage (NCBI taxonomy): Eukaryota > Metazoa > Echinodermata > Echinoidea > Temnopleuroida > Toxopneustidae > Lytechinus > Lytechinus variegatus. The sequence goes on along the minus strand of NC_054744.1, from coordinate 2,628,413 downwards.
AATTGAAAGCTACTTTTCGTTTTGTCATTATCAGGAAATCCCCAAAAGAGGTCATAATGAAACCCCCAAATAAAGCGAATCTTGTTTCCATCTTTATATTTATATAGTGAAAGTGATAGAAAAATATCGGTTACTAGTCACATGTATCAACTTTGTTTTTTCCTTACAAACATTGTGCAATAGAACTAAGGATTGGTAAGTTGAATTGTTTTGTTTTTAATAGTTTTGACATAAAAGCCATAACTACATATTATGCACATAATAATAATTTTTGCAAGTGTGTTTTTCTTAACCTTCGCCTTTCAACATGTCAGATATGTATTGCTGGACTTTGTTGTGTATGACATTCCAATTTTCAACTATGGCATAATCAGAATTAATAGAATAATTTGTTTATAATGTATTATCAAATATTGATATAATTAATGGTGTTAAATGGTCTCTTATTTATGATTTGCACATTTCAAGGGAAGAAGGGTTTTAAGTAATATTATTTACCATGCACAGTGTGTACGTTTGATTGGGTCTTTTGTAATGATCAGGAATTTGAATTTGCAATTAGTGATCAATGGGTGATTTCAAGTCCAGTATTGGTGTTTGGTGTTAGTGTTGGAAGCACAATTCGGATTGTGCTTCCTAGCTCCAAAACCTATTCTTAGTTTACACAAATAATCCAGATCACAATATTGACACCTCAACACCTAGTGAGTAACTTTTCAGGACCATTTCCACTTTAAGTTTGGTGTTATACTCATGTAAAAATGGACCTAACACCAACACCAAAAGGTCAACACTTAACTTGAAATCACCCACTATAAATCTCTTGATGGCATCCATTCTTCATGTCTGTTCCATCTTTATGTACATGGAGGACAATTTCATGAAACATAATAGTCATTGGTTTTCAGTGATGATTGTTATAAGCCACTGAAATCCTTGCTTCTGATTGGCTCAGAGGAAATTTTGTCAGTGAAAATCACTTGCAAGATGGTTCATGAAACCAGGGTTTATCATGTGTATGATCATCAATGTAATCCCCAATGTCTTTGTCTAGCAGACTGATAGAACACTTAGTTTTTTTGTGTGTGTTTTACTTTCAATTTTTTCAAGGTGGAAGGATCAGTAATCAATTTTTGTTGTTATTTGTAATCCAATTTTCTTGGGAATTATTATAGAATTATCACTGACATTCAACGGAAGCCTGGTATTAATCTCAAAATAGGAGCACTCATATATTTATTAACCAACAATATTTGAAGTCGCCACTTTAATCTCTCTCTCTCTATAGTAATTATTTCAGATGAAGTTGTACTGTTTTGTTTTTATTGACATTTATACAGATTTATCACATGGTTTTTAGCCTAACCAAATGGAAATAATGCAATTCTTAGCGATGTCTATGATATGCATTATAGGCAAGAACTTATGAATTCCATGTGTGTACCTATAGAAGAGGAGGAGGAATGGAAGGAGGAGGAGGAGGTAATGTCTGAAATTAAATGCATTGCTCTGAGGGTGTCGCTTCATGAACTGAGGCACAGTTATTGTCTTTCGATTCGGACAGTAAATTCAGATATGATTCAATACTATGGAAAGCCAGAATTTATGCTAACTCTGTGCCTTCTTTGAATGTATTTTCTGGCCACACCTTTGCTGAGGCTGTCTTTGTTATTAAATACCACATATGCCCACTTTACTCAGTTTTGATTTAATTGAATTAACACTAATATCACTTCAAATATGATTGGTTTCACACTAGAGAGGCTGCAAAGCTGGATTCCTTAACAGTCTATAGACTTTATACTTTGAATACTATCTGTCCATACCTGTATTAAAGATTTAAAAATCATATTGAAAATTGTGAGAAAAGTATTTAAAGAATGCAATATTTTTCTCACTGTTTTTTAATATGATTTTTTTCTTTTCATCCTCTAATTAATGTGGGAACGGTTTCAAATGCTATCATCTCACTCTCGAATTTAAATCTATATCTCTGTGTTATTTATTCTCTAAATTTTATCTGTTAGTGTGTTTGACAATATTATTGTTTGTTTTCAATGTCGTTAATGGACTTAGACCCTTAACATTAATATTTAGGATTGCCTATGAACATACAGTGTACTTATGATTAAAATGATTATTTTATTGTGTTTGCAGATTGATAGGATTCCTGGTGAACCATTGGGTATTGAGATCTGCGGTGGAAGCGACACTCCGGAGGGGTGTATCTACGTGAGCAGTGTTACCCCTAACTCTGCTACCCAGCGAATCGGCAGGGTGCGACCCGGAGACCAGCTCCTAGACGTCAGCGGTAACTGCATGGTCGGTATCACCCACTCCAAAGCCATGGATGTCTTACACCAGGTCGAGAAGAGCACCGTTCACCTAGTGGTTGCCAGGAAGAAGCCGGAGATGGGGTCTAGCTACGCTGACAGTGACGAAGAGGAGGACTATGTGGAGAATCTTGCCGTGGAATTGGTGAACGCTGGCTTCGGCAGCGATGGGGAACCCATGGGGGTGAGCTCGGACATTGAATGCAGCGACTCCGGACCAACGTCACCGGACGGCAGGCTACTATCGCCCATCGGATCATCGGATGAGCTCGACGGGGCCACGTTTTCTCGAACGAAGCAATCAACACCGCAGAAAGATGGACTGCAGCTGTTAATGTCGGAGAATAATAACTCTAACAAGAAGAAGAAGCGATTAGTCAGTCTTCAGCCGGGTCTTCTGAGCCCACCGCTCCGAAGTCCAACCTATTCAGAAGACAGCGGAGATGGAGATTCCTTTAGGTTCAAACCTCACTTCAATCCAAGGTCGAACCGAACACATTTCAAAGGTGAGCGTTTATTTCATATTACTTTTTTGCAAAAAATGACTTTGTCACCATACAATGCACTTAGCTTCACCTTTTTTTAATTTTGAGAATTAACTTTAAAAATTGCTATAGTCCTTTTAGGTATTATGTCAGCAAGAATTATGCTGCGGTCACATTACCACGGCCGTAGCTGGTACAATAATGTAAAAATGGCTGCTTTTTTTACTCGCCTTACAGCTGCCATAGGGGAATTGTGACTGCGCCATTAATTACACTACATTACAAGTTACATAAGGCAGTCGGTTCTTTGTTTGTCTTTGCTATGATACACAATCCTGTCAGACATTCCGAATGATTAGACTTGGCAAATAAAATTAGGCAAATAATTAAGCACATGAAATGCCCATTCAAGGTGCTCATCCCAAAAGTAGTTCATATGCAGGGGTAGCTCAGCAAGGGGGGGGGTCAATTTTAGCCCCCCCCCCCAGTGATTCTAAATTATTTTGTAAAACGGGATCAGGGAAGAGGAGAAGGAGATCAAAAATAAAGAAGTAATATGAAAAGAGGGGTCTGGGTCGTTTACTTCTACAATGCAACTGTTAATTCACCAAGAAAAAAAATGATTTTCCTTGTTTTGGGGTGTGCTTGGTACACTACATATTGGCTTTAAGTAGGTTGCTAGTAGTCCATGGTTGCAGGTAGGACAGGTAGCTAAGAATAATCTGCACAATATTTTCAGGTTGTTGGTGTCTGTTCTTAGATGGTGAGTGATTGATTCCTTGGTTTCAAGGGAAGAGGTGGTTATTATATAATAGTTTTGGTAAAATTTGAAATGGGATGAAAGGGACCAATGCAGAATGATTTTGACCAGACAGATTCAGACTCTGGCTAACTATCCACGACCGAGGAATCTCTGTGTATGCACTTTTCAAAAATAAGATTTTTGTGCATTTGAGATACCCGCATGTTAATCACAAGTAGATCTAATCTTGGATGTAATGTATATTGCAACTTGAATATCAAAAGCCTAAACAGTATTCTCATCAAAAAGGTTTAATATAAACAAAAGTAGCAAGAGATACTGAAAGCAAAACAATATGTATACTCCAATTCCACTGCATATGATGTACATCAGGATTGATGAGGTATTGTTGTTAGAATCGTCACCTTGGTTATTGTTGTTCTGAACCAAATAGTTCACAAAATTCGAACTTTTGAAATTCACGCTCACATGCATTTAGACCCCCCCCCTCTTTTTATTTTATTTTTTACAATTTTACAGGAATAGCTATTCCATTACACAATGTAGGGGAGACCGGGGTAAGTTGAAACATTGTAATTTTATTTAACACCTGTAAAATAAATTTAGACAATACTGCCCTCAATTTATTGCAATAATAATTCAACACTGTTGTGTTATTAATAGCAATAAATTGAGGGCAGTATTGTATAAATTTATTTTACAGGTGTTAAATAAAATTACAATGTTTCAACTTACCCCAAGTTCCAACTAACCCCGGTCTCCCCTACTCCAGAATTATCAGGGAACATTGTCTGACTGAATACCCAAAGTCAATATATGCAGACCTGAGTTTAGTGATAATATGCATTAGGCCTTGTATGCATCAACAATAAGAATCTTTGTAATGACTCAAAGACAATAAGAGATAAAAATGTTGAGCAGTACATTGTTGATAAAATGAATCAATTAAATAAATACTCGGATCCTGATAAACATGTATCATTCAAAAGAAGTTAAGAAGCCAATGATAGAATGACTGCTGACTAAACCTTTTCAGCAAACCATCAGTGGAACTAGTTTTTAAGATTAATAGAGTGTCTTGCAAAATTCCCATGAACAAAATGATATAATAGTTTGTATGCTGAATATGTGTCCTTTTGCAACATGAAAGAGTCATAGAGTTGTGTTCAAAATGTATTAAATGCAAATTATTTCTGGCACTACAGTCCATACATCAATGCAACTAGGTCAAGAAATTAAAAGATTGCCCCCCCCCCCCGAAAAAAAATTAATCAATGAATTAATATTTGATAATTGAATGAAAAAATAGTACAATACATAAAAAGGAGAATTACACTTTTTATAATTTTTCTGCTAATCCTTGGACCCCATGTTGAACCCATAAGGGCACAGAAAATGTCAGGCCTATCATCATTACTAAGCCCCTGATAATCCACCTTACTATATTGAGCAAGTGTGTGGGAGTTTGACATGTTGCACCCTCTGTTTTGATCTATTAAACACCTTGCATATTACCAAGTGTAATGAGAAAGGCTGACATTTAATCAGTGAATCAGTAAAATGAAAGTATCTCTTTCAAGGTGAGAGTATTGTTCATAAATGTCAGGTGATGGGAATCTATGTATGTTTTCTTTCTTTTTTCATTTACTCTTTTATATAAATGTCTCATGCATTCTGACTAGCACATTGACTGGTAATATCAGATAAGCCCAACCTTGAATTCAATTCAACCTAGGCCATGGTTCAACTTTGTGCTAAAATTATGGGAAGACCAAAGTTATACCAATATTGTTTATTTTGTTAGTTTCTGATGGATCCTGTGCATTTTCTTCATGCTTTTATAGTGAAGAGAATAAAAATGTGTAATATTCTCAGGTGCATAACCCAGATTATGAACTTAAGGTATTCAAAAAGTCATCAGGGAAAGTCAAAAAGGGTATAAAAAATTGCAAAAACTCAAGAAAAATTCTCAGCAGTAGCAAGAAGACATTCTGGAAAAATCAGTTGGGTATCAAAATCAGGGATAGGTCTTCTCTTTCTTCTTTGCAGTCATTAGGATTTCTCATTCCCCATGCATGTAGGATGCTTTTCAGGAAGTAATCTGCAACTTAGATGATGATGTGCATGTTGGTCTCTACTCGAGGCATATTCCTCAGATTCTAAGACAAGCAATTTCGTACATGTATGATGAACTTCGCCCACATCCATTCATTCATGGATATCATTGCCATGACACAACTAGTAACATGGTATAGTTTTTGCTATTGACCAGTTGGGCTCATATTATGGAATAGCATAATGACTGTTTGTCAACATTTGATGTTTGTCATGATGAAGTCTTCAGTGAAATGTTTGAATCTCCTTTTCTTAAGGCTACGGAATTGAACGGGGGGGGGGTCACAAAGATTTAGTGCAGTAGCGTGCATCCTCTTAGCATGATTTGACCAATGCAGTGATGTTTTTTGTAGGGCATGAAACTGGACATTTAAGTGCAACTCTAAGGCCGTGTTTATGCTTCCACTTTTCAGGCCAGAATCAGCGTTTCCAAACATGGTTAGTCCAAAACACGGTTGCGTCCATGCTTACTTTCATTTAAACGCTGTTTCAAAACGCCGATCATAAACTCACAAAAAGGTGCGTCTGTAAACGTCGTTTGACTAGAATCAGGCTTTCTGGGGAAGCATAAACACAACCGCGATCGTAAACATGTTTAAATGACGTAATTTGGTACATGCTTCCGGTGAGATGAAAATCCGCGGGCGATATTGCTCCTTGCTTATCTCCACGTAATAACAACAATCGGAAAAAAACTTTCGAAAAAAGGCGCGCCCAATTTGACCTCGTTTTACAATGCGAAAGCCAGCTGGAGATCATGATTTGCTCAGAAAAGTTAAGCATAAACAGCACTCTCAGAACCACGTTTACGATCGGCGTTTTGAATCGACGTTTGAAATCGCTGATTCTGTCCTCTCAATGGAAGCATAAACACACCCTAAGTCTTAGACACCGTTCTCACTACCTTCCTAAAACTAGTTTACTGGTTACTAGTTCATTGGAAACTAGTTTAACGTGTAGTGAGAACGGTCGAAGCGATCTTCCAAACTGGTTCGGAAAACCACCTCGCGATGTAGTTTTCAAGATCGCTTTGCTTCGTTAAATTGGTTTTAGCGTAAGTGAGGACTGAGGACACAACTGTTCTTTGGGGAGCATTCTTCGCACATTTTGAGTGCGCTACTCCACACGACAGGTGTAGAATGCCTACCCTGCGGTTTAGAATTTCGAGCGAAATGTGTCACCCCACTGAGAGCATTTCCATAGCAACAAGATCGATTTACGTGAAGTGATTTTGAAAATCACTTTTATGTGATTAAATGGGAACGCTAGCAAAGTGATCTTCCAGTTTTCTGAATCAGTTTCCAGTAAACTAGTTTTAGAAAGTGTAATGAGAACAGGCTCATACTTTTTGTTAACTCTTTGTGAAACACCCCCCAGAAATGGAAAATAAGGTCCCATGACATTTGCTCCGGCGACAATTATTCTGATGGAAAATCTGCATGTTAATCCAAACAAAACTTGAAACATGGATAAGGTCTCTCTTTCTACCCCCTCCAAAACTATGAATGAGGGAGCATCAGCATGTCATGAATGGTGTTACCCTCACTTCCGGTGTTATCATGCTGGAGGCGAATAATCCATATTTGGTGAAGCATGTCGGAATAACAGATTGATGCTCACTAATTGGTCCCACAGCATGAGGATCATGTCGTCATACAATCACAAGTGGACCTTTGCAACCACTCAACCGTGACTAGGTTACTCGTGCATAGCGCAGACAAAATTGACGTCATACGTCCATTCATAACATAATCTCTGAGATTTTCATACTGTAGCAGTGACCTTTTCCATATATACAGTCAAGAATTCATTGTTTAGCTGGCTTTTATGACCTTGTTGTTTTCCTTATTTCATGATATTCCTGACGGAACTTGATCATAATACACTCATGCATATGTTTTGATGATGTCATAATGCCCATCTGTTTTAATGAATTGGAAAAATGGAAAGAAAAAAATCCAAAATAAGAGTTACCTTCTAAATATGGAGGGCCAGCATGAAGCATGCCGATGTTACATAACATCCACATTGGATCTTAAAAAGATAGTTGTTAGAAGCATCCGTTGCAAATATCTATTTTTCAGACTTAATTTGGTCATGAAACCATTGCTAAAAGGTTTATTGAGAGAGAAAATACATTTGTTCAGTGAGAAAATACATTTGTTCACCAAATACAACCTGCTATTTCACTTTTAGATTACAGGTTTTGAAGTAATCATGTTATCTCTCTGTGCAAGGAAATTGTCATCTATTCTTAATGTTTTGTTCCATTTTTTTTTCAAATTTCCAATTTCTGTTTTTCCCCTTTGATTCAGGAAGTAATTAAAAACCACTGAATAACATAGGGCTTTATTATCAGGGAAATTTACCTTGTAGGATGTAGAAAAGAGGATGTTTTTTTTTTGTAGCTTTTTTGTTTTTGAGGGAGGATGTTGTTATTAAAATAGATTTGAACATGCACGATATAATCACTGCAATCTATAACTGAATAATCAAATAACTAATATATCTAGCATAGCAATGTATTGTAAAAAGAAAAGTTGCTGTGGGCAGTGTTTATCATCATTATCCACTTTAGTCCACCCCTTCCAAGATTGAGCTATTAATAAACCATTACAATTTGCGCATGAGCAGATGAAGTTCATTGGCAGTTATAAACAAGAATATTGATTTTTGTTATCACTGAGATCAGCATGATTATTAATATGCTATTTTAAAACATACTTATTTTCCCCATTAAGAGAATAACAAAGTGGTCAGTCCTATGAGGTATTTGGCAACTGGTCAAACGATAGCCAATTAGTTAAGAGTGGACTATGTAATTGAAGCTTGCCCACTGAAATTAACATAACCTTTAAGTTGTGTCACCCGGTCTATGCTCTGGATCCTTTTGTAAGAGTTGCATGATTGCTGATCGGTATACCAGGCAAGCTTGTATGATATCTTTTAGAAATTAACTATATTGATTGAGTACCTATCCAGTTGGAGAAAAATATGATAGGTTATTTGCAAATAGTTGTTTTAGGGCAATTCCGTCAAATAATCAACCTTTTTGTATGTCCGACCCCCATTTTTCTCAAGTCTTACTTCACATCATAAACTCACCAAGTCATGGTCCATTGAGAACACTATACAGACTGTCAGAACCAAAAATTAGAGACAGAAAATTCCATGCAGGTCTCATGTATATGGGCTTGGGTTTACATATTCTATGGAATTGCCCTTTAGAACTAATTAACTAAATAGCTTATTCGCTTGAAGATGATCCCAACACCTCCATTATGTTTAATTTCCATGGTTAACATGCTATGATTTGTTTTGTAATTTAAGATATTGTCTAGTTCATTATAGCATAATGAATTATGTAATGAAGGGAAAGTTTATGAAAGTTGTTTTGATACAGCCTCGGTCAAAGATCTCTAAGAAGCGAAAAGGAAGTTGTCTATTGTTGATGTTTTCACACCCTACATTAATCAAATGCAGGAGTGTCCAGTTAAGAGCTCAATTCATTATGATAATTGGCCTCATGAACTGAACTATAAATAAAATCAAATTGAGGAAATGAACTTGTATGAGGTATAACTGTTTTTTCCTGTGCTTGCCCGTTTCCCTTTCGTCATTGTATTTATTTATTACTCAGGGGAGTGATGGTTTGACCGGATGTATTTTGTCAAAGAACTTCAAGCAATTTAGTAGTACCAAATAGATGAGTTTTATAAAGTACTTCATGAGTAGTACAAAGAAATTTGTTATTACGGACCTATCTTGAGTGCATTTTAAAAATGCAGAATTCAATTACTGTAGTAGGCTGTATAGTACAAGCCTTACATGATTGTATAGTCTAAATCTATATATTATCTTACGAAATGACCACTTCTATTATTTCTAGCAAACAACAATAAGATATTGACAACGTTTATTAAATATTAGTGTTTAATGCTCAATATTAGCATTCATGTTTTTTTTAAATAATATTTATAGATCGAAGTGCGAAAAACATTTTTTTCCTAATCAAGTCTATTCTGTAAATTTGCAGACAAATTTATTCATCATTTGAGCTTTAGGGAAGGGAGGGAGGGTAAATGAAGGGAGGAAGCAATTTAGTTTACTGCTAAACTGCAGATCTATAATATTTCTTCAAGCCTTAGAAAGAAAAATATCATTAATTTGGGGAAGATAATAACAGCACTCTTTATCTTCTCCTATTTGTCAATAATTGGGTATGTACATCAAAAATGTGAAACTATGGTGTACTTTAATACAACAGGTGATAAAATGATGTGGTTAATTAATGAATGATTAATGTTCATTGATTAATGGCCCTCATGAAAGGCGCATAATTAAAAAGAGTCCACTTAAATTACAAAAGATCCTCATACGTCTTCATTGGATTCTAGTAAAAGCAGAAATAGGAATAGGGAAAATAGATGTTATACATCTTTATTCTATTGTAATGGGTGATGGGGTGCATGATTCATTTTGTTTTGTTTTCTATTGGACTGATTTGAATTGAACTTTCGTTTCTATATTTCTACTGGAGTGGTTGGAATTAATTACAGTTGGAATAGCTCTATGTCTTGATACATATTATTAAAATAAGATTTAGAGTCATAAATCAAAGCAAGTCATAGAGAATAGAGAGAGAGGATGAGGAACAGAAAGACCTTAATGACTGTTCAGTAGACTATGTAGAGATAAGCTTCGAACAGCTTGTGTGCCGACACACACAGGAACTCGACAATCATTGATACCGCAGTCTGGTGTTGGAGAATAAAAGATTTGAGAATAAAAGATTGCGGCTCACTCGCTAGCTTGGGGTTATTAATACATTCAACAGAAGAGAGCAAAGGGCTCCACAGAAGCAGTCAGCGTGGAGCAATCCTTTCAAGGTATCTGGAGTGTACCGCAGTTTAGAAGGCTGGGGAAGAGAGCGTGTAGTGCCTTACTTGGAAAGGGGATGAGCATTCAACAAACTAAAGAATAAGTGTCGTTTTGGAAAAAGTCCTTGGGGTCATTATGGAAATTGTTCGTTCAGATCTGAGATATATAGAACTTCAATAGCTTGCTTTCCCTCATTGTTTGGACCTGGATTGGAAAATAAACTGCTAAAACGAGGAGAAGCTGTTCAAAACTTCAAGGAGTTTGCACACTGTTAGACCCACATTACATTTATTTTAGATACTAGTCCTTTCTCACAGCTCCACTTGGAAATCTTCATTGTTTTGAGAGGACAAGCTTGTTTCTTTTGTGCTGAGACTTTTGACCTGAATCTGCAAGGGAACTACAATTTTAGTATTGTTCAAGACTTTTTAATCTTGTGAATGATTGTTTTGACGGTGGAAAGAGATTAGAATGCAGTCTTTGCAGACCCTACCAGCTCTACAGTCGCACAATTGGTGGAATGATTTTGGCTTCTATTGTAAGCATTTCATAATTTCATTTTCTTTAATGTTGATTCAACTTTTATTTTGTGGACAAAGAGGCATATATATCAAAGTTTGAAATCTTTTCGGTACCGGTTTTATGTTCGAGTGGAGATGCAAACACAGGAAAATTTCATAAAACAAATAGTGATTTCCGTTGAATATTGTTTTAACTATTAAAGCTACTAAATTCCTTGCATCTGATTGGGTCAGTAAAAATTAGTCAGTAAAATCATAGATCACAAGATCCATAAAAAGTTCCCCATGTTTTCAGTGAAATAAGTAAATATTGATATTTGCTTACATATCCCAATTACATGCATGTAGTAGGTGCTTCGGTGGTATGCAAATGTATAAGGTTCCACAAATAAATGTGTAACAACAAATATTTGAGACTTTTTAACAAGTAAAGCCCAGTGTTTATACACAGGTTGGTGATCTTTAAAGTGTATTTCTTTAAAAATGATATAGATCTGCCATTACATGTCAAGTCATGCAAGAGCGACCACATAATGTTGTATATTCAATCCAAAATTGAGTGAACAAAAGTTTTTCTTACTTCCTAACTTTTGCGATGTAAATTCTGCTGAGCTAATTTAAAAAAAAATTGACATGTCTTTTGCATTAACATGTATCATTATGTTATCGTACGGAGCATTAGACAGAGAAATCATGACATGGTTTAGTGAGCACTCTTATTTACCAGTACTCTAATTTTTTTTCTTGAAAACTTGGTATTTCCTACTTTAAGAAGCAACAATTGTGTCTTAAACGCATGATCATTCAAGCATTTTCAGTTTTCAGAAATAGATACTAAAGGCATTGTGTGCAGCAAGAACTTTCCTGCCAAATAATTTTGCTTAAAAGGCTATTTTGAAAGGAATGGAGAAGGGGGAGGATACTTTTTGTTGTTGCTTGTTTGACTCTTTATATTATAGTCAGATTATCGCATAGACTTCAGGGAGCCTTACCCAACAACACTTTCAAAGAAAACTTAGCAATCAGGATCCTATTTTAGATTAGGATCAAGTGAGTCGGAGTACTTTGAGAAGTCATGAGTGATGGGTTTTTTTATAGGCCTAAAAGTATGGAAATGATTTAGCAAAATTCATATTGAGTGTATTTGAGAGTATAATCCATTCATTATGAATACATTATTTTCTTGTTTCCGATTTTAAATCATTCTTTTGTTTTCATTTAGATTTTAGTCATTTATTATTTTTTTTATTTATTCATCAATTCATTGTTTCATAGACATGTGATGTCAATCAGATATAAGAATAGAGTGTTTCCGATAGTTTCAAATCATTCTTCTTTTTTTTTCATTTAAATTTTAGTCATTCATTTATTTTCTATATATTTTTCGATTTATTCACTAATTCATTTTTCCAACGGTGTTTACAATTACATGTTAAAATAGAGTGATAGGCTTTACTTGATATTGCGTACAGGAAATAATACATATAAAATTGCTTTTTGATAGAATACAGACATCTTCATCTGTCCTTACCTATTCATTCTTTTGTGTATTTATCATATTATATAGCTTTTGCAAATTTTACCCAAATCATCTGACTTCCAACCTCCAAATCTTTTAAGCCCATATAAATCTTTGGTAAAGGTCGGTAATGTCCATATTACTTGATTAAATATAACAAAAGTTTATTTAGTAGCTGTTAGAATTGTAATTTGGCATCTTGCACTCTCTTGGTATTGTTTTTAGCTATACTAGTATTAATATTTGAAATGACCTTTTGATTATAAACTATTGCACATTGAATAATTGGATATGTTAGAAATTGTCTAATATCCCATTATTCATTCTGTACTAGAGTTATATAGCTACATACTAACATTATAATATTGTGAACTTTCATCAGCCTGTTTCATGCTTGCAGAGGGGGTTTTATATAAAAACAACAAAAATATGCAGATATTTCATTTTGAACAGGCAACCTCAATGTATATTGAGGTTTTGATAATGATATAAGAATGTTAACTTTATCCAGTAAAGCACATCTTTATGTTCCTTAATATCATGATGTTTTAGGGAGCATAAATTCATATGATCTAAAAATGAATGTGAATAGTGACATGTTTTCCCTTACTTAACTTTGAATAGTTTATACAGTGTACTGTAAATCATTGGGTACTACCAGGACAATTCTCATTTCAATTCAATACAGCCTGTATCTGAGGTCATGTATCGTCTATTCTTAGAATCTAAGGTTACACTCTGATATCTGGGTAGTGTGTCATGAAGATTTATGTCAGTGATTTTTCACTTCCAGATGTTATAAGCTACTGAAATCCTTGCATATGATTGGCTGATAGCAGATTAGTCAGTGAAAATGATTGTGAGATGTTATGTGAAACACTCTTCTGATATCTGATAGCAATCATCCAGTACATTCACTGATAACTAGTATATATTACATACACCAGGAAATACATTAAATACAGAGGGAACATGTAGGGAGATAAAATTACTTTTGAATAATGATGATCAATGTTCATGATATAGGTTCTTATCATTTCTGAAGTTTGGTGTCGATGCTATGCACTTTAAATATTTTGGGCTATATGAAGGATGTTAAGTCGAAATTCTAAGCCATTTTTTTTAACTGTGACATTATCATTCAGTGCCTTTTTCAATTCTAACCCTACAATCTCTGCATCGACAAGGAAAAAGGAACGAATAAAGCTGCTGTTGATATTCACATGAGGGTAAAATGTGGACCCTACTTTTGTTTCAGGGTGGGTGGGTTGGGGGAGATGGGTTGGGCCAGGGTGGGGATGGGGAGGGGGCATTGTAATTACAAGGTAGACACAACATACTCATGTGCAGACTTTAAAGACAACCTTACATGTACATGTAAACAAGTGGTCTTGCTTCAATATCAAGAGTATCCTAATCAATTATTTGTCAGTTTTCCCAACCTTAGATAGTGTCTCAACTATTCTATTTTATGATACTTGGATGAAATATATGTGTACCCTTTTAACGTGCCAGCATGCACATCAGGCAGTTGAAATCTATACCCTGCTTTCGCCAATTTTGTACTCTTTTCATTTTACGCAGGTACAATGCCTGATAGTGAGCAACAACCCCTTTTATGTGCTGTAAGCGTATGGTACCCACTTTGTAAATCCCCCCCCCCCCCGTTTTGGGTTCCTAAATATTATTTTGTTTCACAGTTGCTATATAGAATTATGTATACCATTTTATATACTGGTACATGTAGTTTAATATTTTATTCAGAATATAACCTAAAATGAGCTATTGAGAGACCAATAAATCAATAATTCTTGGAATTGGAAGAATGACAACCGAATCAGAATCTAGCCAGCAGATGTCATTATAAATGAATGAATAAGTTCTGTGAATCAGATGTTACTGATAGAATTGTGGGAAGTTGAAAGAGAAAAGGTAAATACGCTCAATGCCTTTTAGTGGTCATTGTATGATATGTTATTTAATTCTTATCATGCTTGTGGTTCATGTTGACTCATAATAAGACATTATGTGTACAAAGTTGATTATGGAAAGGGGAATTTAAAATGAGCTCAAAATTATCAATACACATTTTCATAATTGTATCTTATTGATTATATCCCCTTGGAATCGTTTTACCCATTTTTTGCTCCGACTGTGCAAGTAGTGAATCGTGATGCATATCTCATGGAAGCTAGGAGCTGCAGTATTCATCATAATCCTTCTAATTATTCAGAAACTGAGAATTCATGGCCCCTTCTTTCTTTTCTTTTTTTTATCGTCGACCTTTTGAGTCAGCGTCGGGTGGGATGTGTCATCGGGTGGCAATTGCTAGCGATGTTGATGTGTGATGCAATACAAAGTAAACATCAGATGAGAAAGAGGGGAATATCAGCCCTGGCATTTGCTGTGTGGATTTATAGACTCCAGGCAAAATGTCAAGGAACTTTGGGTTTTATATCGTTGATGACGAATGGCAAGGGGATATGAGGTGAAAATGTTGCAGACAGCATGTCAACAATTCCTCTTTCAGTATTATGGACTGTCTTTTTTTTTCTCGAGGTTTATCAAAGTATGTTCAAAAGATTTTGTTGCGTCACAGAGGCCGAAATGTTTCCAGCCAGTGCTAAAAAATAATACAGGCACTTTTTTCTCAGATTTAAAGAGCATTTTATTGTTGATTACTTGTATACACCAATTTGGTTTGGTGGTGTTTTCATGGTAATTTCTAACTGGGGGCTTCAAGTACGCATAACATAAAGATAATGTATGCACTGACATAGCAACGCACCATGCTCATGGCTCATTACATAAATGTTTTCTTAGTAGGGTCCATGGTTCTGAAGAAGCCCCCCCCCCAGTAATGGTAGCCATATTAAGCTACAGGTTCAGAAGTTGGATTCATAGAGCTAAAAAGAGAGTAAAGCTAATTGAATACTGTGTATTATTAAAACTGTGTTTTTGTAAAAAAGGGCTATTTAATATTGATATGCAAAAATGGATCTTCATTTAGCAATACATGACATAAAAATTAGGACTGTAGGTCATAGCGAGTGTCTCTGAAGGATTAGCCGTGTTACTTCTGATGGCAGCGGTGGGATAAGCAACTTAATGTGGAGTGCTCTGCTACCACAGTGACAACAAGAACAGTCTTGTGGTCTGCTAAGATGACTTTACTTGAAGACACATATAGACGTTAGCGCTTGTTGTTTGACAGTAATCGATTTTATTATTACTGTACATGTGTTTCTGCTGAACATTGTTTGTTTTACCTTTAAAACTCTCCTATTATAAACTTATTGCTGTTGCGGGGGCCATCAGGTAATGCGATAGACTTCAACTTCAAGTCCTTGTCATGAAAGTTATTCAGGAGCTGGGAGCAGATCGTTGTGAAGCCTGTAGGCAAAATGGCACAATTGCATTTAGGAACCTGAAGAATATAGACTGACCTTTTGATTTAATACTTGTAAACGCATTACACATTACCTCACCATTGAAACATGAATCTTTAACCAAGCCTCTGATAATCTTTTCTTTCCTGCAGATGACACGAAGGCCAGTTTGCAGCAGCGTGGTCTCCTTGAGCGATCCTTCTCAGAGAGCTCCAACTCCACCATCCTACTCTCGACAGGAGAACTAGAGAAGCTAATAGAGGAGGCCAACCAATCCCTTGATGAGGCTGATGATAGTGACATCGCCGTCATCGTCCTCCACAAGGATGACGAAAACCAGGGTCTTGGACTCACAGTCGCTGGAGGCATAGATCAAGAAGTCCAAGAAGTAACAGTAAGTTAACAAGTCGCAATAAATATCAATTGGGCCTATGGCGGTTATTCCCTAATTAACATTTGGTCTATGATCATTGTAGTTTACCCGGATGTTGATCGTATTCTGCTCATCATGTGATTTTTGTAAGGATTAGCTATCTTTAAAGGTTAATTCTGATTTTGGGCACCAATTATTGAGATTTTCAATAAACACATTTTTCTCAGATGTGTATGTGTGCGACAGTATGTGCAAGAATATCATGCTGAACACTCACCAGTCTCTTAGTAGTTCATGATCTAATAGGTGTTTATTGTGTTACTATTGATGGCACCAGTCATAGGTTCAAAACCCTAGTGACCCATCAGCGTCCCTTCCCTGTATACATTACTTTAGGTGAGATCATACCAACCCCCCATCTGCCTTACACATATTTTATCTCATTTGTTCATGTTTTCAAACAATAGCTTTTTTGTGGAATATATATCTCATAATGAGAAACCAGGGGACCTGTTCATCAACATGTTTGTCTGACAAGTTTCAGATCTGACATCTTTCCTTGATTCTGATTGGCTGAAAAGCACTGTTCCTATGGTAACTTTTGGATAAAATGGGACTTTTCGGATAAAAAGTCTGAAAAAGTCCTTTCATGAAGCACTCCCAAGGACCCCATTTTAGGATTGATTACATTGACCATCATATGCAATCAATTTCACAATCGATCATTAATTGTTGTGTTACAGACCCCAGGAAATAAACAGGGATTCATTTTCTTACAATAATTTTTTTTCAAATTTCAACTTCTTGCTGTCAAAAGTCAAAGCCTGGATAAAGCTTTGCTAAAGGGTCAGTAATATGAATTATACTTGATCATCAACTGAAATTCCAATAATATGTACGTGTAGTGGCCAATGAATCTTCTTATGAAATTGTTTGAATTGATTTCCTATTCTTATTAGGTCCATAAAGTGATTCCCGGAGGTCTAGCGGACAGGGATGGGAGAATACAGAGGGGCGACCGTCTAATATCGGTCAATGGGCGAGTCTTGAAGGATGTTAGCCACAACCAGGCCCTGGGTCAACTGAAAACCAAGAGGAGGGATGTTGTCCTGGTGGTAGCGAGGCCATTAGAGCTGGAGGAAACAGGTGAAAGAGGGAATTCTCTTTAAAGGGTGATATAATAATAAAATAAAAATAGTAATACACAGTTCTTGTATAGCGTATATCACAATTATGAATAATGTCTCTATGTGCTTCCAAAGGACTTGGATATTATTACCCCAGCTGTAGCTTGGCAGCCATACTAAGATTACAGCCCACATGCACTGCCAGGTACCCATTCACCTCACCTGGGTTGAGTGCAGCACAATGTGGATAAATTTCTTGCCGAAGGAAATTATGCTATGGCTGGGATTCGAACCCATGACCCTCTGTTTCAAAGTCCAGAGACGAATCCACTGGGCCGCAACGCTCCACAATATGCAGTAGTTTCTGCAAGCACAGACTTCTACTTTGACACTTTGTGTAATCTGCTCACACAGACTCAAATTTGACACTTTAACAAATAACACCATCAGAGACTAGACTGTCAAATAAGACGCAGCCACTGTACAAGACTGAATCTAGTCTCATACTTTATATTGCATCATGCCGGGCGCAAACCAAATTATCAGATCTTGATGCGATGTAAAAAAAAGGATCATACATTTGATTGAATTTTAAATTTCTGAGAAGTAAAAATCAATTTATTTGAAGTTTCGCATATTGCCCCCAAAACAGAAGCCTTGTGGTCACAGTAAATTCCAAAAATCGGCTTCAAGTTGCAGCTGATGATGACATCATTACGATTTGGCATTGAATTTGCTTTTATTCCTACAGAGAGGGTCGAATAGACTGGTATTTTTATTTTGGTATTCATCTCATTATTCGGAACACTGATCATTCAGACATTATGGGTTGAAATGTTTATATCAAATGCTATTTTAATTTCTTTGAAAATCAGATCGCAATCGATCGTGTAGTGTTTACAGCAAGTTTAAATGATTTGTTTTATTTCATTTCTCCAGAGGAAGAAGGAGAGACAGATGACATAGAGATGGCGAAGGGACCAGCCGGACTCGGTTTCAGCGTCGAGGGTGGGCGTGGTTCGCCAAAAGGAGATCAGCCAATCACGGTCAAGAAGATCTTCACAGGGGGCGTGGCAGATAGGAGTGGCTTGTTACACGTCGGCGATGAGATTGTGGAGGTGAACGGCAGAAGACTTTCAAACTTGACTCACTTTGAGGCATGGACCTTCCTCAAAGCAGTCCCTTCGGGTATGGTGAAGCTAAAGATCAAAAAGCCATCGAAAAAAGGGGATGAGAAGGACAAAGCAAAGGAAAATGTCTTGTCAGAGGAGGTCTTGAAAAGCTTAGAATGAAAGTCTTGTCAGTTCAGCATATCAGGTTGAAGAGAATTCTTTCGAAGTCTTGTCAGTCAACCCATCAGGTCAGACTGAATTTCTTCATTGTTGGTTGGAGCAACCATTCTGGTTATACTGAATTCCTGTGATGTCTGTAGGGAGCAGCCGATCAGATTGAACTGAGATCCTACAACATCTGTGGAGTAGCCGTTCAGTTTTTACCGCGTTCCTTCGATATCAGTTGCATCCGTGTCTGAGTCATCATAGGCCAGTGATGTCATTGCCATAGTTTGCCGAACAGTAGCCATAGAAGAACTTCATCCAAGTTTCTCCTGAAGAACACTGCCCTTTGAATCAGCACCACAACTGGTTATTTTCCAGATGATCAAGTCTCATCACTCTTCAAAAGCTGCATCAAGAATGGTTATTAAAATTGAGTCCATTGTGAAAATGAAAGGCATGTATACTAGAATTACAAACGCACTTGAAGCATTTAGCAGAGGTTTTTCTGAAGTGTCCTGTCTGATAATTGAAGCAGGATTTTTCTCATTAACCTACCAGATGTGAGGGTCACCGTAGCTTATAACGGTCATCAGTGAAAAAAAATCGCAGAAAACTGTGCGCATCAAAAAATTTCCCTGTGTTGCTGGAAAATCAAGATTCCATTAAAAAATGTTTTGTATCATGGTGACATCTTCTATTAAAAAATCAAAGTGGCGATCAAAGGAAATGACAACAACTCTGTAACTGGTGCTTAAATGGGATTACTATTTGAACCCATTGAATCTGTTATCTGTAAGGTCCTTATAGGCTTTGTTCCAGGGCTACCCAGTTCCTGGAGGTAAATGGGTTAGGTGTGCAGACTGAGTAATAATGAATCTTGTGGTTGTGTGTAGATGATTGTTCTGAAATCGACCAGTTCGTAGTTACTTCATGGACAATTTTGGTCGAATGACCTTTCATTTCTTTCATTATGATAGGCAGATTTCAAAGCAAGATATTACGTAAGCTTGCCTTACATACAGGATGAAGAGATTGAATAGACCAGGTGACTAGAATAGCACACCAATGAACACTTTATGAAGGTATTTGTTGCATTCCTACTTTGAATGCAGATCATAGCATGTTGCACAATGTACTTGGCAAACTGTGAAATGACAGTCCATGGACGCATTGCTGTTTTCTGTGGATGTAAATGAAAACTACAATTCAAAAGAATATATGAATAATCAAGACATCAAAGTTGGTGCTTATCTCATCAGATTTTAAATCACCATGTCACTTTAGTACAAATGACCTTCCTCTGATCATGCATAGAATATTTTGATCATGCGCAGAAAGGAACTACGAACTGGCTTATTGGAACAGGAATACAAACCAGAGGCCTGTTTCATAAAGACATACTAGCATGGTCACCACCATGGAAATCTTGATTTTGATTGGCTGCTGAGCCCAGTTTCTGATGAAACCAGCCCCCAGAGTCAAAATAAAACAAAATCAGAATCAAACAACATCAGAACAATAGAGATGACCAAAAAAACTTCTTTTTTCATTTTGAATTATCAAATTCAAAAGAAGACACAAGGTAGCATTTATGTGACATTTTTTTTTTAAAGAGAATGATCTTGAACAAATTAACACACATTTTAAGCTT
The DNA here is from genome assembly GCF_018143015.1 of Lytechinus variegatus. NCBI lineage: Eukaryota > Metazoa > Echinodermata > Echinoidea > Temnopleuroida > Toxopneustidae > Lytechinus > Lytechinus variegatus. The sequence continues at coordinate 2,607,979 of NC_054744.1, read as the reverse complement.
CAGTGTTTGTCATACATTGATTTTGGAATATAGAGTAGTGGGTATACCTATATGTGTAGTTCAAGTGAATTTGGACCATACCGGTAATTGAACCAAAGAAGAGAGGTGAAACAGTCTTTCCTTTTAGATTTTCTTTTGTCTGAATGAAGAAAAACAGCTATTTTCTTTGAAATCGACAAATTGGTTTATGTCTTACAACGTCATGAATCGTCCCGTGATGGTCTGTTTTTAAACTTGGATAATTTGATGGGGAAGATATTCAGTCCTTTTGGTTTATCATTTTCAAGTCATTTATATTTTTGTTTAGAACACCTCAACCAGATGTTTGCAATACGCCATAAATTAATTCATTGCTTCAGTGACCTTAAAAAACAAAATTTCTTAGAGAAATGATAATAATATTAATGAATCAATCGTCGTTCCACATTTCTGTATGAGATCACTGTCAGGAAAACATCAGTGACATCTTTAAATTGGCCACATTGTGGAAATATGAAAGAATCATTGTCTTTTCCATGCAAATTGGATAACTTTCATTTTTCAGAGCATTTCTTATTAATTTCTGATCATAACTTGAAAGGAAGACAGTTTAAGTTAAAGATAATTTTAAATTTTGCCAATTTGAAGAAGAAATGTGGTAAAGGGATTTTGTACTTCATTGTTCTGAAGGGTGGAATGAGATTGAAATTGTTTTTCACACATTCAAATTATCAGCAGCAATACGGAATCCTCCAAAATGAAAAAAGAAATGAGATCTAGAAAGAGAATCAATGGGATCTACCGGAATGAGCTAGGGCTTCCATGTGGTATCGTGCATGACTGCCCAAGCGAGGGCAATAATTAATAGGAGGGTGCCGTAACGAGCTGCACAGGTTGAAATCAGTGGACCAAATATGCTAGTGTTTGTGTGGGAGGAAACTGATGATGGAAAGGACAAAACAGTGATTATCATTGTTTGATGAAATGACTTAATTGAAATCATGATTCAGTCAAAGTTAATTAAAGTGTTAAGGATTCCCTTTCGACGAGGTGACCTTGAATATGTTTGTTGCATATGATATGCAATGGTTATTGAAGCCCAATAATATCTAATTTCTGAACATCATTATTATCAACTATAAAGTTATATTTATTCCAGGTATGTAAAATTTTTGATGAGAAAAATGATATCAGTATAGCAATAAAAAGAAAAAAACACTGAAGTTGTCAATTTGATTTCGAAGAAGGAAATCCGATCAAATGAGGCTTATAATAATTTCTGGTAGGGATAAATCAAGCTTCCACCGATTTAGAATCCCTGTAAATGTTTTCTGTGAAATTGTCATTATAAGTTCTGATGTTGCCATCAAAGGAGAGAGTTAGTTCTGTTTATCATGTTTTAATGAGGTCATTAGGCTAATAAGAAATATGTGTGTAGATCATTTACTTTTGATTTATGGAAAGTAATTATTTGATCTGGATCAAGTCCAAGTATTGATGATGAATGTATGTGTATATTAGATTCATTTGTTATATTGTATAGATTGGCTTTCGTGTAGTATTGTATAGTGTACAGTGTATAGATATATATATAGTAATATATATGGAGTGAAAATATGTATAAAATTGTACAATGTCCCGCTTAAAGTCAATCAAGCTGGTGATTTGTAATCTCCATATGGTTTTGCATGGGCACTTGAATATCTATTTCAAGTGTGCTTTTTGTGCTTAGTGCGTGGTGATGATTTGTTTGAAATTACAGTTTTCTGTCCGTAATGAGAAAGGGATAATAATTTCACTTGCAGTAGATTTACAGTGATCCATACTGAAATATTAAACATATAAAATCTCTCTTAAGACCTAATTATTTTAGGTGCTAGTCTTTTGATTTGATATCATCCTTATCTTTATTCTCACTTTGAAATGCGATTCATTGCAAAGATAACCACACGACTACAGTCGCTTTGTTTTCTTCTGTTAATGAAAGAAGTTTTGTCGTTTAACTTGTAGATGGACCTTTAGCTCTATCAAGGTATATCAGTTATCTTAAGAATAAGTGCAATATATGACTTGTTTATTGATGTTTTTATGTGTGCTGCCATTTATATTATTCGTAATCCTCCAAGTATTATATAAATAATGCATTATTTCCCCCCCGTTCTCAATGTGATGAAACATTTCTTCAAAAATACAAATAAGTGAATTATTTATTGATTGATTTGGCCATGAAATGCTTGAAAATCCAATAATTCTCAATTTTCATACTATTTCCATGATGTAATGATATCACATGTTTGTGCGTGCTGTGCAAAATCGCATTGGAGTTACATGTATTTCAAATACAATTTTGTTTCGATTTGATAATTGAGATTCCAGGCATATTATACGCAAATTAAATAACAATTTTGTTTTGTTTGCATATGCATGTATGTGTGATAAACTTTTGAAGTATTAGCCTTTTCTTATTAATGCAATATCAGTAATAAGTGCTGAAAATATAATGTAACTGCCTATAAACAGTTTGAACAATATAAAGTTATCTTCAAGTAGAAACATCTCAAACAAACTCTTGAATTTATGGGTATTTTTTTATTGTCTGCGTGGTTGTCCTTTATTTCTCTATTTTTAATTTATTGTTTTTTTATATGATTTTGATTTATTAAGTTATTATCATTATCATTAGCAGTGGTATTTTTTTTGGGGGGGTGTTTTACAACTATATTTGTAGAGGCTGTACAAGCTCTGATCTGCATTATATATTAAAGTTTCTTCACTCATCTTGTGGATTTTTTTTTAATACTACGTGTGTGTAGGTGTTCATGGCACTGGTACAAACTGAAAATAATACATCTCATATTTATTAAAACCAGAGATGCATTATTTGTGATGCTGCCAAAAAAATACTGACAATTTACAGGAAAAATCAGTTGACAGTGGATTCTTAATCTACACGTATGTAAATTTAACAGATTTATTTTCAGGCATGCAAAATAGTCACATGTATATACTGCTTGACCTTATGTGGACCAGTATATATCATTTATTGTTTGGTATCTTTCCATAATCCTTTTGATAATATATGAAGTATTATTTAGGTTGTCTTCCATGTGTATTATTGATATGGGGCAGTGTATCCTTTGTATTGATTTGATCAACTCAACCTACTTTACATTGTATTAAGACAACAAATTATTCTGTAATGTATATTTCGCTTTTTGTACAGTTCATCTGCTTAATATCATGAAGAATGTGAGACAATAAAACATATTTATCCATATGAATCCTGATTTTTGGTTTCAGAATTCTGTTTTCTGTGGTTGTTTTCAATATTCTTATTTTTTATGATACTAATAATAATCAGCTTTACAGTAGCGCTAAATACATCTCAACAACATATCTATGTGCTAAAAGATACAGTTGTACTCAAAAAGTTTGAAAACCCCACCACAAACTGCACTCATTAATGCTGAGTGTTGAATGTAGACAATAACATTACAATGTTCGGCGAGCCCTTAACATATGTTGTGATCAAAAGGAGGCAAGATGCAATTTGAAAGATAATGAGAAAAATCTGAAAATTTGTGTACAAAACAAATGGAGATTTTGAAGCACGTTTGCCAATTTGAGGGTCCCCATAGAAAGTACAAGACTTTTTATTTAAACGTCCATAACTTGCTTATTTCATAACCAATTTTTATTAAAACTTTTTTCAATCGTTCCTCTCATTTTACTCTTTCCAATAAGATTGCTTCTCTTCTTGGGTTTTGGTTTCCTTAAAGGTCAAGACCACCTCAGAAAAATGTTGATTTAAATAAAGAGAGAAAAATCAGACAAGCACAATGCTGAAAATTTCATCAAAATCGGATGTAAAATAACAAAGTTATGACATTTCAAAGTTTCGCTTATTTTCAACAAAATAGTTATATGAACGAGCCAGTTACATCCAAATGAGAGAGTCGATGACGTCACTCACTATTTCTTTTGTTTTTTATTGTTTGAATTATACAATATTTCAATTTTTACGAATTTGATGATTAGGACCTCATTGCCTGAAGCATAAAATGTTAAAATAATGGAATTCCATGTGTTCAGGGAGGAATGAAACTTCATTTCACATGACAATGACGAGAAAATCAAAATATTTCATATAATAAAATACAAAAGAAATAGTGAGTGAGTGATGTCATCAACTCTCTCATGTGGATGTAACTGGCTCGTTCATATAACTATTTTGTTGAAAATAAGCAAAACTTTAAAATGCCATAACTTTCTTATTTTACATCCGATTTTGATGAAATTTTCAGTGTTATGCTTGTTGAATTTTTCTCTTTTTATTCAAATCAAGTTTTTGTTGGGGTGGACTTGTCCTTTAATGATATGATATACTTATGATGCAAGTCGATATATTTTCAGTATTAATGAAACATCTGTGAGATTGATTGGTCCTAACCTACCGTGTGAGTCAAAAAAAAAAACTTGACACCTCATAAATCAGGGTTCCCAGCCCATCAGGGAAATCATGGAAAATTATTTTACTTTTTCCAGTCAGGAAAAAATCAGGGAATTTGATAAAAAAAATACCTCAAATAAGGGAAAAATGCCTCAAATGAGGGAAAAATCAGGGAATTTGAACAGCCCAAAAGTCGAAAGCTCGGAAGTCAGTCATACTCTGTTGTATTTTGTTGCATATCAAAGCAACATCCATTGAATGACTGGTTATGGTGGTTCTAATTAGTTTTTCATTATTGATTTTAAAATGAAAATACATGTGATTCACTGCAACACCTTATAAAGCATGAAAAACTTTGAATGGATTTGAATAATTATCAGGGAATTTTTAACTTCATCTTCGGGGAAAAATCAGGGAATTTTGTTTTCTAGAAAAGCTGGGAACCCTGTCAATCCCAAATTTAAGGGAAAAATATGTTATGAACACAGTTATCATACATGGCGTGAAAGAGCATCTTTTCCTGAATAATTTGATACCATATGTGGTATGTGTTAATACTTGGATAATCAGGAGATATTATTTACCGTTATGTAAAGTTCGATTTGTGCCAAAGTTATGCATGGTTGCAATGAACGTTTGAGAACAACTGTATGCCAATTTTAGAACCAGGCAGTGAAATATTTCTATTACTCTTTTCTTCTTTTCATTTTTTTTCTTTTTATTTTTGGAGAGAGTATTCAACTATTCAAAAGCAAACATGTTAGACATGGAAAATGTTAGAATGATCTAACAATGAAATCTCTCATGCAGTCATTGCAGTCTGTAAAATAAAATTGTCATAATGATAAATGTGTAGTGACTGAATATACTGCACATGAACTTGGTACTTAAGCGTATGTGCTTGCACCATATTAAGTATATATCTCTATGGCTGCTATAACACTCATTTTCCATTGATTCAAGCCAACATAATAGGCCAGGAGACAGAAATATTCTTTAAAAGGAAGGAAACTTTCTCCTTGCGAGGGAGAGGGAATTGGATTTTGAAAGATATTATGCAAAAACAAAAAAATAATTTTCAGAAATTAAAAATCTGTGGAGAATAGTCATGCCAGCATATACAGTACGTTGAGGCCAAAAGTTTACATACACTCAAACAAATTACTGAATTCCATGGGTGTATGTAAACTTTTGGCCTCAACTGTATGTCTCCAAAATGTTAAGGGTTAAACAAATATCAATTATTTGCTACCCTAGAGAGGGATATTTGCTTTCATCAATAGCGTTCATGTTGGTGCAAATACAATGAAACTAAGTACGTGTGCCATCAAGTACTGACTAACAAAAGATTTTTTTGTATTAAAACTCCTTTTACAAGTATACATCACAATAGGCATAGATTTTTCAAAATATGATCGATTACTACCAATATACAAGGCATTTAAGCAGATGAACAAATGCCATATTTTGCTCGCTACTTTCAATGCGAGATCAACGGGGTAAAACTTTCTGTAGCATTGCCCTCCCATGGCTTTGCCCATAGGAATACTGTACAAAAAAGGAAGGGCAACATTGGCCATATTTCTGCTAGTGCGCTTAAGCAGCAAGAGCCGATTTTTATCAACATGTTTTATGTTGTTTTATAACATGCATTCTCATTAATATGCAGTAGTGAGCTACTCTCGATATGATTTTACCAATGCGATGATGTCTTTTATACTGCGTGCAACTAAGCATTTAAGTGTGACTCTAAGTCATACTTAACTCTTTGTGAAACAGCCCCCTGGGGCCCGTAACACAAAGCTTAGCAATGATCGCAGAACATTTTTCTACGATTGATTGCATTGACTACAATGTACAATCAATCATGAAAACCAAGCGTACGATTAATTGCTAACCTTTGTGTTACAGGACCCCGGTCTAAAAACATTGCGTTGACTTGGGTCAATATTTTACTAATTAAAAGTGGACTTACATGTATGCAAGTTTACCTGCACATCTTTAGACTATCTGTCCAGTATCAAGCTTTGTAATATCTAGATATTCGCCGAGGGGTTCAATCAATATATTCCTCTGATTTATGTGACCAATATTTACATCTTGACTTTCACCAATTCATATCTGCGCATAACAAAGAGGAAAATTTACCCACATGCATTCAAACAAGACTAGTGAATTATAACATAAAAAGCAGACGAAACAAGTCAATTTGCAGTTGATATACTTCAGATTAAAATATTTTATTGAAAACATCCGTTAGTAGATTTTTACAATCACCCATTTCATCTCACGTGGACTATCACAATTGGAGTTTATGACATGTAAATACAGACATTACACAGATTGTGAACCAATCTCTAGTTCACATACATTGGCATTTAAGTTAGATCAGAAGTATACACACATGAACTGAGTGTGCAAACAAACCCTCATTGTGGGATGCATGAGGGTTTGAGCAATATTAGCTAGACCCAGTAGCATAAAGCTTAGTGGTTGATTGTAAGGCTATTTCTTACGTTTGATCATACACAATAATTGATTCAATCAATCATAGATATCAGTACCATGATCACTCACTACGCTTGGTGGTATGGGACCCTGGGCCCCGTCTTACAAATAGTTACGATTGATCCAATCAATCATAGCTCTATCGAAATCCATCAGTGTCATCATTTTCTTCTATAGATTCGCACAATGTACTTTGTAAACAAAGAGAAGCACGGTGAATTTTCAAGAATACAATGAATGCATGAATTATACATCATATAAAATATTTTGAACAAACAGGAATAATATATGTTAACGTTGCTGGCCATCCATAGTTGCGATTAATTGGATCAATCGTAACTCTTTGTAAGACGGGGCCCTGGTCATGTTCAAACTCTATCCGGGAAGTGATTCATGGAACATGTCTGTGCTTTTTGCGGACACAATCAGTCTCAGCCAATTAGATACAAGGATTTCAGTAGCTTCTAACAGATGCCAGTGACAATCATTGTCCAGAAGCTTCATGAGATGCTCCCATGGGTGGGCCCTGTTACACAAACCCTGATCGTTTTTGGTTTTTAAGCTCACTACATAGATCATTATGTGCAATCCACTTTACAAACCAATTACTATGTTTTGTGTAACTGGGACCCGGGTGTGATTATAATACAGGATTATAAACTTGCTATGAATTCAACTAGAAGACCGCCATTTTGTTGGAATATGTATACCCCAGGGCACCGTCGTACAAAGAGTTACGATTGATCCAATCAATCGTACAAAGAGTTACGATTGATCCAATCAACGTCGTACAAAGAGTTACGATTGATCCAATCAATCGTAACTATTGAAATCCATCAGTGTAATAATTTTTTCTACAGGAAATTTGCAAAATGTCCTTTGTAAACAAAGGAGATCACACCAAATTGTCATGAAATCAATGAATTTATGGATCATATCTAGAACCTTTTTTTTTAACAAACATGCATTTTATATGTTGACTTTGCTGGCTTTCCATAGTTGCGACTAATCGGATCAATCGCAATGCATTGTAAAACAGGCCACTGATGTGTAACAGAGTAGAAAGTGACGGTAACAATAGCAATCCAGCAATTAGCAGGTCAAAACATGTAGAGTTATTTATAGGATGTACAATGTAGACAGAAATTTTGATGATCTCAAAATATCCCATGGCCTAACATTTGACAGTTTACATTTTACAGAAAAAAAAGGATGGCCACAGTAAAAAAAAAAAAGAAAAAAAAAAGAAGTTAAAACCCTAATACATACAACGATGCCCCTCAAAATAACTACTTCTCACCTCCACATTTCAATAAAGACCATCCATTCTTGTCGTAACAAGATTATCATTTCTTTATCGACCAAAGGGAGATGTAGAAATATAACATTTATATATAAAAAAAATTTGACAATTCAGCTCTTGATGTCAAAATCATAATTCAATTACTGGATATGACTTTATGTAATAACGGAGAATTTAAAAGCTGCTCTAATAGAAAAATTAAATCTTTCCTCCATCACACGAACAAGCTACTTGAAGATTGTTTACACTTAAGGTAGAAAAATGCTTCGTCGACAGATGTACAAATAAATACACAGGCCATTACTGCTTTACATATAATCTAACGTAGGAGGCATCAAAATTGAACATTATTCATCACTGAATTAGGCACATATAACTGATGGATGACAAAACCATAATCTAAAAACAAAATAAATAGGGACCTATGTACAGAAATATTTCTTCCAAAGTTTGTTTACAAATAAAAGTAAATCTTAAAATAAAAGCAAACCTAGGATAAGTATCTATATATATACTTCCTTCTTCTATGTAGTCATATACAAATCAAGATTTCATTCATCAATATTCAAGTAGTCTGAACTTATTGTTGTGATGTACAGTTGTGCTCAAAAGTTAGTGAACCCACCATAAAATGCACTCCTTCATGCTGAGAGTTGAATGTAGACAACAACACTACAATGTTCGGCGAGATTAGATTAACAAACTATATTGAATGCAATAGTTTATCACCTGACTTCACAATTAAATATCTGCAACATGGCAGAACTTGAACGCTTTAATATGTTCATTTTCTGGTGGGGTTAACCAACTTCCGAGCACAACTGTATCTATATTGCCTGCAGGCCCTTCACATTTTGTCATAGGGACATGCATATTAAGATCAGACCATTCAGTTTCATAATTTTCAGAACTCTATATATATCTTTTCAGGCAAATTGAATAAAAATCAAGTTACCTTTCGAATTGACAGCAGTGTTAAGTTTCAAAATAGACATGATCGGAACAGGCAATTTAGAATTTAAATGTTCATACATATTTTATACTTCAATGTGCCATAAGTATACACCAATTTTTTTAATGTTTGATATTACAGAAGAAAATTAGAGTCACAATTTCATGAATCCCATTATCAACCACACGTTAGGCTTGTTTCCTCGGATAGAAAAGGGCTCAAGCAATTATTTAGAGCTTTGCCTCAAAAACTACAAAGAAGCCCACGGAACAATCTCGGACACAGGTCATATAAGACGGAAAACGTGTGGGGTCTACATTTTAACATTAAATTTTTTTATTATGGCTCTCAATGGGGAGGGGGGCACAGGCTGGATGTGCCCCCCCCCCCCCCTAGATCCGCCAGTGGATCACACTCTTTGTAAGACCAGGAGCAGGACGCACTGATGGATTCTACATTGAAGTGTATAGAAGCCTAGAATAAGTACCACCTATAAGTAGCAACAAGTAACAATTATCATAACTTTTTGTTCAGTAGCAAGGGATGGGGGGGGGACAAATGTGATCACTTGTTATCCAGGGGCCCTGTTTAATAAAACCTGTTAGGGTAATCAATTTTCGGTAACAGTTTAAAGCAACTGAAAAAAAAAAATCAATTTGATTTGCTGACATTAATCTTGTCATTGTGTTTTCAGTCTTTTTGAAATTAGGCCCTTATGTATCTTGATTGGGGGGGGGGGGCAATGTATTACAAAAGGTCATATTCAATTTCCAATTACAATTTTAATTTTCCATATTCATTCCAATTACAATTTTAGTTCCATCCAGAATTGCTGACAATAGTGATTATCAATTGCAATATATCTAGTGTCAATAATACAGGGTCAATGAGGTTAAGTACAAGTACATGTATACCAACTGAAGGTCCTTACAATAGCATGTACAATAGCAAAAGCAGTGTAAGTGATCAAAAAGTATTTCTGTTGGTCCAACATACATTTGAGAAAAAAAAACAATCAAGACTTGTAGCATTCATGCAACAAATAAAATGAAGGTAAACAATTACAGGCTTCTTTGACAAAAGGAAATAAGTGATAAATAACCAAGTTTTTAATTTCTTCGTATTTTACAAATCAATTTCTTCTTCCATGCCAAATTAAATAGAAAACCTGTACTCCTGCAATGAAATATGGCTGGTGATGCTACTGCGTTGGTATCTATGCAAATGACAAGAGATAATTTGCTCTTTCACAGGAAATTGCACTTTTAGTTTTGTTTCCTTTTGTCAAAGTAGGGAATATAGATAGTTTTTCAGCAAAACAGAATAGGGTGTATTGCGGTGCGGGGAGGGGGGGGGGGGCTGTGAGAGGTTGAGCAACCAAAGCTCCAAGGAATATATGTTGCTTTGATGTGAAATGAAAATGACACAGTGACACCAGCGAAATCAACCAAAGTTATTACATTATTTCCATGGCATACCATTGGTGTGAATGTAGAAGTACATGTATATGGGAGAGATTTCAATCACATTTACATGTTGCATTTGTAAAACCGGCATAGATTGAATCCAGATCCAGGAACATAGCACTTTACAAGAACTTGATGGGAGAAATAAGTAATGGAAGACACTCGACTGATAAACTTGACTAATGCCTATATCCTGCCTTATATCTTGTACTGACCACTGAAATCATACCTAATCCCCAAAACCATCCCAATATCTGAACCATATCCTATTAAACCCTCGATGGAAATGAATCCCAAAGCATTTGTCACCTCAACTGTCTGACAACTGAATTACAATACTCAAAGCACTACCTGCATGTACATACCAGTAGGTTGATATCAATTGCTTCTTCCTACATGCTCATTAATATCTATGAACCCACTACTCATGTATGATGGGTGTCTATTAAAAAGTCACTTGGGTTGCATGGAGACTGAAACATTATGACACGTGGCATGAAGATACCGTTTCTGAATCTGGACATGTTTTGGGGGATGACATATCGAGCGCATCCTATAAAATGGAAATACATGTATATTTACCATTATGCACAGCTGAAGGAGGGATCAACCCTCAATATCCATACATTTGCCAGCATTTTTTTTTTTTTAACCCGGAGATCACAATCTTATTCTTAGGAGGGAAAATTTTAAGGACGAGAAAGAAATTACAAAAGAAACTGATTCCAACAGAAAATGAACAATGAAGAAGCTTTAAAAATAGCAACAAAAAAAAGGGTCGAAAATAATGCTGAGGGATTATTCCAAGTACTCTACATGATGCAATTATAAAAATAAATCTGACCTAAAACATATATATTCAAAATATATCACATAAATGTCAAACAAACAAGTGAGAAATACAAATACACAGCTTTTAACTCCCCTTTTATCTATTCCACGAGAAAATAAATTCATACAAAATGAAAAAAAAATCATATATTTGTTAAAACTATGTTATTATGTTGTACAACACAAGAAAGCAATATTCTAACATTCATCTCCAATCCTTCATCAAATATATATTATTGTTTTCAGAAGAATTGGAATAAAATATTGTATGTACAGAAATCTGGTCTTCTTCACTCTAACTGATGAGTTCCTTTCCACGTTAACCCAATGGAGACTACGCCTGCATGAATGTGGACTGGAGTCTATGGAAAACATGTATTATACGAAATCATTCAGTATCCAAAGGGTTAAATGTCACACATTTCATGACAATACTGATTACACCACCAAATCATGTTTTGCTCATTCGAAGAGTCTCCATAAGGCAAAATAAAATATGAACTCAAAACTTCTACAAAAAAAGAAGAAACCATATTGCGAATGAACAAAAAGCTTGAGCACTACCATGCCTCGTTGGGTGTGCATTGTACTTATTATACACACACTGACACAGAATAGGTCATGCACAGAACAGATGTCTGACTTTGGGTTCATTCAAGTCTCATATCAATGGTTTTATCTTCTTCTTTTATTGATTTACATTTTACTGGCGATTTATAAAATGCCAGAATTAGAGGTTTATTTTTACTTTACAAGGTATCATTATTCATTTCTAAAAAATCATAAATTTGTAAAAGTGCATTAGAATTTGGATGCATGTATGCCATTTTCAGAACAATGTGTGACTAGCTGACTAACCCTTCTGAAATCCCAAGAATTTTTTTTTTTTTTAGTCAGAAAATGTTCATTATTTCATTTTTCAAAATGCGCCAGGGTTTGCCCCTCCCCCCACTCTAATAGTAAGGTTTAGAATTTGATTCTATAATTTTGATTTGATTCCCATGCAACATTTAATCTCAACAGGCATCCTATGTGAACATTTTGCAGACAATACTTGGCTCCAAACAGGACACCTGACCAAAGAATGGAAGTTGTTTGGACATCACTACAACACAGCTCTCCAATGGATGAGGAGGGGTAAAATGCAGAGCTGAGATTTTCCTGGAATGCATGCATTCACTAAAAAAAAAAATAGTATAAAGTAAAATAGGATTACAGTATCAAGATTCCAGTCTTCTCCCCCAAAGCAGCATAAACATATTGAGGTGCCCCTGTCTGCTTATGTGTGAATGGCAAAGAGATCCATCCCCTAACGCTCTAAAAGGGCGTTGATCAATAAAGGTTGAGAGACTTTCAGTTCGGAGGTAGCCATTCTTGCTTGATGGTGTTACAGACAGTAGAAGCTTTGTCACTTCAGCTTTGCCTTTTCGCCCCAAAACATGATGATGTCCCTGTCTGTTAAGCGAGAGGTGTATGTCAATGACAAAGGGATTCATTACTTCCAGCTCAGAGGGCTTCTATCAAGGAAGGCTGAGACATTGAATATAGACTTTCAGTTTGAATTGTGTTACAGGAAGTAGGTCTTTCACTTCAGCTAATACAAGTAGTTCATGGTGAAGGCACCTCAGAAGAGGAATCACTTAATGAAAGCCGCTATGACGGCCCACATTAGGTCATTACTATTCGGCTTCTGACACTGTACTTCCGGGTCAGTTTCCAGTAAGGTCCTCACTCTCCCCGTGGCCACCTACAACAAGATTATCAAATAAAAGAGTTCAGAAATGTGAGTGGAAATGGGGCAAAGTGTGCTGACTTGGGCATGCAGGGGACTAATGCTGTAACCGATTTTTATTCCAATTCCCGATCCGATCCGATTTTCCCCTTTTTTCTACATTTTTCCGAACTCCGATTTTTGACCAGTGAGGAAAAAATCGGATCGGAAAAACCAAAACATAAGACAAAAAAACACGTGGCGACATGTTTGCCGTCAAAATGCGCTGGTGATTTGTTTAGATCTCAGACAAAAGCGGTGGAAGGAAAAGAAGATAAAGGGAAAGAAAATTATGATTTGTTTTTATCTCCGATATTAGCGGAAAGGCAGGTGGAGAAGAAGATTATGATTTGTTTTGATCTCCGACATAATCAGGGAAGAACAAAACGATAATGATGATAATTGGTGATAATTTGTTTTGATCTCCGACAAAAATGGAGGAAGAAAAACAACGAAAAGACGACATGTTTTGATCTTAAGCGGAGGCAAATAAGATTTAGTTGAACACACTGACATGCGCGGTAATATTTACGACTATCTGACTATACGTCCTCTAAGAGTTTACGATTACCTCCGCTATCACTACGATGTTGTAGAGAAGGTAAATATCATGGTGAACAACTCTGGATAATAATGCGTCTTTTTCGGGAGGTCATGCGACCTTTAAGAGTTTACGATTACCTCCGCCATCAAAAATACGATGTTGTAGAGAAGGTGAATATCACGGTAAACGACTCTTGATAATAATGCGTCTTTTTCGGGAGGTCATGCGACCTTTAAGAGTTACGATTACCTCCGCCATCACTACGATGTTGTAGAGAAGGTGAATATCATGGTAAACAACTCTGGATAATAATGCGTCCTTTTTGGGAGGTCATGCGACCTTTATGAGAATACGATTACCTCCGCCATCACTACGATGTTGTAGAGAAGGTGAATATCATGGTAAACAACTCTTGATAATAATGCGTTTACCGTGATATTCACCTTCTCTACAACATCGTAGTGATGGCGGAGGTAATCGTAAACTCTTAAGGTCGCATGACCTCCCAAAAAGGACGCATTATTATTTAGAGTTGTTTACCATGATATTCACCTTCTCTACAACATCGTAGTGATGGCGGAGGTAATCGTAATCTCATAAAGGTCGCATGACCTCCCGAAAAAGACGCATTATTATCAAGAGTTGTTTACCGTGATATTCACCTTCTCTACAACATCGTAGTGATGGCGGAGGTAATCGTAAACTCTTAAAGGTCGCATGACCTCCCGAAAAAGACGCATTATTATCAAGAGTTGTTTACCGTGATATTCACCTTCTCTACAACATCGTAGTGATGGCGGAGGTAATCGTAAACTCTTAAAGGTCGCATGACCTCCCGAAAAAGACGCATTATTATCCAAAGTTGTTTACCATGATATTCACCTTCTCTACAACATCGTAGTGATGGCGGAGGTAATCGTAATCTCATAAAGGTCGCATGACCTCCCGAAAAAGACGCATTATTATCAAGAGTTTTTTACCGTGATATTCACCTTCTCTACAACATCGTAGTGATGGCGGAGGTAATCGTAAACTCTTAAAGGTCGCATGACCTCCCGAAAAAGACGCATTATTATCCAGAGTTGTTTACCATGATATTCACCTTCTCTACAACGTCGTAGTGATGGCGGAGGTAATCGTAATCTCATAAAGGTCGCATGACCTCTCGAAAAAGACGCATTATTATCATGAGTTGTTTACCGTGATATTCACCTTCTCTACAACATCGTAGTGATGGTGGAGGTAATCGTAAACTATTAAAGGTCGCATGACCTCCCGAAAAAGACGCATTATTATCCAAAGTTGTTTACCATGATATTCACCTTCTCTACAACATCTAAAGGTCGCATGACCTCCCAAAAAAGACGCATTATTATCCAGAGTTGTTTACCATGATATTCACCTTCTCTACAACATCGTAGTGATGGCGGAGGTAATCGTAATCTCTTAAAGGTCGCATGACTCCCGAAAAAGACGCATTATTATCCAGAGTTGTTTACCATGATATTCACCTTCTCTACAACGTCGTAGTGATGGCGGAGGTAAGCTAATCTCAAAAAGGTCGCATGACCTCCCGAAAAAGACGCATTATTATCCAAAGTTGTTTACCATGATATTCACCTTCTCTAAAACATCGAAGTGATATGTTGTAGAGAAGGTGAATATCATGGTAAGCAACTCTGGATAATAATGCGTCTTTTTCGGGAGGTCATGCGACCTTTAAGAGTTTACGATTACCTCCGCCATCACTACGATGTTGTAGAGAAGGTGAATATCACGGTAAACAACTGTTGATTATAATGCGTCTTTTTCGGGAGGTCCTGCGACCTTTATGAGATTACGATTACCTCCGCCATCACTATGATGTTGTAGAGAAGGTGAATATCATGGTAAACAACTCTGGATAATAATGCGTCTTTTTCGGGAGGTCATGCGACCTTTAAGAGTTTACGATTACCTCCGACATCACCACGATGTTGTAGAGAAGAGGCCTATCGTTGATCGGCGGTAGTGTCGCGCGCTGGAACGTCATTATCTTATTTTCCTTCCTCCGATTATGTCGGAGATCAAAACAATTCATCATCTTCTTCCTCCGTTTTTGTCGGAGATCAAAACAAATTCTGCCATCAGTGTAGCGTGCCGCATTTGTCCACGCGCCGGCCACATACAGATTTTAATGTATTTTTTTGTTTTTGAATATCTTCCGATCCGATATCCGAACCGATTCCGATTTTAGGAGCAAAACTTCCGAACCGAACTCCGATCCCGTAATTGCTCTAACTTACAACATTACAAGGGACTCTTTGCTTCAGCATAGAATGGTGTTTTGATGATGAAGGGCCAATACTAATTGACTGATGTGGAATTGCACACTGGAATTTGACCATTGCATGAAAGTAAATTCAGGAACAAGTTTTATGAAAAACATTTGTAAAATTACATTTAACCTAACAAGTGACCCACATATGGTAAGCCTTGTAGTTTATTAAAAATCACTTTCAATAATGACCACCAACCCTCGCCCCACACTCTCCCAAGATAAATTGAACATCAAAACATGTACAATAGGTCTTTTCCATGATGCATTAAAAACCCATATTTTGGTCAATATGATTTGCCCATGCAGCATGAGAACTTATTGCGCAATGCTCTGAAATCAGAAAAATAACACTTTAGGCTGCTGTACAAAACTTGCTGCTCAGTATTAAGGTACCATATTGCACACATTAATGTGACTGCACAAGACAGACAACGCTCACAAATAATGAAATGCAATGCGCAATTACAATACATGACGTCATAAAGATCTATAGGTCAGATGCATTTATATGATCAAACAGAGTTCATGAAATGTGGCCGTACTTACTAGAAGTGAAGCAATAAGCTCCATAACTATTTCTGGGGGAGGGACGGTGAAATAATAATCATTTTGGGTGGTTTTATTTCAAGCGATACCACCAATATTGCCCTCATTATAGGACCAATATATCTGGTATCCTATTCTCAGCCATCCAATATAATTGTTTGACATTCTTACCTCGTATTCCTCATCTGATAATGGAGCGAAAGCATTTTCCAGGACATCCGAAGAATGAGCAAGGTATAGTAAGGAAAGCATTCGTCGTTCAAACCTAGCAGGGTCGTTAGGCCACCGGTTCAGCACAGACTCTTGGACCTTCTTAATGATGCGTTGCTTGATTGCGCTGTCTGTTACAGGATGTGTGGTCATGTCAAAGAGAACAAAGTTTTGTTTCTCGGTGGTCAGTACACCTTTGTCCACTAGATTCTTTGCAAGTCGTTCTCGGACGTTCCGGAGCTGGTAGCGTAGTTTCATTGGATTCCAGGTTTCACCTTGCAGGAAGAAAGAAAAATTGAATTTTAAATAAAAATGTTTGAATAACTCATATTCAAGAGTAGACTTTTACAATGAAGCAAAATTTCCTAAAAAATAAATTTCTCAGAATAGTTCCATATATAGGCAATGACACATGAGCATAGATACGCTAACACTTTTCTACTCTTTATCTATAAACTGTTGTCAGTATCTCAAAGAGTCCCACTCGTAAATTCTAAGAGCAGTGAACTTGAGAAATCATTAAAGAGGCAGATTCGTAGGAATGCAATGATAAAAAAAAATTGACAGTACCCGGTGCTTACAGTACATCAATTACGAAGAAATCTATTTTGGATGAAGCATACATACAAATGGTAAATTAACTCTGAGAGGGGTTACATAGTATACAAATAATGCACGTAAGCACGTGCATGCAGGGCCAAATAATGAACGATGTGCGAGGAGCCAATGGATAAACAGAGTTCCGCTGGACCGAGCGCGGTATATCCATTTGGCGAGTCGAGCACAGAGTTCATTATTTAGGTCCTCTATGCACAAGAATGCATGTATTTTTTTTTATACAACCTCCATGTTACCGAGTTGCCCCAAGTGCTATATTTTATCTAAATTTTAGATAATTTCAGACCTCGCACTATCCTGCACTCTGACGTCAGAGTGCAGGATAGTGCGTTTTGGATGCAATATCACCTGATCCGATTTGGACCAATCAGATTACAGAACATTTTGGGAGTTGTATAATAACTCACCACTTAGCAGTTCTATCCAGGTTGGAACTGTCTCTGGAGGATCCGTTTCTTTTATTAGCTTGAGAGCCTCATCTAGGAGGACATCACCTGTTTGGGCATCGTTGAGTAGTATAACTTTCCTATTGAGTAAGCTCCGCCTCCTCATTCCGGTCTTTTCTAGTTCTATCCTTCCTCGCAATGCAAGTTCTATTAGCATACAACCTCTTAGCCCTGATGATATACAGTCATTCCAGAATGATGTGTAGCCCTGGATATGAAGAGAGAGATAGAAAGAAAATAAACCACACAGTCATGCACACGCATTAATGACTTGCAAGGAAAATAAGATTAGCTGGCTGATTCTTTTCCTGCCAAAGCAGAACACCGCCAAATCATAAATGAACCAAGCAATATCAAAAGAATGAAATTTCATTTTTTTAATGATCTCTACGGGCTGCTTTACAATCAGGGTAACCCAACTGCCTCAATGGAAATTATTTCTAAAAAAGTTGTTTTGCTTTTTCTCAATTTTTTGTTTGTTTGTCTGTTCAAAACAAGTGAAATGATATTTCTTTACAATCTGGGGGGCGTTTCATGAAAGGACTTGTCAGATGTTTTATCCGACAAGTCCCATTTTATCCGACAGTTACCATAGGAACAGTGCCTCTCAGCCAATCAAAATCATAGAAAGATGTCAGATCTGACTTGTCGGATGAAAATATTGATGAAACGCTCAACTGGAGGCATAAGGTCACCAATTTATTTTTCTTTATAGTGGATCAAACTTTTTTCAGTTACATGTTCTGTCAAATGCCTAATTTTTCGGAGAGGACACTTTTGGACAGAAAGGGGTTAAATTTATATTTCAATGGGGGTGGGGGTGCCTCACGAATCCCTGAAATGGGGGTCTAAGGAACTGACCACATGGGTAAAATTTGGGGTCTTGGGAACTAAATACATACTGGGCAATGTGAAAGACAGGGTCTATGGAACGGGATTGCAGTACGTGGGCGCTAGCGATGCATGGAGCTGCTAGCTAAGGGAGTTTGAAGCTGTGCACGTGCGTGCAGCTCTCTACCATTTTTAACAAATAATGAAATTAAATTTGAATTATAAATATTATAATAATTATAAGTTACAATAAAATTTCAAACTTTATTATTTGTTAAAATGATCATTTAAATAAATCTATTAATTGTTCTTCAAAATGGCATTTTGTAACACAACTCATCACAGCTACGTCATAACGAAGCTCGAGGGTCAAGCCTATCGTATTTGTGGTGTTTATGAATGGATTCACGAGATCAGTCTGATAAGAAACCTCTCATCATTCATATTTATACTAAGAGATTTTTCACACCTTCATATGCATTACGCATATGAAGGTTTATAGATAAATAAAATCCAACAAATATGAAGGTTTATAGATAAATAAAAATCCAACAAATTTAAGCGATTTCTAGTTCTATACAGATGGATTTCCTACATGTTTATATGTCCCGCTTAGTCATGTATGCGCAGCATGTCAAGGCTCCACGATGTAAAAGCATATGTAAATATATTTTTAAATATCATCACAGAGTCCTCAAGGCTAATTAAGACGGCCGTTTTTAAATCGCCATATGAGCAAATGCGAATAAGGTATTACTCGGCAGTCAAAATTAAGAGACAGCTCAGGACATGATTATCTCAATTTGATGAATTTGATGTCAAATATCAAAGTGCAGAGTTCAAAGTCTGAAATAAAAAAGGAAATCATGATTATGTAATAATACTAGTAAATCTGACGGTCAAAATATCTGCATTCTGCTTGTTTAGTTTTTAAGAAGACGTCTTGTTGATCGCCCAGGGGCCCGTTTCTCAACACCTGGATAAGTTAGTCATATCTTTATCCACCAACCACAGTTACATGTAGTTCCAATCTTACTAAACCTGTTTCACAAAAGGCTTCCTAACTAGAATACCTTGATATCAATACTATCAGTAAAACGAGCAGACGAGACGTAGCCTTAGTCACAAAATACAATAATTTTCAAAAAGGAAAATTACGAAAATATTGCAAATATTGTGATGAATTTGGAAATACATCTTTTCAATATAATAGCACAGGTATATTATGCATCATACATACTTAGACCATGAAGACTGGAGCATACACCAGTCGGTGGACTGTACTTTATCAGAAGACGGGCATACAATTGCTGGGAAAATGAAATTATGAATAATTCATTTCATGACTAAAAAATCGCAGGTGGACGTTGAGATGGGTACCCCCAGGATATCCAATTTTAATAGTTTACAAAAGTAAACCATATCGGTTTTCTTTGTAAAATGATAATTATACAGACTTTTATGATTCCAAACATCAAAATCTAATTTAACATGAACTTTTTAAATCTTTGAACCCGAAATATACATGTATGATTTGACAAATTCTATGCATAAATTAGAGATAGAATTTATCCCAATGGTCTGGAAACGACAAATATGAGTCCAGTTATGGATGGCCTGACATGGTAAAATCTTTATCGATTAAATAATAAATTATTTTACTATTTCAAAATGAACGGTTTTGTGACGTTTTACAGTTTTTATAGTTTCTTTGTATTACAATTATCATTGAATGCATTATCCCCCTTGTTTTGTGATGTAATTTCAACCTCTGTGATTGATTACGTAAGATTATAATTTTCAAATTTCAAGGCACCTTTGCATGTCATAGTCTACTCACGTGATGCCACTACATCATTTAACAAGAGTGTCTCTAAGGCGAGCACATAATACGCCCGTCTGTAACACGGAAAATGGAGCTATTGGTCAGGCAAGAAAAGTGGAAGATGGCGACTTCATCTTTGACCTTCAGACCTCAAAATCAATAGAATTGCTAGGATCTATGCTCGTATAATTCACACTAAACTAAATGAGCCTAGGTTAAGTTCAACCGATGTTATCACGTTTACAAGGACTGCAGAAGGGTAGGATGAAAATAGGTCACTGTGAGCTAGACCTTTGACCTTTTGACCTCAAATTCAATAGGCTTCCTTGGATCCATGCTAGTATTATACATACCAAATTATATGAGCCTAGGTTAAGTTCAACTGAAGTTATCGCGTTTACAAGGACTGCAGAAGGGTACAATGAAAATAGGTCACTGTGACCTTGACCTTTGACCTTTTGACCTCAAAATCAATAGGCTTCCTTGGATCCATGCTAGTATTATACATACCAAATTATATGAGCCTAGGTTAAGTTAAACTGAAGTTAACACATTTACAAGGACTGCAGAAGGGTACAATGAAAATAGGTCACTGTGACCTTGACCTTTTGACCTCAAAATCAATAGGATTTCTTGGATCCATGCTAGTATTATACATACCAAATCATAAGAGCCTAGGTTAAGTTAAACTGAAGTTATCACGTTTACAAGGACTGCAGAAGGGTACAATGAAGTCGCTCAGATAATAGGTCACTGTGACCTTGACCTTTGACCTTTTGACCTCAAAATCAATAGGCTTCCTTGGATCCATGCTAGTATTATACATACCAAATTATATGAGCCTAGGTTAAGTTAAACTGAAGTTAACACATTTACAAGGACTGCAGAAGGGTACAATGAAAATAGGTCACTGTGACCTTGACCTTTTGACCTCAAAATCAATAGGATTTCTTGGATCCATGCTCGTATTATACATACCAAATCATAAGAGCCTAGGTTAAGTTAAACTGAAGTTATCACGTTTACAAGGACTGCAGAATGGTACAATGAAAATAGGTCAATGTGAGCTTGACCTTTGACCTTTTGACCTCAAAATCGATGGGCTTCCTTGGATCCATGCTAGTGTTATACCAAATTATATGAGCCTAGGTTAAGTTAAACTGAATTTATCACGTTTACAAGGCGGACGGACAGACGGAGGGACAGACAGACGGACGGACACCGAGCGTGATACCATAATACATCCCGTCAAGATTGGCGTATAAAAAGAAGTTGACCGGTTCGGAGGTGTCATAAATATTTAGTGAAGTTGCTGTACGCGATCTTGGCAAAGAGGGATTTGTGAAAGTCGCTCTTAACTTACGCAGCTTTATGAAACAAAAGGGCCGTTTCATAAAGTTGCGTAAGTTAAGAGCGACTTTAAGAACGACTGGTGATCCTTTCTTATGCGCTAAACCATCGCCAATTCAAGATACCACTTACCGCAAGAAGGGATCACCAGTCATTCTTAAAGTCGCTCTTAACTCACGAACAGCTTTATGAAACACCCACCGGACAGTGTCAAAAAATCAAGCATTTGTCTCAAAGAAAAAGAGAAAATATGCCAAACATTGCCAACCTTATTTCACCACACAGGAAGGAGTAACAGAACAAGGTTATAATCATAACCTTGTTCATAGAATGAGTGACCTCAGTCAGTGGGACTAAATTTTGGGAGGAAAAAATCACGCTTTTGTTGGTGAGGGCCGGATGGCATTTCTTCTCGACTGATCCGTGAGTATGCCCTAGAGCTGAGTACGCCCTTGTGCCACATCATGCATGTTTCATTTCAGCAAGGGGTAGTGCCAAGCACCTGGAAGAAATCAATTATCGTGCCTCTACCAAAGGAATCACCACCATCAATAGACAAGTTTCGTCCCATCGCTCTTACCAATCATTTTGCCAAGCTTCTTGAATTGTTTGTATACAGGTGGCTTATAGCAGATATTGGCAAAAATATTGATCCTCAGCAATTTGGCAATAGACATGGTATGTCTACGAGTCATTGCCTCATTAGTCTCGTAGATTACCTGCAGGCATGTGCTGATAAGCCTCATACTGTCACCACCATTATACTAACAGACTTCTCGAAGGCGTTTGACCTGGTAGATCACAATGTGGCACTAAATAAGTTGTATGTTATGGGAGCAAGACCTTCTCTCATCCAGTGGTTGGCATCTTTCCTTGCGAATCGGACTCAACAAGTGCACTATCGGGGTAAACTTTCTTCGACGCTTACAACCAGGACAGGAGTACCTCAGGGCACACGCCTTGGCCCCTTGATATTTCTAGGTGTTGTTAATCAAGCCCTCAGGTCTTCTCATATTCAGAGATGGAAGTACGTAAACGACTTGACTCTTGCTCAATGCCATCGATTGGATACTGCTGACACGCTGGAAACTGTCCTATCAGAATCCTCTTAAATGTAAGACACCAAGGGTCGCGTTTACTCGCCAGCAATTACCTCCACCACAGATTCATCTCTCAAACCAAACTATCCCTTATTGTGACCAGGTGAGGCTTCTTGGGGTCATTATAAAAAATGATCTAAAGTGGGATGAGCATGTGAATTATATAACTTCCAAGGCTTCTCGGAAGTTGTATCTGATGCGGATGCTCAAACATTTCGGGATGCCATTATCTGACCTCACAACTGTGTTCACCTTGTACATCTGCCCAATTTTGGACTACTACTGCGTGGTATGTCATTCGTCATTGACCCAGCAACAAATTGCAGCGATTGAATCTATCCAAAAGAGAGCGCTGAGATTTGATGCTAGGTAAGGAGTATGAATCATATGAACTATCTATGAAGCGTTGCACCTTGGTCACTCTGAGGGACTGTAGAGATGAATTGTGTCAAAAGTTTGCCTTACAACTTTTCAAGAACTTTCGTGATTGGCTCCCACCTGCAAGGTTATCACATCGAGAGCTCCGAAACAGTCACAGACTCACAGAAATCAGATGTCAGACAGAAAGGTATCGCAAAAGCGCATTACCGTACCTTGTCCGCTTGTTGAACTCTAAACTGTAGATCTGTCAACACACAGTACCAATCAGCTGCTTCTGGATCGCTATTGCATTGTGGGACGGAGAGCAGTAGATTCGGTGGACCTCGGGTGGACCGAGTCTATTGTTTTCTGTTTTGTGGTGTAGTGGTGAGTCAGAAGTGGCTGACTGGTGGTGTATATTTGTTCTTAAATTATTATTTTTTTTACACTTTTAATTACCATGGCAATTATTGTATCCATTGTTTATTGTACATACATATTGAAAATGTTTCTTATTGGTTTACAGTTTCATTAATTTAGCATAATTGTTTGGTAATTGTCCTTAATTTCTCCCATTTTATTTCCCTTACTTTCCTTAAGTTGCTCTCATATTAGACAGTTATTTTTGCTGCTCTTTTCTCATTTTCAATTATCAATACCGGTACTGAATCTACTGAAAGCCGTTACAACAAATTTCCTTCTAATTCTTCTTTAAACCCATATTAGTATTACATCACAATAATTCTATATTTTAGGAGTAAATCACAATAATTTTTCCAACATATGTACTTTTTCAAAGCTTTCAAAGCTAAGAACACTTCTTCATTATTATGATTTTACCGTAATTATTTTTGTAATTTCTTGATTCTTGTGTAACATTGCTTTTTGTTGATTTTTATGTGTATTTTTATGTTTTTTTTGTAAAACATTTGCCAATTCAGCTCTAACAAGCTGCGATCATTCATTCTAATAAAATCTTGAATCTTGTTCTTTTGGGAGTTTTGCAAAGCAAGTCTCAAATATGGGAGATTGTCTCCCTTATTGGAGAGAGTCTCCCATATTGTTATTGGCCGTGCGCCTCTACTGTGTTACCGTTTTCTGAAACATGTCCCTATTTTTGGCACACATTCTCGAGCTTGCTCAGTCTCATTATTCTAATTGAAAATTTAATGGAATATAAAGAAATTCATGTATACTATGACTTAGGGCCTAGATTTCTAAATCTAAATAGGGCCTACATTTTTTTCTGGTGCTCAGAAACTGAGAAAGACAGTCCACGTCGACAGGCCACATCAGATAGGGAGCCCCCTTCTTTTTCCCCTTTTTCCCAACTGCTGCAACTCCGAGCTGTGCAAGCTCCAGTCTAGACCAAAAGCTTCAGTCTCTGTTATGTTGGTTGTTCAGCTGAACTCCGTTGGCTTCACTCACCAAATACAGATACCGAAGTTCTAGCGCGATCTGTACAGGGGACTCAATGGCCATATGTTTATGTACTTAAGATCAGACAAAACGGGGAAGTGAATTTGCGTGACAGTCGAGGTAAGTCACTGTTTTTGTTCCTTTTAACTTGATTTTTCTCTGTTTTTTGGCAATTAATGCCAAGAGGGAATATTAATTTGCATTTTGGTCGCAATAATTGTCAATTTTTTTATTCATTAAAGACAAAAATTGAAGAGCCCCGACAGGGGGATTTTGCATTGCAAATCCCCTAATGGTGGCTGCACGATAGCGAGCCGTCTGTGTACGAGGAGAAATTTAAAAAAATGTTTAAAAAATCCTTGAAACAGACGGATGCCAGCTGTCTAGCTCCAGTCCAGTTGGCAAATCATTTGTGATGAATGCATTTTCCAACTTATGCAAGCTAGTGCACGTCGCAGAGAACCTGAACTCAATTAAAATATGCAATGACCAAAAATATATATATTTTTTTTACAATATCAAGTTGGGATTCCATACTTTACCTCTCTGTCTTTCAGACCCAATAATAAAACTTCTTCCATCAATGTTAATCTCGTTTCTTTTGATTCGCAGTCATCTTCTTCTTCACGAAACGGATCTTCGTCCGCTTCATGACTTGATTTTCCCCCTTCTGCTCCTTTCGATCCTCCACCTGTGTGTCTTTGAATTAAAGTACTACCTCTTTGAGTCAAGGTACTCATGATAGAATATCAATTATTACAGCAGGTTCTGCCTATCTTTGAAGAAAAGTTATAGATTCTGCTTGTTATGATGTGTGAAATGGGTCGGCTTTTCCAAAATGGCTTCGTCTGCGAGAAGTGACGTCAAATTGCTGATCGAAATTCAACGCAAGGTGGCGTTCCATCTTCAGTCATTGTCTGTGCGCGAACGTGTCTGGTATAAAATTATGGGGGCTAACATATGAAGATTACACCCCCCCCCCCTCCATCTATCTTCACTTAATTGCACTGTTTTGTTTATTTCAACTCAACAAACAAAATACTGATTAAAAAGATGAAGAATACCGATCTAAAAACTCTTGAAACATGCTAGCTGAAACCCCAAGTTTCTCATTCTAATTCTATAAGCCTATAATAATGATGTTCCGACATTTCAGAAACTTTGACTCTCTCCTCTAACGAAGGAATGTGGTGAATAAATATTATCAATATTTTTCGGCGTGCTTCACCCGCAAAATTCTTCATTATGATTTGGCGAAAAACTTGATATTTCCACCCCTCCCATCCGAGATGTCTACCGACATCTTCTCTCTAAATTATACACTTCTGAATTACATGAGTAACTTTAGCCTCAGACCGAGTCATCAACGCTATAAACATTGTATCCTAAAAAGAACGGCAATATTCAGAGCGCTTTTGAAAATAATAGGCAAATAACGAGTTAAAAGGACAAGTCCATCCCAACAAACACTTTCATTTGAAGAAAAAGAGGAAACTTCAACCATTATAACACCAAAAATTTCATCCAAATCGGATGTCATGAAAAAATAATTACATGCACATCTCGTCGGTATGAAAATAGTATGCATAGTCTGCAAAACATCAGAGGCAGTTCAGTTAAAATCCACACTCTCTTTCTGGAGGAGCATCAGTATCCCCCCTCCAAATCATCTATATCCACGTAATAGCAGTTCTAACTTCTTGCGCCAAGCTGTAATGATCAGATCCCAACTGCTGTGCCAAACATACCCTGTTCAGGCAAGACTTCTAACTATTAAAAAGTCAAATACAGCCACGTGCCAGCTTTGTAACAAGGAAGAGGAAGATGCAGATCATTTTGTTGGATCCTGTACCTATTTCTTATCTCACAGGGCAGACCTTCATGCAAAACTGAAAAGAAGGCATATGCACGATGAAATAGTATGTCTATATGACCCCTTCAAGAACAATCATTATAGTAGAGTGGTCCTCTTACCAAGCTCTCTTAATCTTCCTTCTTCAGTTTGCTGTCAGCTTGTAACAGATACTCTACTATTTCTATATAAAATTCATATGAAACGTATCTCTTTCCTGTCCTCAATGAATTGATTATGTAATTTAATCTTCAAATGCAATGTACTGGATGGATGGATTACGACATACTGCATTTTGATGCTGATCTCCGATAAAAGCGGAGGAAGAAGAAGAAGAAGAAGGTGAGGTAGGAACTGACGATATCACTCACTCACTATTTCTTTAGTATTTTATTATAAATGAAATATTCTAATTTTTTCCTCATTGTCTTGTGAAACAAAGTTTTATTTCTCCCTAAACATATTGTTTAACATTTTATGGATCAGTCAAGCAGCAGTTGATCCGATTGCTAAATCTGTAAAATTTGAAATATTGCAAAATTCAAACAATCAAGGGAAGAAAAGAAATAGTGAGTGAAGGACATCATCGATACTCTCATTAACATGTGACTAAATATTGTGCATTTAACCGTTAGTGAAAAATAAACGAAACTTTGAAATATTATAACTTATTTTATACATCCTATTTTAAAGAAATTTTCGACATTATGCTTGTCTGGTTTTTCTCTGTTGGTCCAAATCAACATTATTATGAGAGTCAAAATTTGTTTGGGGGCTTGAGTGACTTTTTTGGGGGGAGGGGGACTTCAGTTCCCCCCCGAAATCCACTGGTTAACCGCTCGCGCCTGCGAGGTCCCGGTTCCCCTATGGGGGGTATTGATCACCTTCAGTGGTATTCCTTTTCTGTGCCTTTGTTTTTTATTTGCCTTTTATTTTCAATTTTTCCTTTTCTTTAAGTATTTGCGCCCCCTTTCCTCTGAGAGTGGCGCCCAGGGCACGTGACCCCCTGCCCCCACTCCCCCGCTATATGCCACTGCTAATACCCTTATCAAATCGAATTCAATTGACTTGCTGTTACACAAAAATATTGTTTTCGAAATAAATTATGAACGCCCCAAAATTGGAAAATGTCCCGAGGGGACACTTACATTGACGAGTGGATACCAAGAGCGACCAAAAAAAAAAAAACACGTAAAAAGGTGTCTTTTTAAGATAGGGCACGTTACGTACGTAACGAAATACGGGTGTCAAATAGTGAAAAAAAAGGTATCTATTTTTGTCAGGAAAGCTACGTGTTTTGGGTCAAATTTGCAGGGGGGTAAAAAAATAAGACCAAAATGTTTTCTAAAGTATGTACTTTTTGCCCCATAAAGGTAAACACTACGTGTTATATATACGATTTGCGTAATTTTCTGACAAGCTCTGACAAGCTCTCAACAAGCTCTCTGTAATGATCCTGTTTTCTACATAATTTGTGATGATCTTGATCAATAAGACTAAACTCTAGACCTTGATCTTACTACAAGGAAGCAGGAGAAGTCATTTATGTGGACTTTTGGTGAGCAGCATTTTTAGAACTTTCCAATGAAATTATCTGTCTGTATGCAGCACAACGCTGAAAATTTCATCAAAATGGGATAAGAAAGTTATGACATTTCAAATTTTCGCTTCTTTTTAACAAAATAGTTATATGAACGAGCCAGTATACATCCAAATGAGAGAGTCGATGATGTCACTCACTCACTGATTATTTTGTTTTTTATTGTTTGAATTATACAATATTTAAATTTTTACGAATTTGACGATTAGGACCTCCTTGCCTGAAGCACAAAATGTTAAAATAATGGAATTCCACTTGACTGTTTAGGGAGAAATGAAACTTCATTTCACATGACAATGACGAGAAAATAAGAATACTTATTATTTCATATAATAAAATACTAAAGAAATAGTGAGTGATGTCATCAGTTTTTCATTTGCATACCGACCGAGATGTGCATGTAACTGTTTTGTGAAATGAAGCGAAACTTTAAAATGCCATAACTTTCTTATTTTACATCCGATTTTGATGAAATTTTCTTTCAGTGTATATAAGTTGTGCTTGTTGAATTTTTCTCCTTTTATTCAAATCAATTTTGTTGGGGTGGACTTGTCCTTTAAAAAAAGGGAACAGAAAATGGCATTCATTAATGGTATTTGATAACAAAAATTTACATTGAAAAGACAGCAAAACGTGGTCGATGATATAGCATGCAGAGAGAAGATATTAATTCCTTCCCGTGACTAGCGTTGAAGATCAGAAATTTCAAAATTTCTCTTAAACCTGCTCTACAGTGCGTATCAAAAAAAAGTTTACACTTTGAAAAAATCCTGTAAAATTATACATTTGTTATATTCTGAAGATTGTTCCACATTTTAACATTGGTACAGGTCCATTAAAGCAAATGACGATATAACTGTCGAAAAATATTTCCGCTTGAGTGAGCACCACTCACTTTTGAAAAGTTAGTGAAAAATGATTTGCGCAGAAATTTGAAATAGTTATGCGAATAAAAGTAGCCCTTAATCATGAAGAACACATGAAATTTAGCTAGTAAAATTGATTTTAAGATATCTTCTACATTGTTTGACTTGTTTCCTTGCCCAAAACACTTCGAAGAGTGCATTTTGCCCCACCCCACCCCCCAACACACCGAGGCCATCGTGACGATATTTGCTTTACACTGAGCTGTGACTTACATGGAATGGCTTAAGCTTGATTTTCATTTTGTTAATCATTGCTTAGCTTGGGAAAAGTGTGGATAAACAAGTATTAAATGAAAAATGAAATGTAAACCAACTTTCAATGACAAAAACTTAGTGAAAAAATGCTGGAGATGTTTGATATAAACTTTTGTTCGGATTCAGTTATGTCCTCAGATCCAGCTGGCACAAATAGGGTAAAGGTTGTGCTTATTGAGTGTTGAAATTTCAATTTGGGTGGCAAAATTGTCACAAAATGCTTGAATGTATCCGTTTTATTCCAATTGCCTAAAAGTGCAAGGAAAATGTATGATAAATCTTTCGTAGTGTCAGTTTGATTTCGTCCTTTCGACTTGACACAGCATGAAAACGAGCATTTCTGCGCAAACAGATTTCTGCGAGCTTTACAGAAATGGACAGTGCTCACTCAAGTGTAACATTCTGACAAAACTTTTACTTTCATTGGATAGATGAGACCCAACTGAAGATTATATGTAAAAAAATTACCCACGTGTTGTGTATTTCTTAATTCCCAGGACTTTTTCAAAGTGTAAACTTTTTTTGATACGCACTGTATATTCATTTCAGTTTTCTTAGATTAGCCACTCGAAAAAAGCTCAAAATGGGAAAGAGATAATGCACGGAGAGGAATTTTTCCTTTACAATACCCGCGAAGCACGGAAACATGTACATAGTGATCTGTTTATTGAGCATGATGTATACACAGGGGCGTCGATCCATTTTTCAGATGGGGGGGGGGGGGCAAAATCATGAATCAACGTTCCAAAGGTGCTCCAAAGGCGCTCGATCACACAAAACGAACAAACTCACCCGTGCACACCCCTACACCCCCACACATAGGCCTATATATATATATATATATATATATATATATATATATATATATATATATATATATATCTCATGAAAAAAAAACAACATATATCTCACCCTCACCAACAATGCGAGCGCGAAGCTCGAGCTGAAATTTTTTGGTATGACATGAAAACAGGAAAAATGTACCTCATTAGGTTTGTTAGTATAGTACTAACTCATGAGGAGGATAAATACATATATCTCACTAGAGAGCAAGCTGAAATATCTTTATATTCTGACCTGAAAGCTTGATATTTTAAACATTTTTTGGTACCAATGATTAAGATTGGTATCTAGAAGAGCAATAGATGCGAGCGCAAAGCGCGAGCTGAAAATTTTGATATTTCGATCTGGAAAATAAGACAGTTTAATGGACGCTTTTAATAAAGAACAAGATCCAACAAAAGATTATTGCAAATGGAAGAGGGAGTTCTTATGAGGTTTAGAACTGAAAACGGGACATTCTATTTGCCTATTTAATCATGAAAAGTATGGGTTTTGGGTAAAGAAATGATGTGAGCGCGAAGCGCGAGCTGAAAATTTTTATATTCCTATCTGAAAAGCACACATTTTGAGCACGATTTTGAATCAAAATCAAGTTGGTATCTCAATCTCGCTTGCTGATTTCAGTGTAGCATTACAATCTTATTTTATTTTTTAGTTGCATATGCGGAATTATGGTGGGGGGGGGGCAAAACTATATGTTTGCCCCCAATATTTTTATTGGTAGGGCAATCACCCCCCTGCCCCCCCCCCCCCCAGGATCGACGCCTCTGTGTATACAACTTCTCTCTTAAATCTAACCCGACTGGCAATATCATTTTTCTTCTTAATGCATGATGATAAAATGCAGATTCGGCCCAATTAAGACTAGCACAAATTACAAACTGTGTGGCTTCTCGTGCGCCATCTGACTTACCGTCATTCCTTAGACGATTTATTTTGCCACCCTTTTACTCCCGTTTATTTTTCCACCCTTTTGAATTAATTGATTTATTGAAATTAATTTATTCACCACTGGTGGGATGGAACACCCTATCAACAAAAGTTGTTTTTCGTTGGGGTCCTTTTATGTCATGTGTGATGAAAATATCATATACATAAACATTTCATTCTTTTTCATCTTGAACCTCCACCCATCTGTTTAATAGTCCTGAAAAAGGATGTTTTTATTTAATAACAATATACACAAATTGCGAGGGAACAAACTGATTGATAGTAACTATAATCATCACTATAATTTTCATGATCAAACTTTTCATTTTTTTCATCATCATTATTATAATTTTCTACCCTAAATTATTGGGGAGGGGGGATGATAGTACAGGCCATCCCCCCACTTGAAATTTAGGGGGGATATATCCCCCACCCCCCCGTGATCGACACCCATGTATCAAATTAATCGATTTCGATGTTTACGCCACTTAGGATATCAAATTAGGGGATTTCAATAAAGTTAGATACGTACTAAGGGGATTTCCCGTTCACGCCACTTTGGGTGGCTTTTCTCATGGGTTACGATATCAATAATTCGATTTCTTGCTTATTAAAAACAATTTCTTGATATTAAGAATTCGATTTCTCAAGAAATCGAAAATTTCTTGATATCATTGTTAATTTCTTGATATCAAGAATTACCATATTGCTTAAAGGACAAGTCCACCCCAACAAAATTAAAGTTTAATTGAATAAAAAGAAAAAATCCAACAAGCATAACATTGAAGACTTCATCAAAATCGGATGTAAAATAAGAAAGTTATGACATTTTAAAGTTTCGCTTAATTTCACAAAACAGTTATGTACATCCAGTATGCAAATGAGGAGACTGATGACGCCATCCACTCACTATTTCTTTTGTATTTTATAATGTGAAATATGAAATATTCTAATTTTTTACTCATTGTCAAGTGAAACGATTATTCCTCACTTAACATGTAGAATTAGTATTGTTTAATATATGGTTCAGTGAAGTTGGTCCTTTTTGTCAAATCTGTAAAAAAAAGATATATGAAAAGAACAAAAGAAATAGTGAGTGAGGAACATCATCGACTGTCTCATTTTCATGCGACTGAATTGTGCATATGTCACTGTTTTGTAAAAAAAAATGATGAGGGAAACTTTAACATGTCATAACTTTCTTATTTTTACATCCGATTTTGCTGATATTTTTAGCGTTATGCTAGTTTGATTTTTCTCTATTTATTCAATTCAACATTGTTTGATTTGATTTATTTTTTTCTTCTGCATTCATAACAGTGATATACAATACAATTTTCATTACATAAAAAACATAAATATATCAGTAATTGATTTTGGTATTAATCATAAAGAAAAGAAAAAATACAAAATAAAAATGTCATTCTAAACAAATATGATCAACTACCAACAAAGAGAATTTAACATTGACAGTTCTGGGGTGAACTTGACACAATCGAATTCTTAATATCAAGAAACTGTTTTGTGTATTTAAGCAATGGTAAATGGGGGGTCACTCTCCACACGGACCCACCCTTGTCCGACAACGCCTCAGCTCAGAAACAACATTAAATATCAAGAAATAGGATTAAACGGCTTGCGATACACACGCCCAATCGAGCATGCGCATATATGCATGCAGCATAGCAGCGCAGCAGCCGAACCACGAGCCGAATTTAACTCAACTCAGGCCCAGCCAAGTAAAGTCATTTTTTTTATACGGTAAGTGGAATTTGATAAAAAGTTATTAATTAAATCACAGTAGAATTTTACATCTTCTTTACCTTGGTATACCGTAGATCTAACGTTAGACAGTAATGATTCTATTATTGGACCGTCTGAGTCACTATTGCCGTATGCGCGACCTGCATGACCAGAAACTGAGACTCTCCGCTGCGGCGCGGAGGCCGAGGACGGTGAGCTGAGATTAGGCCGAGCCAGGCCCAGATAACTGCGCGCGCTGCATAAATTTGTTGTGTGCCTTGGTTTAATCACTCCTAGTACCAATGAGGTCCAAACATTAACATGTATGGACCTCATAGGCGACATTACCCAAAAATATGGGTTAGACAATGCTGTTCTGATTTCCAACCCAAGACTTTGGTAAATGTACGCCTTAATACAAATTGGAGTTACGTGATATGACTTTCAAAGTTTCATTTGGTGGGGATACATTAAAAGTATTAATTAAGTAGTTCAAATTAAAATATATTATCATTAAACTTACATTTCAGGCCCTTTTTGTTGATTTTCGGTGAGCGTTCCACACAGCTGCGACGAGTGATCAACTCCGAAGTGATACGCGAACTGGTCAGCTGATCGGTCAGGTGATCGGTAGATTATCTTTTTGTCAGACGTTCATAATTTATGTAAAGCGTATCAATCTTCAGTATCTTGATTCCAAAGTATCAGTATTGCAGATAAATGTCATTATTGATTGGAATCAGTGGCGGATCGGGGGGGGGGGGGGGTGGGGGTGGGGGTGAGCATTTCTGCCCGATCCCCCTATTGAGATTTGTAGTAAATATTTTGGAATTATACGTTGTTCATATTAGTTATGCGACCCCTCCCTTATGATGATCACAGCATTATTTGTAATGGGGATATTTCGTTCATAATTATTCTTGTCTCTTCTTTCTCCTTTTTAGCCTTTTTTTGCTTGTTAAAACCTTTTTTCCTTTTTTTTTGGGGGGGGGCTCGCCAAATTTTACGTGGGTCAAAATTACCTTCATTTTTTTAGTGACAATCTTTTTTTCATTTGTCCAGTTCTACGCGAGACAAAATTACCTTCGATCATTATTATAGTTAAAAACTTTTTTTTATTTTTTATTTATTTATTTTTTTTTGGGGGGGGGAGGTTGCCAAATATCACGCGAACGTTTGTCAGCTTTTACTGTTTTATTCGACTTATAATCAAATATTAAATGGGGCTTACCACAGTTTTTTTTAAAGTCAATTCATAAGAATATTCCTCCTCGGGATTTGAGCTTTCTTTCATGAAATATCAATTTTTTTCATGATTACCAAAAATACTTAAAATTTTTTAATGGTGTATGCCTATAAAGCTTTAGCTCATGCGTTGCGCCTGCCATATTTTAATGCTGATCAACTTTATGCTTTTAATGAATTCCTAAAAACAATAAATTCTCAGATCATCAATTTTGTCGCAATCGAATAATTCGATTGCGTCTCTCTATCAGTTTTGAATATTCATAAAAAATATCAGCTCGTGCTTTTTGCTCATAATATTTTGATTAGTAAATTCTTCTCTTATATAATCGAGTCGGATAGATAGATAGATAACTAGAGAGAGAGAGTTGGGGGGGGGGGGTCCCTCAGCTACTTGTCCTCGCTTATTTGTTATTATTTGTTATTATGCTCATGTTGTGAGAGCTTTGTGTTTTCACATTTTTTTCTTTTTCAACCTTTTTATTGTCTCGGAGCTTCCCTCTATTTCTTTACACTATAATGTAGTCCTGTTTCAATCATTGGCGGCGGAAGCCCCAAATTTTAGGAGGGGACAACCTAAAAAATTTTGACAAGCAAAAAAAAGGCTCTCAACCCAAACATTTTAGGGGGGACGTAGGAAAATAAATTGACAAGCAAAAAAAAAAAAGGTCAACAACAAATTTAGGGGGGAACGTCCCCGCTTCCGCCGCCTATGGTTTCAATTCTTTTTTTGTTCTCATTTCAATGAAAACATCATTATTAAACTGACGTACATGTAGAAGACTTTATTACGAAATTTTGACATTGTTTTGTTTCATTTGTTTGGCTTTCTTTTTTTCTTCTCCTCATCTTCTTTTTCTTCTTACTTTTTCCCTTTCCTTATTTTCTCTTCAGTATTTCATTCAGGTATCCGCCAATTTGTACAACACCAAGCATATAGAGGCGGATAATCAGTGAGGGAGCATGACGGTGTGCCGCTCTAAAAAAAAGGAGGAATATTGGAAGAAAAAAAAAGAAGAAGGGATGGGGAAAAAATAAAGAAAAAAAAAGATGATGATGGCAATGACGAAAATTATCTTGGTGATGATGATGGTTGTGGTGACGGTTGTGGTGATGATGATGGTGATGCTAATGATAGTGGTGATGATGATGATGACGAGATGTAATTTTGTTATTTTGTCTTTGAAAAAATTAAGTAGTGCAAAGTTGAATTCATTTAAAGTTTATTATGAAAATAGCAGAAAAAAAATTGGTATGCGTTCGAGGAAAATCCATCCCCCACCAATCTTTTTCAAAGGTAAGATTTTTTTTTTGCCCGGGGGGGGGGCCACTTCCATTCACGAGTGGATACCATGCGCGACCATGGGGTCTCGAAAAGCACCCTAAACACGTAATTTCCATATTCTGAAAATGCACCCCTTAACAAGTATTGGCGTGTGAAACCCTACCCTTAACAAGTATTGGAAACAAAACGATACTCTTGGCAAATATTCCCTGAAATGAACCCCTAAACAAGTACAGGAATGTTTTATTGTTACGGGTCCTTCGGTCGTCGGCTTTACCTTATTTGGTTTAGTACGACCCCACCTTCTACACCTCGCGCAAATCGGACTCTAAACACGAAGTGTTGGAGCAAAAAGGACATCCTTTATAAAACATTTTGATTTTGTTTTATCATCCCCGCAAATTAGACCCTAAACACGACGGTTTTCCTAGCGAATTAATAGATACCCTTTTTTCGTTATTTTTGTGTTTTTGACACCCTTATCACGTTACGTAGGTAACGTGCCCTATCGTGAAAAGGACATCCTTTTTACGTTTTTTTTTTGGTCGCGCATGGTATCCACTCGTCAATGTAAGTGCCCCCCCGGCCCCCCGGGTTTTTTTGTGACGGCGTAGGCCTTTGCAAGCAGCTATTATTATGGTAAAAAAGTAAATGAAATGTCAAGAAATACATGATAATGATTTTTATGGTACATTTTAGTAGGCCTATATCAATTCATACTTGTTATCAAAAAGAAAAAAGTGGGTCGTTACGGACCATTAAAAATGGGAAATTTGGGCATTTTATATTTAGGATAGAGCAACTGCTCGTTATAGACGTCACAATAAATCAAGCATTCTAAATTCATCAACTCCATTTTTTGTCAAATAACACCTTCATCGATAGTTTGAAATGATTTTTCTCATATTTTCATCATCTTTTTATCAGGGTGAAATTCCCCTTTAATTTACAAAACAGATTCGCAAACAATATCAAGAGTAGTGGGAGGCAAGGGTGGAAATCTAAGGTAGGGGACCAGGGGCTGGAAAACAGGCAAAAAAAAACAAAAACAAACTAACAAAAAAAAAACAAAGGAAGGTTTATCACCCCCAAAAGAAGGTCGTCTCGTCCAAAATACATGTTTTACTTCGATTTAAATGATGTAGGCCTATTTCTTTCCATCATATATAAAAGAACAAAAATAGTAGGGGGACATTTGATAATGTGCCCCTACTATTTTGGGTTAGGGGGAAGTGTCCCCCTGGGATTTGCTCCCATGTGGGTGGGGGGTGCTGCACCTCCTTTCGGAATCATTATGGAACAGTGTGAATAGTTGCTGTGATTTCGATCTCATACCTATAAAAAAAAATAGAACAAAAGAACGCCTTGACCACAGGCCAAAATGCCTAACAATTTTTCCGCGGCATTAACAACTCTCGTAAGGGGCGCTCCATTTATAAATAGAGTTGCATGTGTAGCTGTCTATGGCAACAGAATCCATCGCAGAATTGAAGCCAGAAGCGTGGGAATTTGGCAGAAAATTCAAGAAAAGAACCGGTGAGTACCGATTTAAGAGTAATTATATATTCATTAACATTTATTGAATCATAAGAATAAAGATTTTTTACGGAAAGAAAGCTTGGTTCTAAGCTAGGGCTGCCCAAATGCGCGTGAGTGGAGTCTCAGTTTCTTAACACGGGTAAGTATTGCGGTGTCGCCTAGAGTGGGTTTAATTTTGCATGATTTCGAACTTAGACCTGAGTTGAACAGGTGAGGAGGTGCACAGATAAATTATAAAATTATTTTTTAAATCCAAGTTGGATTTAAAAAATACTTGCATCTGCCGATAGATTATCAGGAATCACAAAAATTGTTTTTAATCGATAAATATATAAATTACTTTATGATATTTATCAACCGAAACAAATATTTTGCGAATAGTGATTTTTATTGACAAATGCAAGCATTTTTAAAATCTAAGTTGCAGCTCTGCACGCGCAGACGCATGTTACCGCGTGTGTATCTAGGTATCAATAACAAAAGCAATAAAAATGGCGGAGTAAACAGACGGGGTGAGTGAACGCTCTTGCTCTTAACTTCTTTCAATTATGGCAGTGTATACAGCCACACGCGTGTGTCTTTACCATCCAGCCACACGCGTGTGGTTATATCCAGAACACCTATCTGTGGATACCGCCACACGCCGCCAGTAATAACAGTAAAACGCGTATGTAGGTCTGACCGTCTATATCACGATCAAAATAACCTCATTTCTTCATTAAATTCTTACATTCTAAACCACTCTGATTTCTTTAAATCGTTTCAATTTCATTCTCACCGTCTTCTTTCCTTGCTTTTCTTGTCTTGTTACAAAAGGCCGCCTGTTAAATAGCAAATTTCCACACTTTTTCTACTTGTGTCGATTCTCTACTGACTCTAGGCTATGTGCGTGTACGTGCGTACGTACGAAACTCGGGATTCGTACATGCTTAACGCTTGGTACGAAAATTATTCGTACCAAACGTAAACGTAACCCAAACTGTGTATGTCTACTGCGCTGCGCTAACGCTGTATGGGTCTGCCACCGTACCGCGAAGGAAGCCAGAATCGACACAAGTAGAAAAAGAGAATTTGCTGTTAAACAGACGACCGTTTGTAACAAGACAAGAAAAGCAAGGAGAGAAGACGGTGAGAATGAAATTGAAATGATCTAAGGATATCAAAGGGGTTTAGAATGTAAGAATTTAATGAAGAAATGAGGTTATTTTGATCGTGATATAGACGGTCAGACCTACATACGTGTTTTACTGTTATTACTGGCGGCGTGTGGCGGTATCCACAGATAGGTGTTCTGGATATAACCACACGCGTGTGGCTGGATGGTAAAGACACACGCGTGTGGCTGTATACACTGCCTAAATATCATTATTAGTGAATGAAAAGTAAAAATAATTAACAATTGGGAGTAAACATAAAACTTGCCCATGTACATAACTTTGGGCGAAAAACATACTAAAACTAAAATTGGTGATTTAGGTCTAGGTTCAACACGGGTAATCCTGTCCGCTACGGAAAGGCATGTAAAGCAAATCCAGGCGTTAGTGGGGAGTGACCATACGTACAGTATATCTATGACTTTCACTCCCCAAAACGCCCCAGGATACACAGACTCGGACCAGGAAAGCTAAGGGAAGAAAGAAAGCAAAATGTGACATCAGCCCACCTAATGAATATTCATGACAACTGTTTTCACAAAATATTGCTAAACTTTAAAATCCAAAAACCTTGTTAGGCCTATTTGTTTTCTGATTTTGATGAAATTTTCAGCATTTTGCTCAGTGAAATCTTCTCTATTTATCAAACTATAAATACTTTCAGCCTGGACCATCCCTTTAAATAAAGGTAGCCACTGTAGCAGTGTAGGTACTACTAGGTGCAGACATAAGTTCTTCCTGAAGTTTTTTCCACTGATGGACCACTGTTGCTGAAGAAGTGGCTGGTTAGTTGTGTTCTGGAACGTCTTTGGAACAATTTTCTAGAATGACTTCTAAGAAATTTTTTAGGTTGAGAAGAAACTTTGGGCTGAATTTCCATTTGTAAAATAAATAAGATCTGCTTTAATTCTCCTCTCCTCCAAAGATTCAGATGGAATTCGCTTGTTGCCAAGATGTTGACATTTGGTCTGTACGACTGTACCTTTTCTAGTTTCTCAATGTTCTTGGTTAGTGGGCTACGTGCGGATGACTCATATTCTAACGGTAACGCTGAGCGAATTAGGGACTGATACAAATA
This sequence comes from Lytechinus variegatus, assembly GCF_018143015.1. Lineage (NCBI taxonomy): Eukaryota > Metazoa > Echinodermata > Echinoidea > Temnopleuroida > Toxopneustidae > Lytechinus > Lytechinus variegatus. Next base: position 2,568,700 of record NC_054744.1, on the reverse strand, counting down.
GTAAATTTATTCTCATCAAGTCCAGTAAAACAAAGTCTAAATATTTTTCGTCTATATGGTTTGTAGGGGTGAGATTATTACTCATTACCTTGCCCAAGTCAGTTTGATTTGTCACTTCTAGTTCTTGCAGATTGACTCCACTTACCGTGTATTGATAAGTGAGACAAAGAAAGAAGAGAGATTTCATCATTTTTGAATGGCTCAATTGAAAGGGAAAGAAGAAATTGGACAATCTGGAAAGGAGATAGAAAGGGAAGAAGATAGAAGAGAGTCTGATTGAACTTTCAGAACAGGAAACCATATGTTTACCAATTCCAAGTTAAGAAAGTATTACTCATTCTTATTCCGGCTAAACTTCTGACGCACACACATTTTATGGGTTTCTTTTATGACTACATTCCTCCTTACTAAAAGGTCCACTCCTCCTAATATAGAGTAAAGTTATGACTACAGATTGTTTTGGTCAAGTGTCCAAGGTTGACCAACACTTGTTTGGCTGTAGAAAGTAAAGTGCAATGGAGTATATGCACATACATGTAGTACCTATGCTATATGAGTGGACATTTTAGTACTTTATTATACTTCTTTAGAGATTGAAATAGTTTCTGTTTGATCAAGTCTACAAAAATTTAGATAGTTCCTCTTGTTACGTACAAGATATCACTTTGAACCAAGTCACAGAGTTATTTCATCCAGTCCACTGCCATGTTGCTTAGGTGTGCCGGGTCACTTGTTTACTTTCTGGTGGTCCTACATGTACATTGTAGGACCCCTGTTACACCTATAATACCTTATTGAGCTGCAGAGTATCTTTACATGTTTCATTCATTTTGTGATAGGTTTCTTTTTTCTTTACACAGGTATACTTGGGTCTTTCTGCTGCAACCATCTGGACCTTGAGATGTCCAAGAGCATTTTCTGTGTGCTAAGGCAAAGGCTTTGCTGCAAGGGCTTTGGCTACAGATTCACATTCTCTGCTAACACTTTAGTCCAAAGACCTGATGAACCATGGCAACGGTTATCCTTCATTAGGGCCAATTCGTCACGCTCTAGGAGCAACATCATGCGTGACAAAAAGAGAGCCATACAGACAAATGTACTGGAGGTCATCTATGGTGGGAGAGATAATATTCCAGAGGAAGTGGCAAGGAAAGAATTAGCTCAACCAATAGAGGAAGAAGACCTGAGTGAAGATGAAGAACCTGGCCTTGGATTAAAAGGTTCAGAGATTAAGCAAAGAGCCTTTTTGAAGGAATCCAAGGGGTATGAAAGATCATCTCTTGATTTGATTAATGCACTTTGTTTAGAATCTGAGTCAAGTACCAAAGACGCTGTCCATGATTTTCTAACAGCATTAGCTGAGGGAAGTACTAGGCAAAGGGATGTCGTAAAAGATATTAAGTGTCTTTGTGAACTGCCACATAGTCAAAGATTGTTGATAATGGAATTGATGAAAACTGAAAAACTTGGAGAGTTTTTATGCAGAGCCATGCCAAGTATGGAAACAGACACCTTTGTACAATCCTTGTTGATTTTCTACTGGTGGGAATTAAGGTTAAGTGCGTCACAGAACAAAGTCATAGAGAAGGAGTGTCTTCAAAGGATATCGTCATGGGACGTTGATACCCTGCTGCTGGTGACCGACTGGTGGATCTGCATGGCAGGTGCAAGTTCCTGGTCCTTTCACAATGAGATGTTATCAGTTTTGAGGACATCCTGGACAAAGCTGTCTGCCCAGCAGATGGTGCAAGCATTCTACCTGTGTGGACAATTCAAGAGACCTGCTCAACAGCTAATGGACAAACTTGTCCTCCTTGCAGAGGGTTTTGTGGATGAACTGTCCCTGACAGAAATTGCAGCAATCTGCAATGGTATGGTCAAGGTAGCTTGTCGGCTGCCACGCAATAGCATCTTACCAGATGTCATTTCTTCAGCATTATCCAAAGACATCCAACTTGAGTCGGATATAGAGAAGTACAATGTTGTTACAATTATGAGGTTCCTTGGACGTTCCTACCATTACAATGCAGACTTGTATAGCAAACTCTCTGTTAGTCTTGTTCCTTACATATCAGATATGCATTATCTCGCATTACCTCACATATTAGGGGTTTTTGCAAGGGCAGCCTTTCTCAGCAAGCCTCTATTTCTAGAAGTGTTGAGATGCTTTGATCATTCCAAGGCTAACCTTAAAGACTATTACCTAACGCTCTGGTCATTTTGCAAACTGAATTATACCCCGGATGAATTCAATCGATTTCGAGAAGTGGCCATTGCAAGAATACAAGAAAAGAAAGAATGGATGAATGATAGTCCATTTCTGTCTGTCAAAACACTTGTGCCTCTCACCTTTGTTGGGATATATCCAGTGGAACTCATCCAAAGGATATTTAGCCCTCTTTATCTCAAGAAAATCATAGGTGAGTTTTTATAGTCTTTCAGAGTTGATAGATTATTTGAATGCAGTTATGCTGTACTTATGGCTTATATGTCAAATACACCACCACAAAAAGTAGAGTGGAATAAAAGAGAGAAAATGAACTGCTAAAGCCTGCAACTCTGGAAATTTCATTAAAAGTAGATGTAAAATAATGTGCCAGTTTATGTTTTATTCATTTGCATTACACAATGATGTACATAGAAAATAGACGTACCCTAATGCTATGCCAATTTTTACGATTTACTTGTTTCCATAAAAAATGATGTGCATTAAAATAGACGTAAACTCCATGTAAAGTTGTGCGAATTTCGTGTTATACTTGTTTTCGCAAAAGAGTGATGTGCATTTGTGCTCATTATGGGTGGTATGTAAATGATATAGCTGATGATGCCACTTATAAATATATCTTTTATTTTAAAGTATGAAATATTTCGATTTCCTCTCCAATAATGTAAACTGTGTCCTTCTCGTCTACCAGTAGATACTCCACTGTATGATCCTAATGTATGCTAGATTGTACGTTTATTTGACAGGTTGTTGCCCTCCTGATGTCTACAAACACTTGTATTGCCTAGATTGTTCTGTAGCTATAGAATGCCCAGACTACACGGGACCAAGACTGCCAAAGGTTAGGATAAAAAATTCTGGTAAAGTGACCAGGGGTTGGTAACACGATGCTTAGTAATTGATCATAGAACAAATTTTTACAATTGATTGCATTGAAGCAATCATAAAATCAATTTTACGATCAGGGTTCGGTAACACAATGCTCAGCAATTGATCCTCGAACAAATTTTATGATTAATTGCATTAATCACATTGTACAATCAATCCATGAAATTAATCATACGATCAGTCATAAAGCTGATGGAGGCCCAGCAAGTGAGGGGTCGAGGTTTAAGGTCATGGATATCTACAATCAGGCTCGTCTCTGAGAGAGAGCTATTTCACTTGACCTATTTACTTTTTGAGAGAAGAATGATTTATTGTCAAGCATTTCAATTTGAAGCTGAAATACAATTAAACTGCTAATCTTATGAAAGAAAAAAAAAAATGCTGAACAAGCTTAGTGGATCAGTCCAAGTGTAGTTAGCAATTTAGCACAGCTTATGAAATGAAAGGTGATAAGACTTTGAGGAAGGGGAGAGAATAATAAGCTACATTTTTACCTTGTTCATATTTGCTCTGCGGCGGCCGTATGACGAGTCAAAAACAGCTGTTTTAAAAATTTTGTATGAGCTTTATATAGGTGGTTTGAATAAAACTGAATAAATCGGATGTTTACAACTTGCCGTAAGGGTGCCATGGAGCAAATGTGACCGAGATATTACCAAAGTAAAGGGCCCACACTGTTGGTCATTTGATAGACATGTGGTCGCTAAAGTAGCTTTGGCTGTGTGCATGAATGGTTGTTTCATCTTTTCTTTTTCTTGTAGAGTATCCTTTCCCGTCACAACCTGGTACCCCATGGTTCATCTCATGTCGTGAAAGATGAAAGACAGTCTTACGCTGAAATCATTCCCATCCTGGCTAGAGTGCTCGGAAGTGAAGATGCTTTCTTGGTTCATCCTATCTTGGATCACATCCGCACACCTGTTGGTAAGACATGTATTCCAAGACTGTATTCACTTGACCGTCAAGAAGTTGGTCTACTTCTCATATAGTCTAATACCACCTGGGCTGAGCCCATTTTGGTCTACAATCAGTTTAGGCTACTTCTCGTATAGTCTAATACCACATGGGCTAAGCCCATTTTGGCCTACAATCAGTTTAGGCTACTTCTCGTATCTATACCACATGGGCTAAGCCCATTTTGGCCTACAATCAGTTTAATAATAATAATAATAATATATGTAATTTATAGTGCGCCAAATCCACTCGGCAGAATGCTCAAGGCGCAGTGAGAGAAGAAAGAAAGAACGAAAGAGAATAGGTACAAATATAATAATAATCGATCCAGGAACAATTAAGAGTAAGAGGCATTGAATAGACGAGTCTTAAGGTAACGTTTAAAAGTATCAATGGACGTGCATTCACGAATTGTCAGGGGAAGACCATTCCATAGAACAGGGCCAGCATGCGCAAAAGCCCGAGCCCCCCATGTTTTAACGGATTTGGGAATAACTAGGGAACCGGAGTTTGATGAACGGAGGGACCTCACTGGAGTGTATTTGCTGATTAGATTAATATTGTACTGTGGAGCAGAGCCGTTAATTGCATGGAATACAAGGAGAAGGATTTTGAAGATGATGCGATCGTTGACCTTTAACCAATGAAGGGATTTCAGAATGGGTGTGATATGAACATGTTTTTTAGATAGGGTGACCAAACGTGCTGCAGCGTTCTGGAGCTTTTGGAGTTTAGACAACTGGGTGTTGGGTAAATTGTAAAGTAAGGCATTCCCGAAGTCAAGTCGTGAAGAAATCAGAGCGTGAACCAATTTTTCAGTAGCAGATTTTGACAAATATTTCCTGATGAACCCAATATTTCGGAGCTGATACCTTACAGACCTACAAATGTTGGTTATTTGATTTGACATAGACATTCCATAATCTAACATGACACCTAGGTTACGACACGTCTGGGACACATTAATGATACATCCCGAAAAAGAGACGGATGACAGCTTGACCTTACTAAGTTGAGCCCTTGAACCAAATAGAAGGAACTCAGTTTTGGAGGGATTCAGTTTCAATGAATGACTATCCAGCCAGGAGTGAATGTCAGCTAAACAATTCTCAAGAAGGGCAATTGCATTTGTTGCATCAGCCTGGTTGGGTTTGAAGGAGAGATAGAGTTGGATGTCATCGGCATAGATATGATAATGGATATTATGACGTTGTAAGATATGTCCCAAACTAATCAAGTAAATCGAAAACAAAGTGGGTCCGCCCACAGAACCCTGCGGTACACCGTGAGAGAGAGGCATACTACTAGATGTGCAGTCATTAATACAGACAATCTGCGAGTGACAGGAAAGATATGACTGAAACCATTTGTATGCCTGACCCCTAACACCAAATGAACTGAGTGTATTAAGAAGAACAGTATGATTGACAGTATCGAAAGCGGAAGACAAGTCGAGTAAGAACATGGCTGAGATATTTCCTTTGTCCATACCCTGAAGAATAGAGTTGGACACATTGACCAAGAGAGTTTCCACACTATGGTTGGGACGATATGCAGATTGAAAGGGATCAAATAAATTGTTGTCAGAAAAATAATCAGAAAGTCTAGAAAAAACAACCCTTTCAAGAATTTTGAATAAGAATGGCAGATTAGATACAGGACGGTAATTTTGCAGTACCTCTGGATCAAGAGAACTTTTCTTCAGTAGTGGAGTGATATAGGCAACCTTCAAACAAGTAGGAACTTCAGCCTGATCAATACTTAAATTAACTATCTGAGAAATAATGGGAGCAAATGTAGTGCAACATTCTTTTAACAAAATGGTAGGAATCGGGTCTAACTGGCATGATTTAGGTGGTATTTTCCTAAGAATTGATTGAATCTCATCTGGATTGGTAGGATGCAGAGTCTCAAGTAAGGTCGCAGTGAACGGTTGAGGACAGGACTCATCTGGGTGAAGAGTGTCGCAGATAGTCCGAACTTTCGCTTGGAAGAACTGGATGAACGTCTCAGCCATAACATGACTATCAGTGTGACGCGGTAGAGGGGTAGACTTCTTTCGATTCAAAAGACGGTTAGCAAGAGAGAAGAGCTTGCGTGAGTCGCTACCACAGTCGTCAACGAGACCAACATAATGTGAGCGTTTCGCCTTCATCAGCATGGAGTTTACCAAGTTCTTCTGAGCACACCATAGTTCTCTGTCGATGTGTAGCTTACCGTTGGAACGCCATTTACGTTCAAGTCTCCTGCGTTTCCTCTTAGCTGCGGAGATATCAGGATTGAACCAAGGACAGTCATTACGGTTCTTGATGGTTCTCGTCTTGGCCGGTGCATGAGAATCCAGGAGTGTGCTGAGCTGAAGATTGTACAATTGCACAGCATTGCATACACTGTCCGTATCAGAGGCTGTAATGGTGCAGCTGGCAACATCATTGGCAAACGCTTCTCTATTTATTGCCTTGATGTTGCGACAGGTAAACGTGGAGTCAGTTCGAAGAGGCCTTTTATGACGAAGCCGGCAGGTGATGGCAGAGTGGTCTGAAATACCAGGAATAACCTTCAGACCAGAGCAAAGCAGATTATCAGAGTTCCTCACGATGACTGCATCAAGTGTATGACCTTTGTCGTGGGTAGGAGAGGTGACAATTTGAGATACACCATGACTACTAAGGAGATCTTTGAACTTCTGTGTGTTCGGTGAGGACAGACTGTCCAGGTGGATGTTCAGATCGCCTGTGATGACAATAGGAGATGGCTTGAGGAGAGTCATATCAAGAAGCTCAGAAAATTCGTCGAGAAAGGCAGAAAAAGATTGATTGCCAGGTGGTCGATATAAAACCATGATGTCCAAGCATGATGAACTGTTAGAAATGGTCCCGTGCATTGATTCAAAAGTGTCATGTTCTTGTGGTGGATTCAAAACCACATTGAGATCGTTCTTGTACAGGAAACCGACACCACCTCCGCGCTTGGAGACTCTAGGACGATGGAGAAAGGTGTAACCACTAGGTCGAAGATCTTCAATGACAGCATCGTCAGAGGTTGTTAGCCAAGTTTCACAGATACATGTAAAATCAAAATGGTGATCTAAGACAAAGTCATGGAAAATAGAGGATTTGTTGCGAATCGAACGAACATTAAGAATACCTAATCTAATATAGCTACCTACATGGGCATGGTTACTACGCCTACCACGATGTGTCTTCCGCTTTCTTTTAATTCCAAGAGATACAATCCGATTCCAGGCAGTTTGGTTGGCATCAAACCAACTCTTAAAAGAGAATTATTCCTTGTGTTAAATGAATGAAGTGTTTGAGAATCATATTTGTAGTGTGAAGTAATGGAACTAGTAATGTGTTTTTGAGACAGGTTAGATTGATCACTATTAGGACCTGGATTCGGATTGATATCACCAGATATCAGCAACAAAGTCTGAAATGTAGATTCGGAGTTTGCATAATATTGTACAGGGGCTCCAACATACTTCCCCTTTAAAACACAAGGTTGAGAGGAGTGCATAAAGCTGAAATCCAGTGCACATTCATGATGCTGGAGCTGACAACAGCACAATAGGATTAAACAAAGTCCAAGAGGCATCATTGTGTACAAGATTATTATTACAGTACTGTTAACAAGCTAACAATAGACCTACTGCACAAATTCTCAAGTAACAAAGGTGCATTCAACAAAGGTGACTAAACAGCAACTTATCTGGCAATGTACACGGAGAGTAGAGTAAAATGGCTGTACAGTGAACAGAGTGGTCAAGATCCAAAAATCAAATGAGTAATTACAACGAAATACAAGCTTACCAGCCACTCAAATTAGTCTACCTGCTTCCTAACATAGTAACAAAACACTTGATATAATCAATACAACATGGAAATACACAAAAATAGCAACAATGAGCAGAAAAGTAAGAGTAATGTGGAAGGGCCACCAGCAGGCGCACACAACCAACAAAAAAAAAAAAAAAAAAAAAAAAAAAAAAAAAAAAAAAAAAAAAAAAAAAAAAAAAAAAAAAAAAAAAAAAAAAGTTTAGGCTACTTCTCGTATCTATACCACATGGGCTAAGCCCATTTTGGTCTACAATCAGTTTAGGCTACTTCTCGTATAGTCTAATACCACATGGGCTAAGCCCATTTTGGTCTACTTCTCAGAGAGCCTAATATCACATGGGTGTAACCTTTGTGATCTATTGCCAGTTTGGGCTTATTGTCGTTTGGTCTACACTAAGCTTGTTCTAATATGCTCTAGTCTAATTTAATCTCATGCAGAGATTTATAATTTCCACTTTATCTACTATTTATTTTCCATTTTCTCATATTTTTATTATATTTTGGGGTCACAACATCAAAGTTTACACAAAACTTTTTGAACATACTAGATGTTGGGAGTATAATTTGTTTCTGATATGGCAATGGTGGACTGAGGCATAAATTTGACTGCACACATTCAAGAAGCCATCTATTTTTCTTTAACAGTAAACCTTAATACTGCTTTGTCTTTTACTACTGCAGATATTGAGATCCACCTGGATGAGAACAATCGACCCATCAATCTCCGTGATAAGAAGAAAAGCACCGAGGGCTCCATTACCAAGCTAGCTGTATTGGTAACCTTGGTGAATCACTACCGTAAGAACTCCTCAGAGCTCCTTGGTGTTCATGTCATGAAGAGAAGACAATTGAAGATTACTGGTTACCATTTAGTTGAGGTAATAAACTTGAAGGTGGTATTATAATAATAATGATAAATATATGTAATATTTCAACCCGTACACTCCGGGGAAGGAGGAGGGTTGAATCACCCCCCCCCTTAGACATTTTCGACGACCATTGCCCTGCGCAGAATTTTTTAACTGCACCACTCGCTGACTTTTTTATGATACCCGGGTGTGCGGTTGAAAAAGAGTATGATTACGCATAAATTAGAATAATTCATTATAAAAATCTTTTTATTTCTGAACATTGACCATCCAGCCTTGTAGATCACATCCCACACTATTATCATGCCAATTTTCACAGCATTTGCACGATCGGCGGCTGAGATCTCAAGTGGGGGGGCTGATTCACCCCCCCACCCTCCCTGGTCATATCACACCCCAAAAAGCCTGGTCTGGTTAGGGTTGAAGCCTTGTACAGTGTTTAATGTTTACAAGTGCATATTATCATTATTATTATTATGAATATTTTATTGTTTTTGTTGTTATAATGATAGTAGAGTAGCAATTTACCCTACAACTTACAGGGCTGGCACACCTAGACGATTCACCAGTATGCCAGCTCATGATGACATACATATAGCAAGCCATTTTATTATTTAATCCTACAGATGACTTTCCCCAAGTTAAATCTCTTGGGACCATAGAAATCTGTTTTTCACCTAGGAGAAATTTGACCTAGAAGATGATATTAACACATTTGCATATTCTAGTCCTAAATAATGCAACATAATTTGTATGCAGCTGTCACTAGTCAGTCGTGCAGCACATGCAAAGTACACACATATGCTGTGCTGCTTTTGGCTACATCGGCACTGCCCCAAACATCTTGGACGTCACTTCACACAGCAGGAGGAGGCAGAGTCAACGTCCCTGGATCTTTGAACAGAGTCAAAGCATATGCAATCTAAGATTCGTCAAGAGTTTTGGCATTCTGAACATTTCAACTGCATAATAAAGGTCATATAATGTTGGTGTACGTGGGCAGCACGCCCCATCTGCAACTTGTACATATGTATGTGTGTCCACCAATGCCCACTTGAGTTCCTGGCAGGGATTACCTTTAAAATGATGTAAAATTTTTAGTGATATGAAGAATGATCTCAGTAATGCCAACTCATTGTCACTTTTCTTTTTATTTCTCACCATTCTTTGCACAGATCCCTTTCGACGAGTGGCACAAGGTCAGGGGCCGGAATATAGGAGAAAAGCAAAAGTATTTGGCACACAAGATTTTCAATAGGTAGTCTCTACGCTCCATTCGTAGACAGTGTGCTCATCACCAGAATGTGGAGAAAGTGAAAGTAAGCTACATATATTCAACAAGGTTTTTCCAGTTGGTCTACAGCTGCTCTGTCTATTTTATGTTTGATCTCATCCCACATGATCTTATCCCAGTTCATCTACAACCACTTTTTCTAATGATAATAATGGATATTTAGAGGTGCTAAAATAAGAAGTACCATAGCGCATACAATGTATGAATACTAATTTAAATTTTGCAATAATAACCACGATCAGCCATTCTAAATAGAAAGGGAAATCAATTATTGAGGAAAACGGTATGTCTTAAGGGACGATTTGAAGCCAGGAATACTTGAAGTATTTCTTATTGGAAGAGGGATGACATTCCAAGTCTTGGCAGATAGATAGATAAATTTTCACTTGGTAAAAAACCCCAAAACCTAAACAGATACAGTGTCTGATTTGCATTGGGGCCATGCCATAAATGAAATATACCAAGTAAAAGGCACCCAATCTTAATATACATGAATAACACAAAACAAATTGCAATTCTTACCAAGTGATGATACAAGAGGTAAGTTAATACAGTTTTTGCTGCTACAGCAAAACGTTTATTTGGCAGAGGAGAGTTTCGTCCAGGGAATGCAAGGTCTGCATGTGTCAGTGATTGAACGAAGATTACGAGAGGGTGTGTATACATGTACTTTGATGGTATTATTAAGATATTCAGGTGCCAATTGATTCAGAATTTTGTATGTAACAGACTTAAAACTGAATACGAATTCTATTAACTGTTTGTTCTAATAGAGAATTGAATCACAAGATGTAGTATATACACCTGGGGCCCGTTGCAGAAAGAGTTGCGTTTAAACGTAAGTCAAAATATCAATCGCAAGTCTAAAATGCGCGCTGTTGATTGGTTGAAAATGAAGTTGTGCATGACTTTTTATAGTTGCAATCGATTGCAACTCCTTCTGCAACGGGCCCCTGGGCCTCATCTTACAAAGAGTTATGATCGATCCAATCAATAAGAATTATAGAAAGCCAGCAACATCTACCTCTACAATACATGTTTCTTCAAAATATTTTCTAGTTATGAGGTATATTCATACATTAACTGTTTTCTTGACAATGCGGTATGCCTCTCTTTGTTTTCAAGGACATTGTGCAAATTTCATAAAGAAAAAATTATGACATGGATGGATTTCCATAGAGTTAGGATTGATTGGATCAATCGTAACTCTTTGTAAGATGGGGCCCAGGGGAGTGTTTCATGAGAAGGTTTGTCAGTGATTTTCATGGACTAATTTGTTCTCGGCCAATCAGATGCAGTAAGCTAGCTTATGACATAAGTCAGTGAAAATGACTGCTGCCTATTTGTTATAAGGACTGCCCCCAGTTCAGTAATCTGTGTACAGCTAAAACTGTATTAAATCAACCGTAACCAATTCAAGTTTTTTGTTTTGTGGAATAAAGCTGTCAGAGCTCCTGTGTCTACCAAACAATGGTACATGTGTCCACCTACAACGGCTCTAGCCTCATTTGGTTTACCAGCCTTCCTACAAAAAAGATTACTTATCTTCTACAGGTTTTCAGGATCAATTGTCTGCTCCTTGACAGTGATCCTTGTCCGTTTGGCTGGTTCCTTGGGGGTGGGGGAATGCTTTTGCATCAGAGGGCAGGTGATGGTAAATTGCCTAAAATTTTTTCCCCCTGTCCACATTTACAGCAACCTGTCAATGCACCTCAGGGGAGGGGCTTGTGGGTGAGGTGATCACTAAAAGGCAACCACCATACCTTTCAATTTCTCCTTAGCTAATATCAGCCAGCTGCCTTTCAACATCCATGAAGGAGAGTTGCCATCCTTGTGCGTGAACATTTGCTCTTATGCTGAGAGCTTTGGCTGGAAAATATGAAAATTCCGATTCTCTTCTTCCGCAACCCTCATTTTTATCAATTCACCAAAACTCTGTGAAGACACATATTGGTGTCTTTTTGCCTGCTTCAATTCGTAATTTCCAGCCCATTCCAAACACCACTTTGAAGGTTTCATCTTTAGATGCTTGAGTGATATCCCCTTTTATTCAACATGATCTTCCTATGTCTGTAATTCCACACTGCAATCACTAACCGATTCAAGAGTGTTTTGTTTGGTCGAATAGAGCGGTCAGAGGATGGCTCCTGAATTGACAGTTACCCGGTAAAACTCTACCAACTTTTCAACCATTTTGCCCTCGTGACTTGGACGTCAATTTATAGTATGATTTGCGCCATCTTACAGAATGCTCACCATGTTTTGAGATGGCATTCTTCCTTGTTTTGCAAACATTTTATTTCATTTTGCCACACCTTGACTAATACTTCCTCTCATTTAGGATTCGCATCGCTGCTAAGTAGTGACTATGTAATGCGGTTTTGGATATGAACATGATGTTTTGCTTCTCTTTCCCCCTATAACCCCCCACTATAACTTAGTCTAGATCCAGATCTAAACTATTTTTTAAAAATTCATGATGGCCAAAGTTAGACTGTCTCTACGACGTAGTAGAACTAGATCCAAATTAATAGAAAAGGACAATTAAGAGCTTACCTCATCTCTTTTAGAGCACAAAGCAAGTGTCACCCTTCTTATGACTCTTGATGCTGTTGCTCTACTGCAGCCATGGATAGTGGCTGAACTATCCAGCACAGATCCCGTGACATAGAACCGCAGTGCCACAAAAATTTGAAGTGATGGGGTTAGTGCATTGCTATGGCTCAACTACATTCATCATTAACTGCCATGTCAAAGATAACTTCAGGCTGCCTTGGTTGTTTACTGACATTGTGAAGTACAGCACATGCCATGATGACATCTGAAGCTCTGTCTGGTCGCATTTTGAGTCCTTTGGCAAGCTTGATGAATTTGTCTTTTCTATGGACCCACAGGTCCCTTGCCATCCACTCCCCAAAGTTCCTCCAAATCTGCCCAGAGATGGTTATGTTTATTTAGTTTTAGGGCAATTTCGGCCCACGTCTTTTCTTTGTCTTGAAATGTTATGTTTAAATTGAGTTTTGGTCACAAAATGTCCTCCCTTGTTGGCTTGCATCTTGGACTTTGTCACAGGAACCAAATGGTGAAAGCGCTGTGTTCCCTAAACTGTTTTGGCATCATGGAATCTTTATGTTAATTCTGAGTCATGCTTTGCGATTTCTTTTGGTGTTACATTAAAGAAGTGAATGCCTAGGATACTCTGGGTTCAGAAAGTCCATTATTGCATCGCTTGTAAGAATTGGGTTTGTGTACAGGCACTGCAGACTAGCCTTATTGAGCAACCGCTTCGCTGTCCCTCCTATTCTGTCACATGCACTCTTCCCATGACGTGTTGCTAAGATGTTCACAATTTGAACATGCAATTGTTAACTTTAGGCTTTCATTATGTTGATTGAAATTATTGCGGAAAGTGGCCAGTGAGTCGACAGGATGCTCCCAAATCAAGAATATGCCATCTATATACTGAACAAACAGTGCCGGTTTCTGAGGATGGTTTGACAGAAATTCCTCCTCTAGTGCAGCCATGCAAATGCTGGCAAATGCAGGTGCCATTTTCATGTCCATGGCCGTAAGAAATAAAAGATTGATTGGAGTTAAAATGAATGAAATACATTATTAATCTTGCTCTCAGGATCATGACTTTTCAATATAATTAGGACCCCACTATAACTTAGTCTATATCTAGATCTAAACTATTTTTTAAAAATTCATGATGGCCAAAGTTAGACTGTCTCTACGACGTAGTAGAACTAGATCCAAATTTATAGAAAAGGACAATTAAGAGCTTACCTCATCTCTTTTAGAGCACAAAGCAAGTGTCACCCTTCTTATGACTCTTGATGCTGTTGCTCTACTGCAGCCGTGGATAGTGGCTGAACTATCCAGCACAGATCCCGTGACATAGAACCGCAGTGCCACAAAAATTTGAAGTGATGGGGTTAGTGCATTGCAATGATGAAATCTGAAGCTCTGGTTGCATTTGGAGTCCTTTGGCAAGCTTGATGAATTTGTCTTTTCTATGGACCCACAGATCCCTTGCCATCCACTCCCCAAAGTTCCTCCAAATCTGCCAAAAAAGGTTTATGTTTATTTAGTTTGAGGGCAATTTTGGCCCACGTCTTTTCTTTGTCTTGAAATGTTATGTTTAAATTGAGTTTTGGTCACAAAATGTCCTCCCTTGTTGGCTTGCATCTTGGACTTTGTCACAGGAACCAAATGGTGAAAGCGCTGTGTTCCCTAAACTGTTTTGGCATCATGGAATCTTTATGTTAATTCTGAGTCATGCTTTGCGATTTCTTTTGGTGTTACATTAAAGAAGTGAATGCCTAGGATACTCTGGGTTCAGAAAGTCCATTATTGCATCGCTTGTAAGAATTGGGTTTGTGTACAGGCACTGCAGACTAGCCTTATTGAGCAACCGCTTCGCTGTCCCTCCTATTCTGTCACATGCACTCTTCCCATGACGTGTTGCTAAGATGTTCACAATTTGAACATGCAATTGTTAACTTTAGGCTTTCATTATGTTGATTGAAATTATTGCGGAAAGTGGCCAGTGAGTCGACAGGATGCTCCCAAATCAAGAATATGCCATCTATATACTGAACAAACAGTGCCGGTTTCTGAGGATGGTTTGACAGAAATTCCTCCTCTAGTGCAGCCATGCAAATGCTGGCAAATGCAGGTGCCATTTTCATGTCCATGGCCGTAAGAAATAAAAGATTGATTGGAGTTAAAATGAATGAAATACATTATTAATCTTGCTCTCAGGATCATGACTTTTCAATATAATTAGGACCCCACTATAACTTAGTCTATATCTAGATCTAAACTATTTTTTAAAAATTCATGATGGCCAAAGTTAGACTGTCTCTACGACGTAGTAGAACTAGATCCAAATTTATAGAAAAGGACAATTAAGAGCTTACCTCATCTCTTTTAGAGCACAAAGCAAGTGTCACCCTTCTTATGACTCTTGATGCTGTTGCTCTACTGCAGCCGTGGATAGTGGCTGAACTATCCAGCACAGATCCCGTGGCATAGAACCGCAGTGCCACAAAAATTTGTAGTGATGGGGTGTAGTGCATTGCAATGATGACATCTGAAGCTCTGTCTGGTTGCATTTGGAGTCCTTTGGCAAGCTTGATGAATTTGTCTTTTCTATGGACCCACAGATCCCTTGCCATCCACTCCCCAAAGTTCCTCCAAATCTGCCAAAAAAGGTTTATGTTTATTTAGTTTGAGGGCAATTTTGGCCCACGTCTTTTCTTTGTCTTGAAATGTTATGTTTAAATTGAGTTTTGGTCTCAAAATGTCCTCCCTTGTCAGCTTGCATCTTGGACTTTGTCACAGAAACCAAATGGTGAAACTGCTGTGTTCCCTAAACTGTTTTGGCTTTGTGGAATCTTTTTGTTAATTCTGAGTCATGCTTTGCTATTTCTTTTAGTGTTACATTAAAGAAGTGAGTGCCTGGGATACTCTGGGTGCAAAAAGTCCATTATTGCATAACTTGTACGAATTGGGTTGGAGTACAGGCACTGCAGACTAGCCTTAGTGAACCGTTTCACTGTCCCTCTTATTCCATCCATGCACCCTTCCCATGACTTGTGGCAAAGAAGTTCCATTTTTCTTCTATATATTGAAATCCTCTTGATGATAGCAGAGATTGAGAGAATTGTTTCTGTTATACTGTCCAGCACAATCGGCTGTAAAATAGTGGATTATCTTCATGGCAAAGAATGTGTCTGGAGGTACAAATTGACGACACATTCTCTTGTGTCTTCTAAAAACATACCTCTTTTCCGATTAATTTCTTTTGAATGTATTTTTATTGTAATTATTATGTACTCTTGTTTTAAACTCGTGTGTAAACGCTGTGATATAGTTAACTATGGAGAGCATACTAAATGCTAGTTATTATTATTATTATTATGGTCGATTCTCCTCATTTCCAGTAGCAGACGTTCTCTATCTAGTTGCAGTCTCTCCTTTTCCACAGTCAGGCGCTCCACCTCTAGTTTTGACCAAACGGTCCCATATTCTCTTCCACAACCAGCTAGGTGCTACTCCAGTTGCAACCTACATGTACAGTTCCATACTCTTTTCCACAACCAGCCAGGCGCTCCATCAGACTTTCAACCGACCTCTTTCTCCTACAGGAATTTTTGGGGGGCAGGTGCCCACATGCCCCCATAGTTCCCCTGCCTTGCCTTTTATTTCATTCACTCCTCTTCCTCCTCCTCTTTATTTAATTCGAATTGGAAATCTTCTTTTCCTCTCTTCTTCTTTTTTCTTATTTCCCCTTTATTCTCCTCTTGCACTTTTTTGTGGCTCTTTAAATTTGAAGTAGAACTCTTCTTGTAATTCTTCTATTAAACTCTCCCATCAAATATCACATGAACAAAGTTTAAACAATTATCTTAACAGTTATAATATAGAATGTTTTTTTCATGGACCTAAATCTAAAAATTATGTAATTTTGTCCTCGCATACATATAATATCTCCTTCCCTCAGAAAGGCTGTTAATGTATTTTGGCGCCAAAAAATTGAATTTTGTTTTATTGCTGAAATGGAAAAAGCAAGTCTTGAACTTTCTTCTGGTACCATTCTCAATGTGACGTCATTGTGACATATGGTAAGCGATCTGAAAACACCAGAGGATACAACATCTAAGTTTGGCTAATAATCAGAAATTATTGCACATCATGATTCACTGTGCGATTTCAAGTCATATATATGCATGTTGAGATGAGGGTCAACTCAAAGGATGATGCAGGAAACCAATCTTTAGCTGTAGCTTTCGTCTTTATTGACTTCTTAAAGCGGTCTGTAAAGTCAGACTATTATGGTGACAGATAGTAATTAGGATGCCTATTGTATCTGGTACGCAATGACACAAACATTAAGAAAATTGATTTCCTTCTTTGAACATGCGATTGTGAATTTGAAGCTTACATTACGTTGATTGAAATTATTGCAGAAAGTGGCCAGTGAGTCGCCATGATGCTCCCAAATCAAGAATATGTCATCTGTATACTGAACAAACAGTGCCGGTTTCTGAGAATGGTTTGACAGAAATTCCTCCTCTAGTGCAGCCATGCAAATGCTGGCAAATGCAGGTGCCATTTTTGTGTCCATGGCTGTACCCTCCTTTGAAGATAGTGGCTGCAATCATATTGGAAATATACTGTGCGTTAATATGAATCCAAGCTAAAGCCTCTACGTCCAGAGTTACGTCCATATTAAATGTCTGTTGGTGTAGAGACTCTGAACATCCATGGTGACGAGGGTGGAACCAGGGACAGTTTTGATTGATTGGATCTATTTCAAGAAATCAGTGGTATCCTTGATGTAACTCTTTTATTTTTTTAGATTATTTTTTTAGGTATGGTTGAAATCTCCCATCAACAAACTGAGACATTGGCTCGGGTTAAATAGTGAGCCAGCACTTTTAGTCCTCTTGGTGGAATGATAGAATGCTCTTTAGTCACTGTGATAATTGATTCATCCTCAGTGATTTCCTGATTGGTATTACCCCAAATTGCAACAAAAGCAAGTTCTTTGTTACCACTTTAGACAGCTTGTGGACTTAAGGTAATAAGTAAAACTGACTAAAACCCTAGGTTCTTTAGGCAAAGGTACATGTATACCGCTTACCTTTTGTCAAGAAAAAAATAAAAGATTGATTTGAGTGAAAATGAATGAAATACATTATTAATCTTGCTCTCAGGATCATGACTTTTCCATATAATTAGGACCCCACTATAACTTAGTCTAGATCTAGATCTGAACTATTTATTAAAAATTCATGATGGCCAAAGTTAGACTGCCTCTAAGTCTACGACGTAGTAGAACTAGATTTATAGAAAAGGACAATTAAGAGCTTACCTCATCTCTTTTAGAGCACAAAGCAAGTGTCACCCTTATGACTCTTGATGCTGTTGCTCTACTGCAGCCGTGGATAGTGGCTGAACTATCCAGCACAGATCCTGTGGCATAGAAGTGCAGTGCCACAAAAATTTGAAGTGATGGGGTTAGTGCATTACTCCTTTTAGAAGTGTGTTTCAATTTATCTTCAATTAAATCTATGATAAAGCTTACACCATCTCTGGTAAATTGGTATTTTCTGAACATATCTCTGTCATCGTACAGTTCAAAAGGATTGGATCTGTCGCGAAAACATGCTCCCTCTGCAGAGCAGCTCCAACAAGAGCATTTACTAACGCCATCTTGGTTGTCATGAGCAGTGGACGTGTCGGATGAAATTGGCATTTGTCGGCAGGTAAAGAGTGACCGATGAAATTCAAGATACTTGTCAGATCAAATTAGGGCACTTGTCGGATTTTTCATCCGTCAAAGTTTCATGAAATGGAAAATTGTCGGATAAAGCAGGACTTGTCGGATAAAACGTCCGACAAGTCCTTTCATGAAACGCCGCCCAGTTATATCGGGAGGAGAGACCTGCGGGTCATAGTGATTTAGTTCGCTTTTCGCCTACCAGGCACAGGTGACGCCAAACATAATCATCAACAGCATCATCATCAACTTCAACATCATCCAAACCTGAAATGGCCATTTGATCTAACATGTAATACATTTTCATTGGAGTGTCACACTTGCTCCTGCCAACTCCAAGAGGTTGCCCTATGAAATTATGAGGTTGATTTTCTATGTTTTAGCTGTACACAGACTGTACTTCCAGAAAGCTGGCAATTCGTTAGAAATTTTGATGAATATAGAAAGAGAGAAGAATGAGAGTCATAGTTGAGTTTTAAATTTTCATTCTTCATTGCAGACCATCTATCAGGAACTTATTTTTAAGAAAAAGGTTATGAGGGGAATCGAATCAATAAGGTAACAAAGGTCAATTCTATTAAATAAAAATAGAAAAATATATATTGTGGTAAGGTATAGTAGAACACCAAAGTTGAAAGTATTTGTGTACTTGATACTTTAAAAGAGGAAACAAGAATTCATTAGTGATGAATCACCATATGAAATATGGTGATTTTTCATTGTTATCTTATTTTTAATTGGAGTTATTTTATTTTTATTTTTGTTACTTTCTTTAATTGTTTAACTTTGTTAATTTCTTTATTCATTCATTAGTTTGTTTGTAAATATAGATGTATTCAATTTCTCTTATAACATATTTACAAATAAGTTCTTGAATATAGTTTGAAATAAAGATTAAAAAATTGACTCATCTTTGATTCTTCACTAGTTTTCTCTGTTTCTACAAATGGAAAGTATTTTGATACAATCGTGCATGGAAGTTATTTTTCTTTAAGTTTCTGAGACTTCTTTTGTTTAGTGTAATATCCAACTCAGTGATAAATAATGTATTCAGCTCACCTTTCATTTGATACCACATAAGTTCACAATATTGGTTATGTTATTCATAACTCATCGTATTTTAAAATGTTATTGTTTCAATACTCTGTACCGAGCCGCATTTGCAGATCTTTATCAGCTGCTCTGCTAGATACATGTAGGGCATTCCATTAATGAATTAAGTATGAAAGGTCATTGTTAATGATTAGAAAGTACGTCATCTCTTCAGGATGTAAGTTTTGAATGCAACTCACATTCCCAGTTTTCTCGTGAACATTAAACTGGAGACTGGAGAGAATCAATTGGGTTTTTTTTGGGGGGGGGGTGTAATGTTGTGCACATGATTTTCAGTTTAAAGGAAAATGATACTTAAATTAGCCATTCATTTCCATTTTCTTTGTCTAGTCTAACATAATAATAAAGCGGATGATATAAGGCCAAGTCAAATTCAAACTTAATGAAATTAATGACCATCTTTTGCATCTTCCCAAGGTATCATTTTCTTATCTAAGAGAAACTTGTGCTCATGTCGTTCTGTTGGAGTGGGTCATTGAAAATTTGGAGAATTTAATGAAATTCTGTTAATAAACATCTTTGCATCCTCCAAAATAATTGAATACTATAGAAAAGGAAACATGTTCTTGTTCAATGCACTTCACTTTGAATTGATTATTTTTTTTAATCAATGAACATTTTCTACCTTCCCCGATAATTTATGTACTTTTCCAAGGGAAACTTGTATTCATGCAATTCAGTTGAGTTGACACTATATTAGTGTGGATTCTGTAGGCTCATTGATAAGCGACTTGATTGAAGGTTAATGTACTTTGCTACATTTCCATTTTGTTGATGGAAATGCTATTGTAATTGTAAACCTTTTTTTAAAATGATAAAAATAATCGGACATATCTATCCAGCCAATGATTTGAACCTTGTCCATTAGAACTGCAGTGTCTTTTTCTGCTAGTCTACGAGGACTGGATCCTTCTGAGTGTGCTCTTAAAAATACAATAGTTATACTCTGCACTCACCCTGCAATCATGAATACTCATGTTTAATTCAAGTTACTTCATGAATATTCATGAGCATGCAGAATAAACACTGGTATAGTCTCAACCATTCATTTGGAGTGGATTCTTGAAAATTCAAAGAATTATACATCTTTTGTATTTTTCTCAGAAACTGTTACAATTCTAAAGGAACTTGTATAGTTGTTTGAGTGGATGATGGATCCTAGAATATTCAAAGAACTTGCAAAGGGACTATCCTGGAAACAATGACTGGTAGAAAAAAACGGCTCGGTGTAAAAATGGCAGAGGTAATAATGGCAGAGGTAAAAATGGCAGAGGTAATAATGGCAGAGGTAAAAATGGCAGAGGTAATAATGGCAGAGGTAAAAAATGACAGAGGTAAAAATGGCAGAGGTAATAATGGCAGAGGTAAAAATGGCAGAGGTAATAATGGCAGAGGTAATAATGGCAGAGGTAAAAATGGCAGAGGTAAAAATGGCAGAGGTAAAAATGGCAAAGGTAAAAATGGCAGAGGTAAAAATGGCAAAGGTAAAAATGGCAGAGGTAATAATGGCAGAGGTCATAATGGTATAGGTAAAAAGGGTCTTAAACCCCCGTGAAAAAAAAATCAAAAAGTCCCCGCATGTAAGCCCTACATAGATTAACTAAGAAAGGTTCTAAGAAAATAAAAATAATGGAAAGGGTGACATTTTTACACCAAATTGATAATCTTTTGGCTGGAATATCTTATTTTTTCTGGACTCTCATGGACGGCCTTCTCATGTCAAATCGCTGTATTAATATTCAAATTTGAAGCACACTCTTGATCGCAATTGTACTTAATTCATTACAGGGAAAGTTCAACCTCAGTTAAAAGTCATTGTAGAATAGCAACAAACAAAAAATGATATTGGTGAGGGTTTTAGGAAATCAATCGAAGATTTAAAAAGCTATACTTTTATATTTTAATGATGACGTCATTTGCGAGCAGCTTTCCCATATTTGGTGTATAGAAAATATAAATGAAATGTAATTTTCTAGAAAAAAAACTCAAATGTTTTTTTTTATCTTCAGTATATATCAAGAGACAAATAATTTCACTGACGCTCCTGAAATATTTTTAAAAACAATTATGAACCATTTTATAGTGCATAAAATGTCATGGGGCAGCTTCCCATATATGACGTCAAACCCTTTGGGAACCTGCATCCACTTGGACTAGCTGCATTGAGGTATTGCTCTAAAAACTGAACAATAATTGTATCATTTACATTTAACATATCACATTAATCAGGGGCAGATCCAGGATTTTCCAAGGGGGGCACATTTTCTTGAAAAATGACACGCAAAAAAGTTTTTCGCCTACTAACTCGTCCACAAAGATAATTAGCAAGCAGAAAAGGGTCTCGCTTTAAAAAGGGGGCACACATGAGTTAGCATATTTGCTAAGATTCTAATTGTACGTCTCAAGGGGGGGCACGGGCCAGCAGTGCCCCATGGATCCGCCAGTTACATCAATATCTATTCATCATGATCCATCATGATGTGGAAATAAAAAAAAATACTTTTATTAAAGAATGTTCAGTTATTTTTTTTTATCCAGGTTAAATTATGAAAGTAGTTCGAAGTAGACCCGAACTTGTTCGTTTCAGAGGGTTAGTGGCTGCACACATTGGTGTTTACATTTAAAAAATCGTTGGGTTTGTATGTAAAGCGTTGTTCTGCTTACGAGCTTAAGATCCTTCCATCATACAGTCACTAACTGAAATCATTTTGGAAAGAAAATGCTTGAGTTTAGTCATATAAATGACAGAGTATAGATCTTTAATGACAAAAAATCAACATAATATTTCATCAGTTTTTATAACCCATTTCGTCGACAAAAGTCCGGTCATGGATGATATTATTATGATGTAACCTATCTTTATCATCTTTACCTCATTATTACCTCTGCCATTATTACCTCTGCCATTTTTACCTCTGCCATTTTACCTCTGCCATTTTTACCTCTGCCATTTTTACATCTGCCATTTTTACCTCTGCCAGTACCTCTGCCATTTTTACCTCTGCCATTTTTACCTCTGCCATTTTTACCTCTGCCATTTTTACCTCTGCCATTTTTACCTTTGCCATTTTTACCTCTGCCATTATTACCTCTGCCATTATTACCTCTGCCATTTTTACCTCTGCCATTTTTACCTCTGCCATTTTTACCTGGCACCAAAAAAACAACACTAGCTGATCAAAGACAATCACCTTATTTTCACCTTATTTTTCATCAGATTGTCAGAAGGAAAATGCACAGCACCCACCATTGTCCAAGGTTCCCGTATGAAATGAATATTTTCAGGATCCATTAAGAATTGTTACAGAATATATATTTTTATGAAAATTGTGCCTTGCCTTGTTGAGATGTAAAATCTTGAATTATATATGCTTGCTACTTAAATAAACATTGCTCACAATTTGTTAATTGCAATAAAGAAGATCAAATGAAAGTAAAACAATTTCTTTGTTAATCATTTATCTCTACATTGATTTATTAAGATTGTATTCACACAAACGACAGTGAGAAAGTGAAAATATAACTCATTTCACATGAGGAAATCAGGAATTATTTTATCTACAAGGACTACAGAATTATCAATTCTTTGAAATATATTTTCTCATTCACAGTCACCAACCACAAACATTTGTAGTCCTTAAATGCATGTTATGTTGTAAAGTTATGTGAGAATCTTCAGATCACCAATACATATCTGAAGAAAGTAGACAGATGAGCTAAACTTCAATATTCCTCACTCTACAGGTGCATGAATGCTAAATTTAAGGGGCCAAACTAAGCATGTTAAAACAAAATAATGGCTGGTGTGCTTTCTCTCTGTGGGTATGAAATCAGGTCTTGAACACTGATGAAATATCTCCTCATAATTTCAAGCGTAGTAAATGTCAATCGCAAATATTGCAGTGTCTCACTGATCATCCCCCCCTATCTCTTACTACCTACAAAATTCGAGCTTCGACAATCTTCCATACAAACCGTTTCTAACTGCCTTTTCAATTTGTGTTCTAAAAATTGTTTGCACTCCCCAAATTAAAGCATAAAAGAACATTAAATAGAATTAAACATAAGAAACATGTCTGTTTGTTGTATCAATATTGGTAAAGTCTCTGGTACATCATACAACTTACCGGTATACATATGTGCTTCATAAATAGCATTATCATTGTAATTGTCACAAGATACATTAATGAAATACTTGTAGAATATAAATTATGATAATGTGGCACCAAATGGTGTGGACGGAAGTTATATTTTCTTAGCATAACAGTCTGACATATTAGGCAAATTGATTGAATTAATATATCAAAACTCAAATATATTCATAAATACTATTCAACTACTTAGTACTTACAACACTAGTGCAACTGAAAACTTGAAATTTTCAAATAATATGTATCTCCTTTGTCTAGATCTACCATCTTTAGATTTGAGTCATGTAAATATCAGATGAAATGATTTTCGGTGATGACACCAACCTATTTAGTAGGCATGAAATTCTTAATCTGCATCTGATTGGACAAGAGCAACATTGTCAGTGAAAACCATATTAGTAAAAATGCTCTCCTGCTACCAATAGTTGCATTACACTTTAAATATGGTGAGTAATGGTGTAAAATACAAAGCAAAATACTGTAATTAAGAGTAAAGCACCAGGCCGAAAAATTGAACTGTCCAAGTTTTAGATCTTGGTTTGATTCTGTTGAATAAGGCTTATTTTTTTGTCACATTAGCACATGAAGTAAGACTATGTCTTCGATGTAATGAATAGAAGAGATGAAAGCAATAAAACTAGAACCAAATGAATCTGTGCATAGCTAGACCCCATTAAAGGCGTTATTTTTTGAAGTTCTAGGAGCAATACTTTAATATTTCACAATACTTTAATTGGTGCTGAATATATTCAAATATATAGATCTTAATATGAACATACTACTTTCTCTTATGGGCATGTGATATGTGTAAATACTTATGGCTTTACACTGTAGTACCATTGTCTAGGACTTGTTCATTTTGTACGAGTTTACAAAACAAGCTTTACTCAACAAAAAGCTTACTATTAGCAATAAATTCAAATTCAATTTTACAATTGATTGATAATAATTTTATTGGCAATGCAATAAATCATTAAATCCAACACTTGAGGTCAATTTGCAAAGTTGCATTGCTGATCTTAATATATAAAAGGTTGGCACCTCGCATGAATTCAGACCACAAAACACAATGAATTGATTTTCGTTATCTTTCAGAAGAAATTTTACAAGTCATATCTATTTTTTTTATGCTTCTTGAAAAACATTTCACATCTAAACGCAAATTTTTTTCAAAATATTTTCTAGATATGGGCAATTCCACAGGTTGGTCCAAATCATGTAACGTGAGTAACCGACACATTCCAAAGATTTGCCAGGAGCATAATAGAATTTCCCAAGTTTTGTTTTTATACAAAGGATAGTCAGACTGTGCACTTTGTTGTGATAAAGAGACGTTTAGTTCTTATCAATAATAATGGAGTTACAGCTCCAAATATGAGTCAAGGTGTCTCCAAATGTAACGTAACCGTGGAATAGCCCATATGGTGTATATTCATACACAACATTCATCATTCTCTTTAAGATTCAGTGTGATACTCTTTGTTTACAAAGGAGATTGTGCAATTTCCTATTGAACAAACTATGGTATGGATGGATTTCCATACAGTTGAGATTGATTGGATTAATGATAACACTTTGTAAAACGGGACACAGGGGACCATTTCATGAAAGTTGTCAGCACTGACAAGATGTCTTTCTCTGACAGTTACCATAGTAACAGTCGGAGGCCATAGCTTCTCAGCCAATCAAAAGCAAGGATTTCATAGAAATAGTGAGCACTGACAATTTAATCAGTGCTGAAAACTTTCATGAAACACCCCCCTGATCTTATGAACCATTGAAAGAGGAAATAAATACCATTGATAAGTTTCGGTGGTAACACTACACATGACAAAAAAAACAAAACTTTAAAATTTCAATAAAAAAAGATGCTCAATTAACATGGCATGAAACGATATGGTTTATTTCTTCCTACCAAATTCATTAACATTTTACCTCATAATAATCTATTTCACCTTTCTATATTGGATTTGAAGAAGTGACAATGAAACTTGAACAGAGGAATCACAATATATTACAATTCAAGGTGATATATAATCTTTTATATACATGTACATTTGCGCTAAAGTTCTCTGATCCTATACATCTATCAGGTCTAACCAATTGAAGTAAAATGTATATATTTAAATTAGCATTATGAAAACTTTGATATAGCTTCATATGATGACAGTACACAAGACTACAGCTGTGTCTGAACTATCGGTGCTGTTCAATCTTTCCTCCTCCATTAAGGTACGAGTAAGAGTGGGATCCAATCTCATGAAATCTCACTGCTGTTCACCTACAGGCAACGTCGCAGCCAACTTTGTGCATTGTGATGGGTGACCAGTCTTAATTATCCAATGATTGACATCCTTCTCTGCTTTGTGAGAGTCCAAGTCTGTATGCGCAACAACCTCATAATCCCTGCCAAAGGGTGTTCTGTTAAAGATAAAAGACGGTGGTTGCAGCAAACAATTATTTCTTGAGAAAGTCTTTAAAATCAAGGCTAATTGTCAAAATATTATCATCTAGATCTGGTACATTAATGTCAACTTATCTTTGTAAAAATCATGAAATCTTAGCTTAAAATGGATAATTCTGTTGATCACTAACACAGAAAAGCATATGTGGGACAGTGTATTAATATTGCTTCGAAAAATACTTGACCTTTGATGGAATTCTGTGCTTACTTTGCTAATTTCTCAGCAATTACGCATTTTCTTTCAGAGCGATTTGGCACATATTTTTCTTATTTATACATACGGGTACAAACACTTTGGTGGTAATTCATTGGATTCTGTTCGAACTCATTTTGAGATTGTTACCACCACTGGAATTTATCTTTAAAATAAAAGATATTGATATCCATCATATACATATGTGGGACCTCCCAGTTAAGAAAACTATAAAAAGTTGGTTGAATTTTGTTTTTTTTTTCTAAAGTTTGAGAGAAAAAAATCCTGAACTTTAGAATGGTACATGTATGTAACTTATTAATATACAAAATGCCATTTTACCATCTGATTTGATAAATGAGAATTTCAGGGAGAGAATTAAAGACCAAGGTAAAAACAAGGTCATATGACAATTTGGCTTATTACAGAGAGTCATGCTTGACAATTTAGTGAGGATTTCGATCCAGGTGGCACATATTTGTATATACCCAATAGGTGAAGGTTACAATCAATGGTCGATCTGTGGTGATGTTTCATAAGGAAAGCCAAAATCATTTTCCCAATCATTTTTAATTGTTTTAACTGAAATTATGATATGCAGGTGTTGAAAACATCCATTCAGGATAAAAGTATTATATTTGCCACAATTCAAATGAAGTCGTTTGAAAAATAGTGTAAATTTGGTAAATCATGAGGAAACAATTTTGGTTTACACTTTGGCGCTTCATAGTTCATGAAGTGGTTTGTTAAAAAAAAAGCAATATGAAACACCTCTGGGGAGCATTTTATGAAATGACTTGGATGTCTTATCAGACAAATCCTATCTTATTTGACAGTTGCCATAGTAACAGTGCTTCTCAATTCAATTTCAATTCAATTTCAATTTATTTTCTCATAAAAATCCATACAAAAACACAACATATACAAAGCATCGTATTAACAAAATAGAAAAACAACAACAAATAGAAATAAACATTGGATTGAATATGAGAGGGACAGCAAGAAAGGAACGAGTCTTGTGATTAGCTGACCCTAAAACATAATAATCATACAAAGACTTTAATAACAAAGAAAAAAAAATCACTAAACTACAACATAAAGGGGGGGGGGGGTGCCTAATATGCCTAAATTAAATTTATACAAACAAACTTTATGAATAACTATTTAAAATAATTTGCCTTGATTTTGACTTAAAACATTTAATGAAACTGATTGCCTGATATCTACAGAAACAGAATTCCAGAGTTGTGGTCCTTGAAATAAAATTGAGTTTTTAAAAGATGAGAGTCTTGGCTTAGGTAGATGAAAATCCTTTGCATTTCTTGTGTTTTATCCATGGAAATCACTATTGAACTTAAAAAATGTTTTGATATAATCTGGCAAGAGGTTATTGTTACATAAATACATAAATATAAGAATGTGAAATGCATGAATATCACAAAATTTTAATACATTCAATTCGACAAATAGAGGATTCGTATGGGCAAGATAAGGAGCATGAGACATAATTCTTATTGCACGTTTTTGTAAAATATATAATCTATAAATGTGAATGCTACTTGCACTTCCCCAGGCTAGAATACCATAATTGAGGTATGGATATATAATAGCATAATACATCAGTTTTAAAATCTCCTTGGGAAATGATCTTAATCTATACATAATCCCTATATTTTTGGCAAGCTTATTGCACAGATTATCAATATGATTTTTCCATGTAAACTTATTATCTATTGTTATTCCTAAAAATTTTACTGACGATACACACTTAATATCTGTATTGCACATTCTAATTGAAAGACTATCTGGTAAACATAAATTACTAAATATCATATAATTGGTTTTGGCAAGATTAATTATTCTGTTTGCATAAAACCACTCAGATATTAATTCAAGTTCAGAATTGAATAAATTGTGTAAAACATGATAGTTTGTGTGAGATAAAAACAGACTAGTGTCGTCAGCAAACATAATACAATGTAACAAGTTGGATACTTTACTAAGATCATTAATAAAGATGAGAAACAACAGCGGTCCTAAAATAGAACCTTGAGGAACCCCACATGAGATAATCTGAAGCTGTGATTTGCATTTGGATATTTAAACATATTGTTTTCTGTTAGATAGATAACTTTTAAATAATTTAAGTACATTACCTCTTATGCCATACAATTCGAGTTTTTTCAATAAAATAGCGTGATCAACTGTATCGAAAGCCTTTTTCAAATCTAAAAACATTGCTATCAAATATTTCTTATCATCAAGTGCGTTGGTAACAGTATGGACAAAATCAATAAGAGCCGAAGAAGTTGAATGACAAGCACGAAAACCGTATTGATGGAGAGATAATATATTGCACTTGTTAATAAAATAATCTATTATATATACACTTTTCTAAAATCTTAGAAAAAATTGGCAAGACTGATATGGGTCTGTAATTTGAAACGTTTTCACTTGGACCATTTTTATATACAGGAACAACACGAGCAATCTTTAATTCATCGGGAAATATACCGAGATCTAAACATTGATTGAATATTGCACAAAGGGGTTGACATAAAATATGTATTGATTTTTTATAACCTTGATACTTATATCATCATACCCAGGACTGCAATCACTTTTTATGTTTGACTCAATATCAATGATCTCAGTACAAGTGATTGGTTTAAAAAAACAAGTCCTTGGATTTCTATCCAAATATCTACAAAAATTCAAATTTAAATTATTACCCTGATCAACAGGAAAATTCATTTCAGTTACAATCTTGATAAAATATTCATTGAATACATTACAAATATCAGAGGTATCATATCATACTTGATTACATTTCAAAAAATCAATATTGCACTTTTTATTTTCACGACCCATTGCACAATTAACAGTATTCCAAGTTTTTTTCATATTTCCTTTGGAATTTGCAAAACTTTCCAAAAAATAATGTTTTTTAGCTTCTTTAATCATATTACTGACTTTATTTCTACATTTTCTGTACACTTCTTTTCGATATGGTGATGGATTTTTTAGATAAAGTCGATATAAACGACATTTTTTCTTTGACAACTTTCGAATATCAAAATTAATCCATGGTTTATTCTTTTTAGGTTTTTTTCTTCAAATATTCCAAGGTGAAACATGAATTATATACATTTAAAAACTTACCTAAAAATTGCACGTAAGTTGCATTTGGATTATTATTGTGGTAAGACCAATTGACCATTAGAAGAGATCTTAAAAAACACTTAATACTATTGTCATTGATTATTCGAAGCAGTTTATCCAAATTTTGCTGTGTGTTGATGTCGTTCCAGCTAATAGAGTATACAGGTAAATAATCACTGATGTCAGTTATTAGTATTCCCGATTCAACTTTGCATGTATATCATTGGTGATTATATTATCAAGTAAAGAGATTGTGTCATCCGTGATTCTGGTAGGATGGTCAATCAATGGATACATATGATGTGATAATAATAAATTAATGAAATTATCAACATATTGCACTTTACCCACAATTAATAAATTGATATTGTAATCACCTAATAAATGAACTATTTTATTTTCATTATTTACAATACTTAAAACATTTGAGCATCTCTCAAAAAAATCATCAATTGACTGATCTGGGGGCCTATAGATTGAACCAACAATAATACCAGAATTATTATTGACGACTTCCACAAATACACTTTCGATACAACTATCATTGTGTTCTAAGTCGGAGCGTCTTATGTATTGCACACTATTATTTACAAAAATTCCAACTCCTCCCCCTCTTCTTGATAAACGGCTAACACCTTCAAAACTATATCCATCTATATTACACAAAGGGTGTATCGTGTGCTCCCGGAACCAGGTTTCCGTGACACAAATTACCGTAGGTTTAAGTTTCACACTGTTTAAAAATAAAATTATATTATCAAAATTATTGAGTAGACTTCTTGAATTCAAGTGGATACATGAAAAGGGATTTGTAGATTTTGCTCTTCTCTCAATATATGTGTTAAACTCATCAGGTGTGAAATATTTCTTACAAGGAGAAAATTAAAAATTATCAAGCGATAGAAATTCATGCAAGATGTTTAAGTCATGGTTGCAATTGTTTAAGCATTCTCTAAAAAGATTAAACAGTAGACATTTAACAACAACAAAGAAAGAAATAAAACACATCAATATATTCATAAAAGTACATAAGAATGTGAAAAAAGGCAATATCATTAAAACATGCATGGAGTTCACCGGGGTAAAAGATATGTTCGGTGTGGTATTACCCACATAATAATTCATTTAAGAAGTGAGAACAAATGTTTATTACATGCATTTCTTTTTGTATTGTTCTGTTCGTGTTCTGTTTGTTTCAAGTTTATTCAAATCTTCTTCACAGGTAATCAGCTTATTCATGGTCTTCCCTCCTTGGGCTGGTAGCAGGGCCATGATGCGACTATCGGATGACCAGCACTGCACAACTTTACTGTGTTCACGTGTTTTCTTCAACAATTTCTGATTTCTCACAGTAAGATCCTCCACGATGATGATGCCGGCGGACCCCTTCAGAATCCTTCTCTTTTGGAGTATTTCTTTCCTTTTCCTATATGAAGTAAGTTTCACGATTATTGGACGCGGAGACAGCGGATGGTCTGAGGACTGGGGCCTTGCTCTTCCTGTACGGTGCGATCTGTCAATATCTCTGGTTACATCAATCCGAATTCCTAGCTTTGACTGACAGATGTCTGAAACAATGTTGTCTGTGTTTTCTCCTTGTGTTTCATTTTTACCTAGGATTCTGATACATGATCTACGAGAATATTGCTCTAGACTGTTAACACTTCGATCAAGCATTTCGATTTGGGGTTTTTGTGTTGTGGTGACTTTTGTTAGATTCTGAATCTCTCCATTCTTGGAATCCATTTCCATTTTCAGGTCGTAGATGGAGCTCTGCAGTTTGTCCAAGCGTTCAATTAACTCTGACATTTTTTTATCCACAGCTCTACTGACAGCCGAGTCAAGAATCTTAAGGAACTCTTCATTTTGTAATAGGTCTTTAATCACTTGGCATGTTACAGCTGCTGTTTGTCTGGTATTCATTGAGCCTGGAGCAGGAGCTGGACCAGCCATTGTTCAGAATAAAGCCCGTAGTACTTTCTATTCAACAAGGTGTTGGGATGAATACACTATTAGGCTTTCACTCTCAACTAATCTTGTTCAGCACAGATAATAACAATGGCTATTAGTATACACGCAAGTGGTGATATTCAAATGAGGAAAAGAGCAATGAACTTGAAGATCACCTTCAGGACATACAAGAAGAGATAAAGTTTACTGGAACATCACTAGATCATATACATGGGACTGTAGATCAAATTCAACAGATCAGAATGTTTTACTTCCACATGATTTTTCCTGGTTTACACTCCAATGATGAAAGGAAAATGTTACATGGTTAATAAAAGTCAATCTCACAAAGTAACAGTGCTTCTCAACCAATCAAAATCAAGGAAGTTATCAGATCTGACAACTTGTCAGATTAAATAAAAATGTTGATGAAGTGCTCCCCTGCACTCAAATAAATAAGTTAATATTTGAAAATATGGCAAAAAGGAAAATGAAATGGCTTCAAAGAAGAAACCCCTTGATGTGATACGGTGATACCTATCAAAATAGCACAGAAAACATACCTTGTAGTCATTCCGCTAATAACACAAAGACTCTGATTTGTTTTGCAGTGGTTGAAAACTATTTTCTGATTTACCTGAAAATAATGTGAAAGGAAAACATGTAAAATCTTTATATCACTGAAGGGACTGATCATGATAGTAATATAAGTGGCACTAAATGACTACCCAAGTGGTATTTCATTCATCTTAGGGGATGTTGCAAGAAAATATTTGCAATCAATTGCAAATTTCTGTGGCAAAATTAATTCCAGTGTATCAATTTATTTGTAATCAACATGAAAGATTTAGGGATCCATAATAAACTTTCTTTGTGAAAGCCCTCATTACTTATTAGCTGAAGATCCGGATTTTTTTTTAAGTGTGGTACAGTTTAAAACAAATACAAACAAGGACAAAATATAATCTTCATCAGATGGAAGAGTTGCAGCAGAATATTTATAAACTGGTAATGAAAATCTTTATAGAAATGTATTTTGGTATGAATTTATAAATGTCCCCTGTACAGACTTTTAACCCGAGTGTCTCAACATTTGAGTGAATGAAAGCAAAGTTACTAGTACACTAGAAACACCCACCTGAGGTCCTGCAGAGAATGTTGCATTTTGAACAAAAATAACAAATCAAACTAAGTCCATAATACTTGCATTTTGTTGAAAATCATTTGCGTTTCATTGCAACCCTTTTTGCAATGGGCCCCAGGCCTTGATTACCAGTAATAATGGCATGTAGCAAAAGTAGTACTAGTAACTTACAGGGACTTCATATCCTTCTGATTCCATTCTGATTTGGGGATT
Source organism: Lytechinus variegatus (assembly GCF_018143015.1). Taxonomy (NCBI): domain Eukaryota; kingdom Metazoa; phylum Echinodermata; class Echinoidea; order Temnopleuroida; family Toxopneustidae; genus Lytechinus; species Lytechinus variegatus. Next base: position 2,535,946 of record NC_054744.1, on the reverse strand, counting down.
GAAATGAAGGATGCGCCATTCCGTCAGGTAAGGCGACTCGGATTCCTCAACAAACGTCACCTTCTGCAATCTTGACTTCTCCGCTGAGGTATGGAAAGACGCTCTATCACTTTGCATGTAAAGCTGTAAGGACAAAATTCAGATTACCAATAAAAGCACACAGTTCAAATGCTGCTTCTACTTCATTTTTAAAAAATCCCTCAAGTTTGAAAGATTGATAAATTACTTTACTTACGAAGTGCAACAATGTTTTTTTTCTAAGCCCCCCCCCCCCAAAAAAAAAGGCAAGATGAGATGAAACTGAAACATATTTGAATACTTACATTGCCTCCTACACCAGGAAGAGTACAGAGCCTGAAGTGTTCGCCGTATTTGAGAGTGGTACCAGGTTTGGTAGAATTATTTACCCTGAAAAAAAATTAAATCCAAGAGAATTACCTTGTAGATATACATGTACCTAACATTAGGATTAACAGTCAAGTTTTTATGAATGATCAATGAGAAAACATTTGAGAGGACTATTACAGAAGTTGATACCACAGGGCACCTCCCTCCCCCCCCCCCCTCAAATAATTTTCAAATAGTGAAACAAGGGGGAGGGAGAAGGAAGCTTATATTTACAAGGAAAGGTCTGGGAATGTAACCCTGGAATACCTCTTCAATTCCATTGAGGAAAAACATCACCTTTATCATCTCCCCCCCCATGACCCCATCCCCAATCAAAATATCCTAGCACAGCCCCTAAACTCAAGTCTCCATAAATTTGTTTGCTGGTAGAGCTGATTATATAATGATTAATGAAATAAAGTGGTTTGCATGTGTGTAAATGGTAAAGAAAAAGGTCTTGATACTAGGGTTTTGTGTATGAAAACTCTTAACTGTTGGTGTAAACTACCTGGGGTCCAGGGACTTCTTGGAGGAAATGAGTTCATTAAAGTGAACCATCGAATTGTTCACATTCACCCAAAATATAGGTCATTTGTGTTATAATATAATTTTCCTGTTTCATTAAATTCATTTCAAATATTCCTCACAATAAAACTGCTTTACTGATCAACTTCAACCTTGGGTCATGCACACATCATACAGAAGTATTGATGGTCTTGATTATATTTGGCAGTCACAAGGGGTTGAAGGTCACATATTTCCTTTTAAAAAACAAACAAGACACTCATGCATTTGAGATTTTTCTCATATTTTGATACTTACGGTGTGATTACAAATGTGTTCCTAACACAAGGGTCAGTTAACCTGCTTGCAGAGGCATTGCAGGTCCCTTCAAACTTCATGCTCTCGTGAATCTTGCTCTCTGACATAGCAACAGAGAGGACATTGTCTTGGCGCGGCTCCACCCCTGGCTGGGTTCTTACTTGGTCTGCATCAGCCAAGTTCATGATGACCACGGTGTCTCCATAATGAGCGTACCCATCCACACTGACCGACAACTCACACTGTGGATCAGTAATGTTGTGTTAATGTGTTAATTTGGCACTATGAAGTGCCAAATGAGCAATTCCACAAAATGGACATGAACATGACAGTACAGGCAGTTTCAAAGAACACACTTTAAAAAACACTTTCCAGTATTCAAACAGATCTTGCAGGGTTTCACCATATATTTATATTAAAAGACAAGTTCACCCAAACCAAAAATTGATTTGAATAAAAAACCAAAGTTCAAACAAGCATAAATCACTGAAAATTTCAAAATCAAAGGTAATAAGAAAGAAAGAACATAAACAAGACAAATATTTGTTGTACTGGATATTTTCAACTTAAAGATTAATTACGCCTCACACACATTTGTAAATAGTTGTGACACAATGATTTGTCTGTTTTTCCTTTTTTTATCATTAGCTAGTTTCGTTTTGACTTTTTAGCATCTATATTTTTTAATATTTATGTATGTATTTTATATATCAAAAGGTGTGACAACGGCTCAAGCTTCTGCTTATATTGTCATACCATGGCATGTCTGTAACCTTGGTATAATCAGTTATGTAAATGCTCATAATTATACATCTTTTCTTATGTAAAAGTAATATTTACTTTTGTGATGGTCACACTATGTACATTGTCATGACATGATGTAACAAAATAAATAAAAGTTTTGCTTCATTTTACAAATGATGGTGGTAACAATACCGGTAATCATAATAAGGACAAAAACACTCTTTATCGTTATTTTCATTAGAAATTCAATTATCATTATTATTAGGATTTTAAATCAGTTATCTTGGAAAATTTAATATCCATTGTTTAACCATTAATACTATGACCAATAGATACAAGAATAAAAATTAAGTTCTTGTGCTGTATATATATATAAAACTATTATAACAAGCTTTCATAAAATTGATAATTTTATGTAAGAATACCCCCCCCTCATTCTATGTGAGCCATATGTAATTCACAAGTTCAATCTTTTCATTCAATTATTCCCAATGCATCCATTCTCATGCAATAATCCAAATTTGTGATGTATTCCTGAAATCCATCTATAAGCAAAGTGCATATAAGATGAAATTTTTTAATGAACCGGTTGAGTTCACCATCTAGCTCATCTGATGCTACTGTCTGGTGGAAAATTGTATCATGCATATGTTATGAAGGATAAAATGGGTGTGCGTGATCACAGCCACATCAGGTATCTTGAATGCATTGCTCTTTGATGAAGAATTGCATTACACATGCATGTACATGTCCATTATATACATGTAGTACCATTATAAGTGGATTCTGAACACAACGTTCCAGCAGTCAAAAGTAAACATACACCGACGTAAATTTCAATTGAAATTAAAATCATTTTCATGTCATGAGTGGGTTATTCATGCACCAAAGATGCCCGATAAAACTGCAATGCACGACTGATATCGGAGTAAAAAATTCAAAATGGTAAAAAATCTGAAATTTCAGGTGTTACATGCAAGGCCTTTGCATATTTAAAATTTTTTAGCCTGATGAATATTTTTCAAATGTTTGCGAATTAAGTTTGGACACTCCATCATACTTACTGGCTTTAAAATGGTGCTCTTTAGTTGAGATGCCTTTTGAATGAGTAGTTCTCCTTTGTCTTTCTTATCCAGAAAATCTTTTACCATGTCCTGTATGGACAGAACAAGCAGAGCTTACAAATAATGTGACACAAAAAAACGACAAATTCATTTATCATTCAATTCAATCTTGTCGACTTCACTTCACTCATATCACTAGATCTAGACTACGGTAGGTAGCTGGTAGTCTATTGGGAATCTGTGATTGCAGCGATTCTGCGACTGTGCCTTTACCTTACACATCAAAAAATTTGTTATGGTACTTGGTAGATATCTCTATCTAAAATAATGTTAATTTTGGTCAAAATGGTGGAAAAATAATGAATTTCGGGCATGTCATGTATCGACCACGAAAAGCAGCCATTTAAAGTTTCTCATCAAAATCTCTGAATTGTGTGTAAAGACATGTCATGCCTTGGGCGCCATGTTTTGTTCAATCTGAATGACTGGTCGATTAAAAAAATCATATAGCTCAAACAAAGAAAATTACAGTAAACGTTAGACTGAGGGTCTATATATCCAAACGACGTATCTATACCAAACAATTTGAAAACTGTGACACTACAAATATTATAGATCTAGATAGGTAAGTGACAAATGATAACAAGTGTGGCAGTGAGTCCAAACTTTGCGTGTCCATTCTCGCGGACGGTCATTATCACAAAAACTAGCCAATATCCTTAAAAAACGACCTAAAATTACCCTTTGATATAAGTTTCTTCAGAATGAGTTCAGTATATTCATGAAAAAAGTTAAGAATTAAGATCGGCAAATTTGTCACCGTTACTAGCGCCCGTTCTGAAAAATTCTGGTATTCTCAACAAGCATCACAATATCATCATTTTGCAAGCAGAAATCATCAAAAATGTGAGTTCATTGTGGTACTTACTAATTCTACAGCATTTTGTTGTCAATTTGATATAAATATCTCACCTTTTTCTTTATGTCATAGGCTATATGATAAAATCTAGTAGGCCTAGGGCCTAAGACACTTAGCCTAACGTAAGTATGGTCAGTTCTCCCATGTCTGCGCGGTCTCCCAAGTCTGCGCACCCGCGTATCTGCGCGATTCTAGTAAAAGAATATACGCAACGAGCACGAACTTTGCACATTCAATGCATAGACAGGTATTCATAAAAAAATCCGACTCAAAATGGTGGAAAAATGATGAATTCAGAGCATTTCATGTGACGGTCTCAAAATGCAGCCTTTTGTCATCAAAATCCCCGAATCGTGTGCAAAGTGAATGAGTGCGCAGACATGGGGTACCATTTTTTTTTTCAATCTAAAAATGACTGCCCGAGGTTTTTTCCAAGAAAATCATATATTTATTTTAAATTTTTATGAGATATTTGGCACACTAACTCATTATAATGTAAGGAACATTATCAACTGAAAGATTTTGTGAAATAAGAAGAAATTCATGTTAAATCTTAGCTCAAATTGTTAGGTGCGCAGACTTGGGGCCCACCATCATACCGTATGTTAGGTGATAAATTGTGAATATTTTGTTAACAAATTTTAAGCCTGAAAAATATTTTTGAAAAGTCCGCTAAGTTTGGACACCCCATTATGCTACAATCCAATTAAAAATTCTATGAAATAAAAAGAAATTCATGATAAATCTTATGTTCAATTTTTATGCACAGACAATGAGACATGCATGGACCTCGATACCGCACCCGGCCCGCAGAGCAGCGGCCGGGTCACGTAAGCTGGCGGCGATGGCACGGAAAATTCAGATTCTGGAAATATCTGAAAATGCAATTCTTACTTCTTCCAAGCAGGTGTCTTCATTCCAGTTGCCCACTCGCACAGATGGATTATATGATCGAACACTCATCTTGTAGAGAATTCGTAATTTTCTGACGTTCAAGCAAATTCTAGTTGAGAGCTAGATCTAGGGTCCTAACGCAACAGTTCGTTCACTGTTATGGTGTGTGATGTGCGGCTTTTCGAAACAAGTCATGTGCCGCGCGGGCGCCGGCCGTCCCCCTCAGTCGTCCGGCTTTGAAGCCTTAGCAACCGGATCGAGAAAAGAGAGCAAGTGCAGCTGCGAGAGCTAGCTAAGGAGGAGCTGAGAGGCGAGAGAGCTCGAGGGGTGGGGGGGGGGGGGCTTGAGGGATTGGATCGAGGTTGAGGGTATTACAGGAATCTAATTACCGGTATTTTGATTTATTCAATTTTTGTGTGGGATGTTGCTTTCATTTCTTTTTAGTGCATTTTTACTTCAGTATTTTTCTTAATCTGTCTTTCAGTGAGATGGGCCCCGGGAATGGGCCTGTTAATTATTAAAGTGCGTAGCTTTAGGTCCCCCCATCATAAACCCGGTTTAACTTTAGGCCTAAACTTTGCTTTTCTGTGATCGGAAGTTATTTGTCAGTTTATGTTACTATAAGACATTCGAATTGCTGTTTATAAATGTTGATGTCACTAGATGACTGGAAGAATTAAATAAAAGAATTCTTATTTATGAAAAAAAAAGTTATAGGATGGGGATTTGGGTGTCCGGACAGTTCATCTTTTTGAAGCCTTCTTTTTTTGTCTTTGCCGATTACACTGAAATGAATTCTTGTAATCATCTTCTATTTTGTTCTTTATTATATTTCCTAACATTGCTTGCTAAAGTTCTGTCAGGAAAATTTTACAAGATTTATTGATGATAATTATAATCTTTGGGTGCTTTGTTTTGTCCTGGAAAAAGTCCCCCCCCCTTGTAACAGCCGATAAGTTGTGGCTGGCTTATAGGAACATAATCTTTATTTTCCCCCGAACTGGCTCTCAAAGAGCTAAAAACATGGGATTTTATTTTCAGGAGGGGGTAGTCCTGTAAGGAAAGAGCTTTATACATTCAAGATATCTCACAGGAAATAAATAAATAAGCTCTAATTCAAGCGCGAAAATAAAGTAGGACCCACTTTATTCTAACCTTAAAACGGGACATATATCAAAGACTGTTTGCAGGCCATAAGAGAATATCTATACTGATAGAGCTAATCGCGAGCTGAAAAAAATATATATATTTCGAAGTCCATCAATGTCATATTTTTTTCTACAGGGAACTCGCACAAAGAATCGCACTGAATTTTCAAGAGAACAATAAATGTATGAATTTACATCATAATCTAGAAAATATTTTGAACAAGTTTGCATTTTTGGATGTTGACATTGCTGGCCGTCCATTTAGTTGTGAATGATCGGATCGATCGTAACTCTTTAAAAGACGGGGCCCAGGACCGTTTAAAATGTAAAAGTTCTCGAAGAGGATATACATGTCATGATGTCAAATAAAATGAGAGTGCATTCTTCTAAGCACCCAACTGTAGCTCCGACGTTCAGGGACCTGGGAAGCGGGGGTGCTGGGGGTGCTGAAGCACCCCCAGAAATTTTCTTGGGGGTGCTGCGTGTATTATTTTCCATAGGCAGCACCCCCACGAAATCAGGTTCCCCTGTATATTTTTTAATATGTTATAATGTACATAATTATCACATCCAAAAATCGCAAATCATTTACATAGTCTTTCACATATTCCAATAACATCGCTCCTATCATGCCTATAACGCGACTCAATCAAGCTCGGCACCCCGATACAGTTTACACCAAAGGTTTACACACTACTCGATAGCAGGGAGAGTCACATGGGTGTGGCTGGACTTAAAACTTCCCGGTTTTATGTCGAATTAAGTGTTTGCGCGCCCGAACGCCCGTGTTTTGTATAAACAATTACAAGTCAGACAATAGAAATCAAATTTCACAGTCTTTTTCACCCTGGCCCCATGGTACTGGGAAGCGGGGTTGCAGGGGGGGGGGCTGGGGGTGAAGCACCCCCCAAATTTGGGGGTGCTGCATGTCATTTTCCATAGGCAGCACCTCCTGGAAAGCTAGTGGTAGGTATGATAAATGATTATGTAATGAAAATGAACGACGTTTTGTAGACCCCCCCCCCTTCAGAATTTTCCGACACAGTACTTAAAATTGTGTTTAGATTCACCCTTTTCAGATCGGAATATCAAATATTTTCTGCTCGCGCTTCGCGCTTGCATTGTTGATTTAGAATGCCCAGATACTAGGTCTATCTCTAAACACGCGCACGCATGTTTATTCATATACGCAGCTTTTGGGGGTACTCCAGGCTGAAAAATATTTATATGAAATACATTTTATCAAAATAAATAAATTTTATGCAAATCTGATAACAAATAGTTCAGTTATTTTTTTTTTATTCTAAATTTCAGCAATATTTTATGAAAATGGTGATATGCATGTCATCATGAATATTTAAAAGGTGGGTTGACATGGGCGGAAATCTGTCCCCAAATGTAGGGGGGCCAGGGCCCGGAGAATTTGACAAGCAAAAAAACACAAAAGGTTATCACCCTAAATGTTAGGTCATTTTAACCCTAACAAAATTTGACAAGCCCCCCCCCCCCCAAAAAAAAAGGTTTTCACCCGAAATGTAAGGTCATTTAGTCAAAAATACAGGTATTATTTCGATTGTGAAGTGATGTATTTTTCTCCATAATGAAAGACCCAAAATAGGAGGGGGACATTTGATATTGTGTCCCCCTGTCCCCTCTGGGATTTCAAACCAGGTTTGAAGATGTCACATTCCCACTATCCTGTTTCTTGTGTTATTACATGGAATCAACATTATTTCATTTTTTTTAAACCAGTCTGAATGATATGTCTCCCTTATAATGAAGTTGCAGCAAAGAATATCTAATTGACTAAATCAGTTGTCAATTCAACTGTTTTTTGGTTCTTGAAGGGAAAATATTGAATAAACCTAATTCTATATAATGAAATACAGAAGAACAAGTGGGGATATGACATCATCAGTTTGCTCATTGGATATTAATGAAGACATGCTTAAAACTGTTTCACCAGAATAATGCTAATCTTTAAAATACAATAACTTTGATTTCCTTGTCGGATTTTGATAAAATCTTTATTCTTATCAATTCATCAATTGTATATAGTTATATACCTATTCTGTTCATGATTAGAAAAGTGTTTAAGATGTCCTGTTTTTAGTTTTGAAATCTCATTTTATTTCCGCTCGCGCTTCGCGCTCGCATCAATTGTATAGTTATATACCTATCCTCTTCATGATTAGAAAAGTGCTTAGAATGTCTTGTTTTTTATCTGAAATCTCAATTTTGTTTCCGCTCGCGCTCGCATCAATTTTATAGTTACTTACCTATCCTCTTCATGATTAGAAAAGTGCTTAGATTTTTTTTGGTCTAAAATCTCAATTTTGTTTCCGCTCGCGCTTCACGCTCGCATCAATTGTATAGTTATATTCCTATCCTCTTAATGATTAGGAAAGTGCTTAGAATGTCTCTTTTTTGGTCTGAAATCTCAATTTTGTTTCCGCTCGCGCTTCGCACCAATTGTATAGTTCTATACCTATCCTGTTCATGATTAGAAACGTGCTTAAGATGTCCCTTTTATAGGTCTGAAATCTCATTTTTATTTCTGCTCGCGCTTCGCGCTCGCATCAGTTGTATAGTCATATACCTATCCTCTTCATAATTAGAAAAGTGCTTAGAATGTCTCGGGGTTTTTTGGTCTGAAATCTCAATTTTGTTCCCGCTTGTGCTTCGCAATCGCATCAAATGTATAGTTATATATCTATCCTGATCATGATTACAAAAAGTGTTTAAAATGTCCAGTATTTAGGTCGGAATGTCAAAATTTTCAGCTCGCGCTTCGCGCTCGCATTATTTCATTGTTGATATATGTATCCTCTTAATGGGTAACTGCAAACAGTCCTTGTAACACGTCCCTTTCGATCAGGCCAGAGCGTATATGAAAAATATCTGCTCGCGCTGATCACGTTCGCAGTTATTATTTGTTACAAACGCATCTTGTTCAGGACCACAAACATTGCTCAAAATGTTCAATTTTCAGGACAAAATACCTAATCCCCCCAAAAAAAGCTCGCGCTTCGCACTCGAGTTCTCTTATTATATATCTATGTTCTTTTATAAGAAGAAAGATAAGAAATAACTGTTATTGTCATATACATATATATAGTATTCAACCTAGTCAATCTATATATATATATATATATATATATATATATGTGTGTGTGTGTGTGTGTGTGTGTGTGTGTGTGTGTGTGTGTGTGAGGGTGTGTGTGTAATTTTGGAAAACTCAATTGTGTCCCCCCCCCCCATTGTTGAGGAGAGATTTCAGCACCCCCACTGAAAAAATCGTTCCCAGGTCCCTGCCGACGTTACACATTTTTTTACCTGCTGAGGGGTGGGGATTCTCTGTTCCCCTGACATTTTTTGCCTTTTACGTAATGATACCTGAAGCCCCACCCCTAATCCCCTGATATCCCCTCTGCATCCGTAGCTGTGTAACATTACAATTATTACTTTAATTTAAATCAACGATGCTTGTAATCTTTTTATGACTATGCCTGTTCATCGAGCACTTTTAATAAATATTGCAAAAGGACAAAAAATGATGATAACCGCTCGAGGAGACCATTTTTTTTTACTAAGTAAGACAAGTAAGGGTAAATACTAACCATTCCTGACATAGCCAAAGTTACGAGGGATAAAATGTTGAGGTAAAACGTAGGTCTACATGACAATTTGGAGGCCTATACCTATGTCATAAGTTTCATTTGAAAATGCCATTGTAATTATTTTCGACCACTTTACTTTGTTCTGTTGAAAATGAAATAAAACAAATTGAAATTGAACTATTGACAAAATCAATACATTGATCTGTGTCTTCTCTTCCCTTTCTCCCCACAACACCTGCGTTCCCTGCATCCATCTAATATCTCTTTTGGTCTATTTTCCACGGCTCTCATGCAGTTTCTTTCTGTCACTTTTCCCCTTCAGTTTATTTCATTTGTTCTGTATATATTTTTTCGGTTTTCTTTATTTTTCCTTAATTTCTTTAACCTTTCCCTCGTTCGATCATGCCATTCTTTTTGTATTCATCTCCGTGTTTGTTTTAGTCTTTCAATTTCCACCAAGTTTTAATTCCAATAATTCACACACAAAATATGTATACTCCTATATGTACATTATATTCCTCTATACTGGACAATTAACTTCACCTTCATAGCACCGGGTATACCCATTGGTAGGGCCTATACCAGGGAGAGCAATGAGAGTGGCAAAGTCTCAGAGCAAAGTGTGGATCTAATGCTTTAATTGTCAAAGAACGCAATAGGCCGTTGTGGGATTCGAACACACGATCGACCCTCTGAGTACAAGGCGAGAGTCAAAACCACAATACAACGTCTCACAAGTTCCATATTAAACACTGGCGTACAGATTGGGGGCTCTTACCCCCCCCCAAAAAAAAAAAAATCACGACCAAGAAAAAAAAGGGATAAGGGTGAAATATGATGTAATTTTTCAATATTAGGCCTATGTCAAAATTTATCACAAACTTGGATTTTGGTAATAAAATGTCAACATTTATGCTTCAGCTTGCGCTTTGCGCTTGCATCACTAATTAAATCAAGACACTCATCCTGGCTAGTCATGATTATAAAAAGTGGGTAGAATGTCCCGTTTTTAAGTATATAAACCTAAAAAAATAAAAATAAAAAGCTCGCACCTCTCATTTGACATGTTTGAAATAATTGTTTACTGGAGATATATCTTGTTAGACTTTTTTTCCAGATCGAGATATATAAAAAAAAAAAATCAGCTTGCGCTTCGAGCTTGCATCAAGCTAAATTAGATATACCTTTTCCGAGCTGATCAATGTAATGGTACAAAAAGTGCTTGGAATGTCAAGCTTTCAGGTCAGAAAATAAACAAATTTCAGCTTGTGCTTCGCGCTCGCACAATTTAGCTTGTGAGATACATGTATGTATCCTCCTGACGAGGTCCCTTTGCCTACGTTTAGGTAGGTATAACATCCTGATCATTGCATGGTACAAACACGTGCTTAGAAAGAGGCAAGTTTGCAGGTCATATATATTTATATAAAAAATCAGCCCGCGCTTCGCGCTCTCATTATTTGGTTTTTGAGAAATAAATCATGTTACTCATGAACCACTCCAAACAGGCCCCCTTTTCTGTTTTCAGGTCAGTATATTACAAATTTCAGCTTGCGCTTCGCGCTCGTATTAATTATTTACTTAGGGCCTAGATGCGCATCTTGATTAGTGCCAGGTAAAAATGGCAATTAAAGGTAATAATGGCAGAGGTAGTGACAGAGGTATAATAATGGAAGAGGTTTATAATCATTTAGATAGTAGAAATCGATTGCAATCGTTATCTGGACAGTCCGATTAATATTATTTTGAAAAAAAGAGAATTTATGCCAACATTTTCATGTTTTTGGTCAAAAATTTGCATGTGCATCGATGTGCATTGATATCTTTCTATTTTATAAACAACAACTAATGCAATATCAGCATTCGGCACGAAAGGGGATATATTAACGAGAATATTGATATGCTTCATGACAGTATTATAGATAAAGGGCAAATACTTCCAACTGGGCGTTGTGGCGTGCGCCTGTAATCCAAGCTGTGGGGGAAGTTACAAATTGATGCAGAGGTTCGAGCCCTGATCACGTCTTTCGGATGGTGACGTTAAAGGTCGGTCCCAGACGTAAATAATCATACCTGATTGATACACGTCTGACAAAACTCAAATACACACAAACACACACTTCCAAATTTATTACTCGATATTGCGATAAAAGCAACCTCCGTGTCCTAGTCAAACAGTAGCTGGATATTCACAAAATTGGGAAAATGAGAAAATATCTTGATAGGAAAACAACAGAAAAGTTAGTACATTCGATCAAGGATCAAATATAAACTTCTCATATTAACATTCAAATGTATTCATGGTATTGCCCCTGCTTATCTTCAAGAACTTGTCCAGATTCATAAACCCAAGCGTAATCTCCGTTCTGGCTCACAAAATCTTCTCTCTGAAATTACTGTCAAGACCAAATCATATGGGGATCGGGCTTTCCAGAAAGCTGCACCAGCACAATGGAATTCTCTTCCATCGACATTAAGAAATATTACCCAGCTTGAGAAATTCAAAGTTCAATTAAAAACCCACCTCTTTCAGAATGTTTGATTTAGTCACTCGCGCATAGAGACCTGTAGGTGTTATGCGTATTTAAGAAATGTACTATTATTATTATTATTCAGAACAGAAAAGGGGACACTTTGAAAGAGCATCTTGCAAAAATAATGAGCGCGATGCCCGATCTGAAAATTGACATTTTATGGACTGTTTTTATGAACTTATGAAGGCGTATACTTATCTCATCATGAAACAAAAGCGAGCATGATGTATTTGTTTTTCATAATTATATTCAGACCTAAAAATGACTTTTTAAGCATTTTAGTAGGCCTTATCACTTAATCAAAGAATGAAAACTCGGAGAGCGAGGAGGAGGAAAAAAATTTAAATTGAGTTGAAAAGGAAATGTTTTAAGCGCTAGATCTATATAATCCTCTTAGACTGAGATAGTGTATCGCATTGAATAGTCAATGCTTGCAGTGAACACATAGGCCTTAATAAGCAAATTATGTTTCATCAAATTCTGAAGAAAAAAAATCCTCTTTCCAACTACGATTCTCTTTCTTTCCCTCTTTATCTCTTCCGATCTCCTCCCCATGTTTTTTTTTCGCCAGTCGATCGGAGGAAGGGGGCAGGCCCCCATATTTACGCCAATGATGTCGTGAGAAATGATAGTTTACAACCTCGACTCGAGTGACAATGATAGAAGAAACAAATTTTTCTGCCACTATTTTTAATCTCTAGGACACCGTACTCATATTTCATTTTTCTATACTGCGCGAGAATGAATGTGCTGTATTGCCAAGACAAAAATTCTTTTCATTTGTTATTAATGGATCTCAAATGCTAATCATAAGCTGACCAGAATGTTGAAGGCCCAAGCTAAAGATGCAGTGCAACATGGTGAGTATAAACCTAGGAATCACGCTTGCGGCATCGCCCATGGCCGTCGAATAAGCTGAGTAAAGAAGGCATATACTCAAGGAGCACTTCCCCGACTTTGCCGGCGGTGCTAAGCTCAAGATCGTGGACCCAGTTGTCACTGTCAGTGGGTCAGTACAGTGGGTCGCGATGCGATGGTGACGCGCCGTGACTTTTTTTTTTACTTAATATGAAATAAAACGAGAGTTTCTATTACTTCAATGAATCTTAACTCCATAATTTTTTTTATTTTACTTATCAATTTTTGTCTCGGTTATTTTCCATATTCCATAAACAAAAGAGAAGGAAAGAAAATTTAAAAAAATAAAAAAAGTTTAAAGAATAAAGTACCGGTAAATAACTTCAAGTTGAAAAAAAGGTAAAGGCTAAGCTAGGCACGGCCGTAGTCACTAGATGGCGCTGTTGCGGAAGTGCTCAAAATTTGTACGTAAGTTTCGTCCGCTTGTCAATCAGTGCAATCGCATAGCGATGCGATATCGTCAAAATTAAGCCTCTGTCAGCGCGGATGAATATGATATTTTCTCTTTGTGATTGTCCTCCCGTGCGATGAAAAATATGTCATCGTAATGCATAGGACTTTCGCGAGCTACCGAAGTCATTTTCGTGCCCCAAATTCCATGAAATCTTCCAAAAATAACCATGAAAGTGTCGGTAAGTCAAAAATGTCTTGAGTTGCTCTCAATTCTTACCTTATTTAGTTGTATTTCTTGCAAAATGGGTCTCGAAGGGTTCTGGATTTTCCGTTGATTGTGAAACTTGAATTGATTTCCTTTCTGTGTCTTGCAGTTAAATTGCAGCGCGGGGAATCGCAAGGGCTGTGGAAGCCCTTCTCAGTGAGGTTTACAAGCTGAGCTGCCCTTGAATTTGGTCGAATTTCGAGCCATTTTAATCGCGCGCACGGGATGATTAATTAACATCACAATTAGAGATCAAGATTACGTCACGTACGTGCGTACGTGTGATACACAGAAATGAAATTGAACTTGAATCACACGGAATCACAGTCAAGAAATGCTTTGTTTTCTTTGTTTGCTAAATGATTTCCTGAATTTAAAATCATGAATAAACACCAGAGTAATGACATGAAGGAGATAATCATGGTCATATGAGGAATAACTAAATATTTTCTGAAAACGAGTGAATATGATGGGGCAATAATGTGCATGCACTGGAAAATGAACATTCACCTCACTGTCAGTGCCGTGGTGTCAGTCACTCAGACACAGTGCTTTACTGCCTTTTACTGGCCTTTTCTTTGCACTGCCGCCGCCACTGGTTTTTCTTTTGCCAACTAGATTAAAACTCATTTATTAATATGTTTATTGCAATTTTTGAATAAATGGTAATACAAAGTGGAAAAAAATGAAGATAAAAATAATTTGGACTAAAAACTTGTCATGCCATCACCCCCCCCCCCTCTAAAAAATACACACTATCTTCAATGACTCGTTTAATTTAATTTGCATTGAGAAAATAAATAATTGTATTTATGCAATTTTTTATTTCTCATTCTTTCTGCCAGAATATCAGATGCCATCATGAATAAACCTCACCACCAGATTGAACTCCTAAACATCTTGATAATGACTATCTACTGAGATATATCTTGCCTTCTTGAGATTGGAAGTTTTAAGTTCAAGTCAGAGTGACCTAAGGCCCTACTAACAAGAAGAATCCAGATTTACATAAAAACAAATCCCACGAAAGATACAAACTGATTTTACTCTTAATGTGTAGTGTGTATGTGAGACACTGTGTTTGTGTTTATTTTGAGGAGGACCTCCTGTCTCTGTTTTTATTATTTTATCGACTGAATGAATGATCAATACCTAAAAGTGAGAACTGATTTTTGAGGAGAGTACATTAGTGTATGGTTTTGAGTAACTGTTTTTCTTTATTATTTTTCTCATAATTATTATTTTGCCTTTTATTATATATTTTCAGTTATATATTGTCAGTTACATTAAGTTGAAGTAACCAAATTTGATCAAAGTGTTCAAT
The DNA here is from genome assembly GCF_018143015.1 of Lytechinus variegatus. NCBI lineage: Eukaryota > Metazoa > Echinodermata > Echinoidea > Temnopleuroida > Toxopneustidae > Lytechinus > Lytechinus variegatus. Next base: position 2,520,914 of record NC_054744.1, on the reverse strand, counting down.
TCTTGGGATAGAATTTTATCAGGTAATAAAACTGAGTTTGATAAATCTAAAAAAGGACACTGAAAAAATATGAACACTTGGAGATGCTCACTAAGAAGAGGAAAAAACATGAAAGGAAATGGAACTTAAGTGGATGTTATAGCATGCCTTTCGCAGATCTCCAAGCACCAGGAATCATAGGCGGCGGAAGTGGGGGGGGGGGGGACGTATCCCCCTAAATTTGAGGTGGGGAGGGGACGATTCCCCCCCCCCCTCAATTTTTTGTTGATAACCTTATTTTTTAATTTTTTTTGGCTTGTCAATTTTCAATTTTGTTTCCTGTGTCCCCCCCCCCCCGAAGATATTTGGTCACTATCTTTTTTTTTGGGGGGGGTCAAAAGATTTTAAATGATGATGTTCAACTGAGAGTTGCTGAAGTGGAATCTCCGTTTGTCTGTGAACTTGTTATAGAGAATGATTATTCCAGGACAAGTTAGATGATATTACCCAGCCCATAGCATACATCCCAACAATGGAATGGAGGCAATATACCCCTGTAATACATGAAGTATCATATTATCTTCAGGTTGGTTTGGAAAGTAAGTCCTCTAGTCAATATTAATGTCTGCCCAACAAAATGGTACTATCTGGCAATTTGGTGGTTCAATCACAAGCAGAAAAAGTTAAGTAAATTGACACTAGTAAGATAATTAAACAAATATAATACAGCCAAACCGTCTGACCCCTTACTTGACTACTGACTTAACTAATTATTGAAAAATGACTAGGGATGCTTAGGCCCTTTGTAACCATTGCATTGGGCAGACTTTGAAGCAGATGACTAGAATTCATACTTTCATGAAGATGAAGGAACATCAAAATGATTATTACAATTTAGCAAATATGAATTTATAACACTGTTATGGTCATAAAAAATAATGAATTTCTATCAAGCAAAATGACAATACAATGTAAGAAATAAGTGCAATAATGAATAAAGTAATTTCATTTCCAAAAGATATCTTCCATAATTTAATAACCAAATTTCTCAAGATATTTCTTCTGCACAAAGTGTATGAAATGCTCAGTGTAAATCATGCTGTTTATAAATCTCTAGGAAATCTTTTTTTTTTTCAAAATGAAAATACATGTAAACTTAATCAAAACCAGGGGTGGTGGATCCAGGATTTATCCTGGGGGGGAGGCACATTTTCAGGATGAAAATTTGTCAAGCAAAAAAAGGGCCTTACGGGGGGGGGGGGGGCATTCTTTGATGAAAATTGCATATTTTCATTACATCTTGACTGTAGCTCTCAAAGGGGGGGGGGTTGAGCCAGATGTGCCCTCCCCCAGATCCACCAGTGATAAAAATCAACATTTATGAAAGATTGCATACCTGATATTCTGAATTGGTAAATTCAATGCATATGTCTACAAAATGAAACTGACATGTTTGGATAAATTGCTTATTTTTGTTTCAAGAAAGAATTCATCAATAACAGCTTAGAGTTATTGAGAAAACATCAAGAAAAAATAACATTTTGATATGCAATAAATATATCTATTTTATATATGCTTTGTTTTTTAAAAAAAAATTTAATCCTTGACATGGGGGGGGGGCTGGTTTAGTTGTCAAATTCACCCCCCCCCATTAGGTAAAATGCTTTATCAAAATAAGATTATGCTATCATTTATAAATTACTGCATTTTGGAGCCCATTAAAATTCAAAATGAATCATAGAGGGCAGTGCCACACCTTATTCAATGAAATTAAGGAGGGGCATGCACAGCTGAAAAACTTTATCAGCAGGGGCAATAATTTTCACCGCAATGTCAATAGTACTATTAGATATCCTAAAAAAAAAATCCTGAAAACACATAATTAAAATGAAATTAAACTCCCAGGAAGTGCCCCTGTATACTATTACAGCCCTTGACCTGTATATTCTCAAGAGGTTCAATAATTCCTTCTCTTCCCTTGTAGAGTCGGTTCGGGTGCGAATGTGTCTGAAAAAAATGATAAGTAAAAAAAGGATCATTAGTAAAAATTGTAGAGAGAACAGAACATATCATTTTTTAAAAATTTAGCAAGCAAAAACAAAGATTGATCTGGCATTGGAAAATAAAAGGAAATTAATTAACACCCCCCCGCTTCAACATTTTTTTGTTGTTTGCTTCTGCTTACAACTTTATAAATTTACCCGATACACCTTTCAAAACTTTTGGCTCCATTATCATGATTATGCCACTGTTCAAGTATTATTTATTTGGAAACCAATGCTAAAACTATAAGGTGAAATGAAATTATATAAAGAAAAAAATATATTTCACAAAGTATAAAATCATAATGATGTAGGTCATGTTGAAATTAGACCCTGGACTGGACTCAAAATTAGATCAAGTGTAGTGTAGACCAAATGTAAATTAGACAAAGTGTAGACCAAATGGCAATTAGAATTTTCTTTTAAACCAAATGGGTCAAGCCCATTTGGTATAAAGACTAAAATATATGTATATAAGTTTAAAAAATATAATTAAGTAGCCTAGGTTGTGCTGAAATTTGACCAACTGGACATTGACAAAATGAGAATTAGACCAAGTGTAGACCAAATGGGTTTAGCCCATTCGGCATTAGACTAAATGAGAATTGGGCAAATTGCATGTGAACCAAGTGAATATACATATTTACAATGTGGAACTGCATGATATAAAGCCAATTTTATGTACCAGTATTTGACAAAGTAAAAAAATATATAATTATGTAGGTTATGCTGAAATTAGACCAACTGGACATTTCGCTAAATGAGAATTAGACCAAGTGTAGACCAAATGGCAATTAATTAGACCAAATGGGTTTAGCCCATTTGGCATTAGACTAAATGACAAGTGGGCAAACTGCATGTGGACCAAATGAAAATACACCATGAAAACACATTTCACAAGTTGGGACTGATATAGAGAGCCGTAGCAGACGACGGAGATGTGTACATGATCTGCGTCTGCAAAAAACGCGCACGCATGTATGTACTAACATGAAAAACAGCATATGGGACGATCTGACAAAAAATTGCACATGCGGGGCTATTTGAGAGTCACAGCAGAGGACGGCTAGCAGACGCCGACGGGCGCGCGCATTTAGCGAGCACATCGTGATCGTTTAAACTATCGATAGTAAGGACAGTGCATAACACAGGACCCGCGATGTCTATAGACTTTTTCGACCCATGTTGGTGCTATGAAATTCTCTTTTTTACAGTTTAAGTGAATTTTACGTAAGTTTTAAGTGGTTTCACATGATAAATTAGATATTAAGAAATTTTTTGATATCATTCTTGGGGACAACAAACACATTTTGAAATTCTTGTTGTCCTGCCTAGCTAAGCAAGCAGATAAAGGAGGTGATTTCTTCCCTCTCTGGTAAGAGTTCCATATGCACCAACAACAGCATATGCACCCCTAGACAGCTGGCAGCCGTCTGTTTCGAGGAGTTTTTAACATTTTTTTTTTATTTCTCCTCGTACACAGACGGCTTGCTAGCATGCAGCCACCATTAGGGGACTTGCCATGCAAAATCCCCCCGTCGGGGCTCTTCAATTTTTGTTCTTAATGAATAAAATTTTTGAAAATAAATGCTACCAAAATGCAAATTCATATTCCCTCTTGGCATTAATTGCCAAAAAACAGAGAAAAATCGAGTTAAAAGGAACAAAAACAGTGATTTACCTCGGCTGTCGCGCAAATTCACTTTCCCGTTTTATCCGATCTTAAGTACATAAACATATGGCCATTGAGTCCCCTGTACAGATTGCTCGAGAAATTCGGTCTCTGTATTTGGTGAGTGAAGCCAACGGAGTTCAGCTGAACAACCAACATAACAGAGACCGAAGCTTTTGGTCTAATGCACCCCCCACTAAAATTGAAAATAGAAACATGGAGAAGGTTCAGAATAATATATCTAGCGGCCCTAATATAGAACATAATGTATATAAGGGGGAAGTGGAAATACATACCAAAATATGGCTTTATTCCGTCAAATTTCGAGCAGGATCTAGTGCGTGTAATTGTCCATAGACATTGGTTTATTTAGTCAGTAAAGGGTCTGTGAGTCAAGACTAGTCGAACTATCGGCTGATAATCGTAAAAATATCCCTTCCGGTACAGCGCTTCTCGCTAGCATAGCGGGAAAGGTCTTGACTGCAAACAAAATGAGGTGAGTTCGAGTCCCAACTAAGGTAAGCAACAGTAAACAAATGATAGAAAAATCTTAAGTGAACGAGCCAGAAGTCTCTGCAATCTTTTGTTATTTTTGGTGGGGGGTGCATATGGAACTCTTTCCAAAAAATCTAAGGTGAACTAACTGGAAGTCTCAACAATCTTGTTATTTCTGATTGGGGGTGCAAATTGAACTCTTTCCCTATCTCTGACATGGCTTGAGACATTGCTGGACAGGTGTCTTCTTCACTGATCTTCCCTTGCAAAACTTTAATGATTGGTGTCACATGATCAAGGTTAGCCAGGAGGCTTCTAGAGAGTAAAAATCATTTACTGAGGTATGCTTTCTCTCAACGAAGCCATGTATCCCTTCCCATTCATCTGCATCTATTGTTCTTCCCCAACGTTACGGACACATGTCGTGCGTAACGTGGGTGAAGAACAATAGAAAACAAGATGGCGGCGTAAACATCGGGCAAGTCTCTTCTGTCTTTTCATAATATTTTCCTCATTTTTTTGATGAATTCTTGTTTAAAAATAAAATCGATAGTGTAGTAATGTCGGAACTGAAGTTGTAATCCATGTACATGATTTTGGGCTAGATCTTTTAGAAGGAAAGTAGAAATCTCGGGGGTGAAAGTTTCAGGCTTTGGGGTCCTGTGTGCAGATGAATGGGAAGGAATACCTGGCTTCGTTGAGAGTAAGTATACGTCAGTAAATGATTTTTACTCTCTAGAAGCCTCCTGGCTAATCAAAGTCAAGTGCCAATTAGGATCAAAGAACATTGTATTATATCACGATATGAATGTTATTTTTTGTGAATAATCATTTAATATTATAGTAGTTTTCAATTCAGCACTGCTGCTAATCTGCTATATTGAATCGCATAATGCTGGTGAGACTTCCAGAGGCACTCCGCTTGTTTTACCAAGTAGGAACATTTCACCATCTATTTTCGGTTGACAGAGAATCGCCATCTCCAGAATTTCAATCTGAATGTGGTGAATGAAGTGATGAATCAATTATAATTGATAAACTGAGTTTGATTTTTTTTTGTCTTGCCAGCCAAGCAGTTTGGAGAGAACTTTGCACGTACTAACAAGTACATGCATGCCAACAAGCTGTGGCTTCAAACTGTTCCAACTGATGACTGTGAGGTGGTCGTTATCTTCCCTACAAAGACTGATGATGCTGTAATCATGTGGGTTTTAGCCAAGCTGAAGGAAAGACTACCGGAGCTTAAAGTAGTCGTCAGACATCACTCCCATACTGGAACATGTGGACTTTATCTCTCGGCATCTTCCGAGTGGTAAGTTTGTTGATTTACTCTCAAAAGAGTTTAATTGAGTGGGTGAGACTGGGGGTGGGAGGGGAGGGGGTAATCGGGAATCGTATGTGATATGGAACATGCTTAACACTAGCAAATTGGGATTTTCTTTTACTCTTTTTTTTTTGTTTGTTTCTTTTTGGGGCTCCTTTGAGAATTTCGGAGGCAAATTCGCCCCAAGCCTTGGTGTGAATTTATTCCCTTAACCGTGCAATGATATTTATTTCTTTCATTTCAGTTTATTGAGCGGAGCAGAGAATCTAAGCTTTCGCAAGCCACTTAAGACAGAATATGGAGGAGGTCTAAAAGAGTTTACCTGTCTGGAGGCTAGCATGTATGAAGGAGCTGACGATGCGCATCATTTCCTGTCATCTCAGGTTTAAATCATGTTACATTCAACATTATTTTTTTATTATTTGGCTTTTCTCAAGTCCACCACATACCTTCTGCTGGGTCTATGGCCCGACTTCGGAAGAAACAGTGTTTTGCATATTTTCTTGTAAAATAGAATTTGAGGTTGGTGATTAATATAAAATCCCTAATATCAAACTCTTGAATAATTTCAAGTCTTTATACCTCATTCACATTTGCTCTACAAAGAGTAAAAAACAGCTGTTTTATTAATTTTTATACAAACCAGTACAAAAAATGTTAAAGTGGCTGTTCTCGACTCGCCATACAACCGCCATAGAACAAATATGACCGAGGTAGTTGTAACTAAAGTGGCCAAAGGTACAGCTAATTTTACAACTGCTATGACATCATTTTGATTCAGAATTGAAATCACTTTTGTACCTATGAATGGGAATGAAGGTATCATGATTCAGAACTTATATTCTCATTAATAATTGTTAATTTTAATACTTTATTCCAACTTTGGGTAATACATGTAGACTAATTGTCAGATGTGCGGTGGCCTTCAGACACATACTCACGTTTGTGATGAAAAGCATAAAAGAAATTATTCACTCAATCCTATTTTCAATCTTTTGTTTTTATTTTAATTCTATGTATTAGTTATTATCTGTGGTGATTGTAATCATAATAATCTCTGTTGTTGCAAACTGTTATTGGTATACTGGGAAAGAATGTACTAACAAAAAGTTTTTACTGAGTATGTATTTCAAGTATATTGTGCATATTCTTGTGTAGCATGTGACATTGAAAGACGGGTTGCGTTCATGCAAATTCAGAGTCCGGAACTACTGGAATCACACATTCTGATCATCTCTACATTTTGTGACCTTGCTTTGTGTAAGCAAATTTACACAAATTCTCATCTGATTTTCACTCAGTCTTAGCTTTGCATGTACAGGTTATACTGCACAATTTAAGCTTGTGTTTGTAAATGAAGGTCAACTGTGATGTATGGCAAGTTCCCCCAAGTCTGCGCACACGCGTATCTTCACGATTCTAGTAAAAGAAGATATGCAACAAACATAAACTCTACACATCGACAGATATTCATTAGAAAATCCGACTCAAAATGGTGGATAAATAACGAATTTTGGGCATTTCATATAACGGCCTCAAAATGCAGCCTTTCTCATCAAAATACCCGAATCGTGTGCAAAGTGAATGGGTGTGCAGACATGGGGTACCATTTTTTTTTTTCAATCTGAAAATGACTGCCTGAGGTTTTTTTCAAGAAAATCCTATAGAGTGTATTTCTTTCAAATTTTTATGAGATATTTGGTACATTTACTCATAATGATATAAGGAACATTATTAACTGAAAGATTTTGTGAAATAAAAAGAAATTCATGTTAAATCTTAACTCATATCGTTAAGTGCGCAGAATTGGGGACCACCATCATATAACAAACAAAGCTAACCACTCCATGGTAAATGTGACATACTTGTACTAATCTCCACTGCAATAAAGTGATTTGGTGAGAAATATTCTGGCAGAGGAATACATTTTATTAGGATGCTTCAATATATTGCCACTTGATCTACAATGCTTTTCCATTGTTCTCATCCAGTATGGTCTAATCCTAATTTATATCCAACTAGTTCATCTTCTAAACAGTTGGTCCAATTGCCAAGTAGAGCGTTTGCCATTTTGTCTAATTTCAAGTTCGGCTTTATCTATTTCATTGAATAACCATTAGCTCTATTAAACCCTTATACCTCGTTCACATTTGCTCTATGGCGGCCGTACGGCGAGTTGAAAACAGTCGTATTAGACTTTTTTGTACCAGCTACGTAGGTGGTTTGGATAAAAATGAATAAAACGGCTGCTTTCGACTCGCCGTACGGCCGCCGTAGAGCAAATGTGACCGAGGTATTAGTCTATACGTTTGACAAAGTTGAAAATAAGACCATCCTGGCATTAGACAAACTTGCAACCAAAAAAACAAAGATCATGTTATGATTCTATGCTCAGATATTTTTTATATCTGAATGCAACCATGCTCACATTTATCTCATTTTTATTCTTTTTATTTTGTTGTATTTACACTAGCCAATCATGTTAAAACATGGTATGATTTCAACCCTAAAAATATGTGTATGAATGCAATCACAGTCGCATTCATATCATTCATTTTGTAGTTTTTTCTTTGCATAAACGCAATAATGCTAACCAATTGTGTCGCCAACGAAACATGTTATGATTTTAACCTGCAAAGTACATGTATTTGCCTGAACGCAACCATGGTCACATTAATCTGATTCATGATTGAATCTGGCTGTTAACAAAGCGATGTTATGAATTTAACCCTTGAAATATTTGCTTAAATGCAACCACTGTCACATTCATCTCATTTATAATTTGCAAAAATGTTACGCTAACCAATCTTGCTGTTAACAAAACATGTTTTTCTTTAAGCCTCAAAATATTTGCCTGAACGCAACCACGATCACATTCATTTCATTTGTGCTGTGTAAACTAGGAACGACAAGAAATCATTCATTACATGCTGGAAAGCCTGAAGGCGGTGGAGGGTGATAAGGTTCAAAACGTGAAATTTCTGGATAATGAACCAATAGTGCCAAAGCTGCTAGCCAAAGGGGTTGTTTCTAAGGTCTTCCCTCTCCATAAACGAGACGATCTTCAAGTTCTCAAGAAAACATGGGTTCAAGCTTTCTTCAAGGCACAACCTTTGGGTAAGATCATGCTTTACCGGGGGGGGGGGGGGGGTTTCAAGAAATGTTTTGTCACTTCCTGACAGATGTTACAAGCTACTGTGAGTCCTTGCATCTGGTTGGCCGAGAGCAAGTTAATCAGTGACAAAACTTGCCATCAAATGCTCCCCAAGGCAGCTGGTTGATGCAGAACTCAAAGTAGGGAAAGGCAGAAAATTGGTCTGAGATTTTGAAAGCATTTCTTAGTTTTTGAAGCAAGATAGCTTGGAAATGTATAATTTTGGTCAAGAAAAATCACAATAAACATTAGTTCGAAATTCAGTACTCAACTTAATATTCAAGCCAGAATTTGAAGTATTTTACTCGGTAGTCTGCTTAAGAAAAATTCTTATCCATCTTTGGTACTCAATTGTCTCTTTGGCTGAGTATATCGCTGAAATCTAAATCAGCAAAATATGTCTGGCTAGTGTGAAGTTTACATGCATACAATACATGCGCGCTGTCATACATCCTATGCATAGGTGGACACATAAATTGTGCATTATTTGGCTTGTACTGTATGACGTTACAATCTTTATTGGTAAGTATTTTGCTTAAATTATGCTGGATAAAGTAAAATACTTGGAAGTGATCTAAATACGAATATAAGCATTATGATTAATGCCAAATACCTCGCTAAGTAAGTTAAATACTGACTTCATTGATACTTCCAATACTAGCTCAGCTATTTTGAGACCTGAAAATTTAATGGTATTTGAGTCATTTTGTGGCATTAGAAACATCTGAAGATGTTACCTTTCCTCCCCCAATACAAGTGAGTTTTATCATAAATAGGCATATTTGGTTTTAGGATGAAGAAAGAGTAGGGCTGTTTGCCCAAAAGTGATAAGCAGGAGTCAAGAAAAGGTCAGATACATGTACAATGGTACGGGGGCTGGTTAAGACTAATTAATAATGTTCATGTATGTTTATCACCTACTTACCATTCATTACAAATTCATGTTTCTTTTATGGGAACCATTGATTACGGTTTTACTAATTCTTTGTATTGTTACTGGTTGTATTGTATTGGTTGTGTATGTAGTACATGTTAAAATGATTTTAGTGGGCAAACTTCAAAGTATTGGTTACATGATATTTTAAAGTGCTACCCTAGTATAATTGTGAAACCGTCGGGCAAGACAATGGTTAGTGTCACTATCATACGCTATCATCACCGGTGATGGATAGTACTATCAATGACCAATGATGATCAGTAACACGTCTTAAACAAATTATAACGACAACAGATGGCAACAGGCCAGCACCATTGGTAAACTAAATGAACGTGTTATTCTGTTGTATTTACAGTGTTGTAGCTATGCTGGGTGGTGCCAGGCTGGGCCCGCACAGCGCTCTAAATATGCACCCGGCACTCGTTTAAAAAAAATCAATTTGCTACCCAGCACAAAATCCCCCTCCATTGCTTGAGAAATGTGCAAAAATAAGCTCAATCAGGTCATTGAATCATACAGAATTGTAAGATATTATGTTCATCAATTTATTTTTTACAATTTACCCCTAAATTTGATGATTAATGTGGTTGCAAGTGGTGACAGATGATTGCCACTTGGGACCAATCACCACATGTGATAAGTGACGTGCAGTCTTTTTAACTGATGATGGATATCATAGCACTATCAGTGGCAAGTAGTGATAACATCTGTATGTTGTTTACGATAGTACACTACCAAACAAGTTGTTTTTTATACCGAGGATTTGTTAATTGGGATACTCATCTGATGGGGGGGGAGCATTTCATGAAATAAAAAGTAAGTGATTTTCACTGACTATTGTTATAAGCTACTGGAAATACTTGCACGTGATTGGCCGAGAGCAGACTTCAGTGGAAGTCACTGACAAAAATCTTCATGAAATGCTTCCATTTGGTTCATACTGTATATTGGGTAGTTTGGAAATAAAGCCCGCTTTCTATCTAGTCTTGAGTGTAGGTTTTACAATGGCACACAAGGATATGAAGGTAATGCAGTTCCAAGTTTTCTGAGATACAGAAAACAGGAAACATATCACCAAATTTGAAGAAAAAAAAAACAATGCACAGAATCTAATTGAAACCAATTTTTTCAGGCCCTTTAAAAATATGAAAAATAACAGTGGAAAACTGAAAATCGTAGCAAAATGCAATACAACCAACCCTGCATCAGTGGAAAATCGGCAACTCAAATCTGTTCATGCTGTTCTCATTGTTTAGCAAGGCCTGTATCTGAAGTTGGGTTTGTTTCAAAGTTTACTCTGGTCTAAAGTTGTGGGTTTAATTATGGATAGCCAATCATGACATAAATCTTTAACAGTAGAGGTTCATAGTATCAGCTCATTTGACTCTCACATCCTTAGTCTGGGAATGATAAGATATTTATCTTCACTATTTGAGAATTAGGAAAGAGCACCATAAGCATAAGAAGCATACCATGTGAACAAATTTTGACACGTTTGGGTTCTTATAATTTTAGCACAAAGTTAGACCACGGTCAAAGTTAAACTCAAGTTCAGAATACAGGCCTATGTGTTCATCAAGATTTTATCAGCATATTGCAGTGATTGTGGATTGATAGCAAACTTGTTTTTCTCAATTTTTTGCCTTTTTAATGTCACCAAAGAACATGTAATCTTTTGTTTAGAACATAGAACTTTGCATAGTTTGCATTTTAGAAAACAGACAATTAGGTACTCTACCAATCATAACTTGTGGCAAGTTGAAACCAGAGAGGACTTCCATTCAAACATGCGATCATGAAAGTTCTAACATTAATGTTGTTGCTTTTGTTTTCTGCCGATCAGATGCGGTATGTGACTACTTTGGAGTGAAGATTGCCATATATTTTGCTTGGTTAGGGTTCTACACCCAAGCCCTTCTATTTCCTGCTATTGTTGGCCTGCTTGTAACATTCTTCGTTGATGATAGCGATCAGGTATGTGGTAGTAGGGCATGTCTATAAAATACTCGACCGTTTGGTACGTCCGACCCCATTTTTCTCAAGTCTCACTTCACTTCGTAAACTGCCCAACTCATGGTCATTTAACAGCATTACAGACTGTCATAATGAGAAATCAGAGACAGAAAATTTCACGAAGGTCTCGCATACATGGGGTCGGACTTACATATTTTATGGAATTGCCCAGTATTAATAATACAAATCAAATATGGCATTTATAGATTGGAACACCATTTAGATTGTTTCAAAGATAACAAGCTTGTTGACAAGCGTGTGTAGTTATAAAAATAATAATATGGTCCATTTATATACCGCATCTACTATAATTGCATATGGGCTATTCCACGGTTACTCACGTTACATTTGGAGACACCTTGACTCATACTTGGACCTGTAACTCCATTATTATTGATAGGAACTAAACATCTTCTTATCACAACAAAGTACACAGTCTGACTATCCTTTGTATAAAAACAAAACTTGGGAAATTTTATTATGTTCCTGGCAAATCTTTGGAATGTGTCGGTTACTCACGTTACATGATTTGGACATGCATTAAATGAAAAGTCGACATAAGTGAAAAGTCTCCTCATGCAAGGCTTTTATGAAAGTTGATTATATCCATTTCAAAGAAGTATATTAGGGAGACAAACTTTGTATATAATTAAAAAAATAAAGAACACATGGTTTTTACTTGGGGTGCAGATAATGTGGTTACTCACGTTACGGTTACTCACGTTACATTTTGTCCATGTATGGTTAACAACACACATGTCATTAAAAAATCAATAATGTGTGTAAAATTCATTGCTAGGAACATCAAAAAGATATTTTATACCAAAAATTGGAACAATTGGAGCTTTATTAGGGTGTAGGAGGGAAAGTATGATTTCGCTTACTAATTATGCATAAATTAGCATAATCGCTTAGTACCAATTTGCATGAAATAAATTACTGTATAGTATTGTAGATTATGTCCAAGACAACCTGCACGCAAATTTTCGGCGTGATCGTGCGGCCAATGGCCGAGATCTCAAGAAGGGCCTGGGAGGCCCCCCCCCCCCCCCCCCCCCCCCCCGGGCCATATCAACTCCCAAAATACCCGGTCTAGATAGGGTTACAGGTATAAAGGGCATTCAATGTGTTGTTCAAACACTCTTCGAACACTCGGAAGTTTGGTTAATCAAAACCAAGCCTTACTAATGCACTCTCGCATTGTGAATACTTCTACTAATATTCATTTTTGTGTGTGATTGTATGACTACTGATATTTTGATGAACAAAGAGTCACATCAAAGATGTGTACCCTCATTTTGCTTTTAATTAATCAAAAATAACTTCACAACTCACCATGAGACTTAAAACTTGACATCCCACAGAAAATGTTACCTAACTGATTAATTTTTACTGGTTACTCACATTACATGATGGTTACTCACGTTACAAAGTTACTCACGTTACAGTTTTTCTTCATCATTTTTATAAAAAAATTGTACTTTTTAATGATTTTGATAGTCATCACTGTGTCAAAGATTGTTTGAAGGAAGAGAATTTAAAATCCCACCAATTAACTGTGAAGAATTTTTCTCTCAGAAAACAAAGTCAGTTTTTTCGGTTACTCACGTTACATCACCTCAACAGGTTGCAATATTCAGTTTTGAATGAGTACTACAAATTTACTTGAAAAGCTGTTGTGTATTTTAAGTAATTTGACCCTTCTAAACTTCAGAAATATATAAAGTGGTATGTTGTTGCAATAACAAAATGGTAATAAGGCATATTTCATTTTTCACTATTTTTCTTGTATTTTGGTACAGAATGGAAGACACAACTTTTGACCATTTTTTCCAAAGTATACATATGAAAATAAACTTTTTATTTCTTGTTCCTGAAACTATCATGTATGAAGGACTTGAAGTATTAAAAAATTCAAGAAAATATTGAATTTGAATTTTTAAGCTCATGTCCACCAACCTGTGGAATTGCCCATATACTCTACTGCGCTTGATACTTGGTATCATATTACATGTATTACCCCAGCTGGAGATGAGCCGCCGTATAGGCGCTAAAACATTCAAGGAATAAATCCTACCCGGTACCCATTCACCTCACCTGGGTCGAGTGCAGCACAATGTGGGTAAATTTCTTGCTGAAGGAAAATACGCAATGGCTTGGATTCGAACCCACGTCCCTCCGATTGAAAGACAAGAGTCGTAACCACGACGCCCCCACCAGTTATTCTAATGTCTGAGCAATATGATGTGTATTATATGTTCTATTATGTTCTATAAGATAGTGAGGTTGATCCTTGGTATTTGAAACAGAGTCTTCATCTCCAAAACATGACCGGTCAACACATGAATGAATAATTTTAACTATTGAGGAAAAAAGGTATAAAAAAATTAAAATTAAGGTGCTGCATTTCTGCTGTCCGATGTTGAACTATATTTGCAAAGAACACACATGAAGAGCCAAGTTCTAAAAGGAGATATATATCAACTTTTGATGAAAATCTAGTTATTGAGATCAAAATCTTATTAAAATCTATTTTGTTCCTCAACATTCAACAAATGAATGCTTAGAATTGAAAGCTAAAGTGCTTTTCTTTTGAAAGTTTGTTATGCAAAGAGCACATATGAAAACCTTAATTCTCATAGGAACTATGTGCACTTGTGATGAAAAATTTAGTTTATGAAATCAGACTACTTTAATTTGATTGATGTTTATAATTGAATTCTCAAATTTGATTAGTATTTTTGGATGTAAAGAAAAAGCTTTCAACTATATTCTGAACAGTCCTATGTAAAAAGAGATATTGCTACAGTCATAAAAAAATAATGTGGAGCAAATTGAATGTAATACTAAGAAAATTAATCACTCCATTACTCAGGTGGGAATCTTCATAATAATAATTATACTTGCTTATATAGCGCATAATACTTACTTTGTCAGAAGTCTCTAAGCGCTCTACAGTGTATGCAGCATAATTACCCTGGCTTTAGCAGTGCAGCTGTTACGCGTGCTGCGTTTCAAGGAATAAATTCCTGCCAGGCACACATTTACCTCACCTGGGTTGAGTGCAGCACATTGTGGATCAATTTCTTGCTGAAGAAAATTACGCCATGGTTGGGATTCGAACCCACAACCCTCTGTTTCAGAGTCCAGAGACTAATCCACTGGGCCACAACGCTCCACTTCATACACATGTTGTATCCTCAGTTTTACAATCAATCATGAAAAAATACATTTTATACAAAACTCTAAATCAATTGGCACCTGAATATCTTAATACCATCAAATTATACACACCCTCTCGTAATCTTCATTCAATCACTGACACATGCAGACCTTGCATTCCCTTGTCAAAACTCTCCTCTGCCGAAAAACGTTTTGCTGTAGCAGCTGCCAAGACTTGGAATGCTATCCCTCTTTCAATAAGAAATGCTTCCAGTGTTCTTGGCTTCAAATCTTCCCTTAAGACATACCTTATTCCTCAATAATTGATTTCCCTTTTTATCTTGAATATTGTAGTAATTATTGCAAATGTTAAATTATTATTCATACATTGTACGCGCTATGATACTTTTTGTAAATATCCATCATTATTATTCTTACATCATTTCCCCCCTTCAAACAATGGCTGTCAAAATAACAAATGCTTTTTTATCTGAAGTATTAACAGAAAAAGATTTAGAACCTTTTTGTAACCAAGGTCTGTACATGTACATTATTCTGAAAAGGGTATCTTTTAGTACATGATATGTAACAGGGTAGTCCTTATGATTCCAGGGTCCTTTTCATGTATAGATTTCATATTGATGGAATTTTGCTGGTCTATAATTAATACAAATAATTACCTTGGCAACGTATCATTTTCATTTGAGATGTTTATTGTGAAACATGTTATATGTGTATAATACTAAAAATGCTCTCTCCAATTTACTGATCAAAGGAGAGCTGTTAATCATTGTGTTTATGAACAAAACTATGGCGTTAAGTTTTTTTCTTCATAAATTATGATTTTATATGAAAATATATAGTTATATATTTAAATGAAATTAATTTCCTGTGAACCAGCGATCAAATGACATCATGAAATACATATTAAGAAAATCTGTGTGTCAAAGACTTTGAAATTTGAAATAAACCAGTTTAAAAACAAAATTTTGCAAAAGTTTCATATTTTCCTTGCTTGAATTCATCAGCCAGCTACATTACGATGACAATATTGTTATATTTCCACTGCCACATACGATTCTTTTCTCCTTGCCCAATATATGGTGCTAATTAACCCCAATAGAGTAATTATGAGTTGCAAACAACAGGGCAAATATATGTATGGTCGTATGGCCATGCCCATATAGCAGTGGCAAATCTAGTCAAATACTTCTTTGTACACGCATTGCCAAGTAAAAGTAAAACCAATAATATTTAGGCATGTCATAAACAATTTGCGCAGAAACTCATATGTGAATCTGCATTAGTGGAGCGTTGTGGCCCAGTGGATTAGTCTTCTGACTTTGAAACAGAGGGTCATGGGTTCCAATCCAAGCCATGATGTAATTTCCTTCAGCAAGAAATTCATCCACATTATGCTGCACTCAACCCAGGTGAGATGAATGGGTATTATTTCTTGAAATGCCACCTCAGTGTAAAAGGCTGCAGGGCTAAAGCCAGAGTAATAATATCCAAGTCCTTTGGAAGCGCATAGGGATGTTATGACATAATGTGATATGCGCTATAAAAGAACCACATTATTATCCGCTCTCATTGAGAGATTAGTGAAAAAATATGAAAGGTATGCTAATGAGCAATACCTTTCATACAAATCTTGACCTATTTATCTGCACAACTTGGTTTTGACATCAAATTTTTAAAAATCTTATTACTCGTCTATACGTGAACTATTCTTATCATATTTGGTATCAAAATGAAGAAGAAAAGCTGAATATATATATCGCTCGACTATGTTCAGAAGCTAACAAGGAATCCCAGTTTCCTTTTTTGTGGGACTGTCTTTACAAATGCTGTTCATCATTATGTATCCTGTCACTATTGTTTCTTTTTTTTCCTAGGTGAATGAGGACAAGAGTGTGATGTTTGTCTCTGTCTGTAACATCATCTGGGCTTCTCTTGTCCTGGAGGTCTGGAAGAGAAAAGGATCTGTTCTAGCATACCGCTGGGGAACTTTAGACTCGAAACATGAGCTCATTGAAGAGCCTCGTCCTCAGTATAAGGTACGTTATCTTGATCCTTTTCTTGTCTAATTGCTTAATCATAAGGATATTAATAATAAAAATAATATGCAATAGTATAGTACTCATAGTAACTCATGTTATTAATAATAATAATATAGGGTATTTATATTGCGCACATATCCACCCTGTTAGGTGCTCAAGGCGCTCCTATATTACCCGGCTAAGCTAGGCGTTCATAGCGCACACAGCTTTTTAAGGAATTACTCCCTACCGGTACCCATTTACCTCACCTGGGTTGAGTGCAGCATATTGTGGATCAGTTTCTTGCTGAAGGAAATTACGCCATGGCTGGGATTCGAACCCACGACCCTCTGTTTCAAAGTCCGAAGACTAATCCTCTGGGCCACAATGCTCCACATCCTAACTTGAGCAGAGCTATCCTGATCGGGTGCTCATCAAGTGTTCAAGAAATTACTTCCTACTGGGTTCCTGTTTACGACACCAGGGGGGTGTTTCACAAAGATTTAAGTATGACTTAAGTTGCACTTAAATGCCGACGCGTACATGATAATGCAACGCGCGATCTTATTGATAAATACGCAGTAGTGCGCGTCCTCTCGACACGATCTGACCAATGCGGTCAAGCCTTTCATACCTTATGCAACTCGGCATTTAAGTGCGACTCTAAGTCATACTTAAATCTTTGTGAAACACCCCCCTGGGTTGAGAGTGCAAAATGTAGATGAACAGGATATTAGTAGATACCGGTACCCCCCCCCCCGACGGTAGATGGCAAATTTAGCACAGCCTAATGTTGTAACGATTGAGTTCCTGTTTGCCTGTTTGAAAAAGAAATGTTATGATCGTCATTATCTTTTATCATGCTGATGGAGCAAGGTCAAAATTTCACAGAGGTCATTTTTTGAAAATGTTTCAAATTTGGTTTGTAATTCATTTCTGATCTGTCACTGCCAGAGGTACAAGTTTTGACTATGTGTCATCAAGAATTAGTCTAGTTAATTAATTTTCATAATTAATTTGGTATTTCACTCAAAATTTTCACAGAAAATGAATTTTCACCTAAGTTTGTGGCAGGTACTGTTTTTTTGCAAAACATCTCTGAAAGTCATATCATTGAATTTTTCTTTCAATGCATTATTCTTGTAACAGGGTGACCTAGTTGTGAACAGTGTATCTGGCAAGCTGCAGCCTCACTATCCAACCTGGAAACGGAATGTCTTCAGATACTTTGTAACGCTTCCAATCATATTCCTCTGTTGCCTCATCACGTTTACCTCAATGTACATCATCCTAGAAGTTCAGGAGTGGGTTAATTCCCATATTGAGCGAAACAATTGTTATGGGTAAGTTGTTAGGAATGCTACTTGAGGCAATAATGCTTTAGGTATGGCACAACCAACTCGCATGGCATCTTTGCCTTGCCTGCGTGACAGAAGTGAGACATAGGTGTGGCACCATAAAATCACATTATTACCAGGGAATTGAGGCAAAAAGCACTATATAAATCCAGCTATTGTTGTTGTTATTGTTGTTGTTCTTATAATAATTATTGTTATCATTAAAGGGATTGAAAACTATGTATGTAGTTGTAAGTTATTAAAAGATTCAAGAGTAAAATTATTTTTTATCTGTAAAACAAAAATTCTGCCTCCACTGGCAATAAATTAGCATACCTACACAAGCCCAGAAAAAATACAAATATTCAACATATCTTCTTCTTATGTTGGTTTGAGTGGTGATAAGTCATATATAAAATACAAATGCAGACATGACATATGGTAGGCATAAATTATCAAAACATCTACAAAATATCAATGTACAACCCTACACTACTCTTCAGCACTCTCTAACCCACTTCACTGCTACTTAGGCACAGAACAACAGATCCAGTGAACTGATTATGCAGCCCTGCACCCTTGCAGTGAGTATAGAGAATGCTGAAAAGAATGTATAAATACATATTTATTTGGTAAATTCCTCCTCAGAAATTTTTTGATTGAAATCAATATAGAAAAATGAAACAAGCATAACATTGAAAATTTCATTAAAATCAGATATGCAATAAGAAAGTCGTTACATTTTCGCTTATTTTTTACAAAACAGTGACATGCAAATGAGAGGGTTTATGATGTCCGTCACTATTCTGTGTTTTTGTTTGAATTTTACAATATTTCAATTTTTACAGATTTGACAGTAAGGACCAACTTGGCTAAATCGAAAAAGGTTAAAACAATGGTAATACCACATGTGCAGTAACTTTGTTTCGCATGACAATGAGAAGAAAATTAGAATATATCATAGAATAGAATACCCAAAAAAATTTGTGAGTGGGTGGCGTCATCAGTCCCCTCATTTGCATACCAACCAGGATGTGTGTCAAACTGTTCTTTGAAATTAACTGAAAATTTTGAATGTCATAACTTTCTTATTTTATTGTTTGAAGGTTTGCATGGTGGCATGTACAATTACTGATGTGGTTTACGGTACACCATGTGGAGTGTTATAGAAGCAGTGGATAGAAGAAGAGAAGGAAGTGGATAGGCGAGAAAGTGGAGATTTGAGAATAGAGTATTCTTTCTTGAGAATAGTCCTGAAAAGGACTGTAAACCAGAAGGAATGTTGAGTGAGAACAGCTTGAGTAGTAGAGCTGATGAGATGCTGGCTTGCGTCGGCGAGTAGAGATGATGAGTAGTAGAGAGACTCGACGTTTCGGACAGGTTGACCGTCCGTCTTCTCCTGAAGAAGGACTATTCTCAAGAAAGAATACTCTATTCTCAAATCTCCACTTTCTCGCCTATCCACTTCCTTCTCTTCTTCTATCCACTGCTTCTATAACACTCCACATGGTGTACCGTAAACCGCATCAGCAATTTCTTATTTTACTTCCCATTTGATGACATTTTCACTGTTATGCTTGTTTGGTTTTTCTCTTTACATTAAAATAACAGGTGGGTGGGTTACTTTCCAAAGATCATCCTTACTGGTGTGATCAGTGTCAGTGACATTGCGTTTAAAAGAGTGGCTTACTGGCTGAACAGGATGGAAAACTATCGCCTTCAGAGCACACATGAAAATCAGCTCATACTCAAACTGGTAACGGTAAGGGAAACTTGTTTTGTGAAACTTTATTATGATTACAATAATGATTATAATGGTGAAAAGCTTCTGAATCATGTTTTTTGACGCTGATGGAAATTTTCTTAGTGTATCTTTGCATGATGTTCATTTATAAAATGGGATGCCGTTTGACAAAGCTGGTAGCCAATTTTATGTTGCAGGCTACTGAATTGTAAGTTTTTGAATGGCTGATTAAAAAACTGTTTTTGTATTTGTTTATGAAGTAGGACCCTGTTCCACAAGCTAGTCGTTAACTACATGTTACAAGCTACTCATTTTTTTTTATTGGCTGTAAGAAAATTTGTTGAACAAACTTTGCATTTTGTTTATTTATGAAATGGAATTCTGGTTCAAAAAGTTTCTTGTTAACTACATCTCACAAATTAATATTTGTATTTCTGTTGGATAATGAAAAATTTGTTGAATAAACTTTGCATTTTGCTCATTTATGAAGCGTGCGGCCCTGTTTCATATAGCTAGTTGTTCAGTACATGTTTCAAGCTATTGAAATGGTTTTTTTAGTTCATTAAAGTGATTGGTTAACATTGGTTTGAATTTAAAAAAATCTAAGCTAGAAGGTCACACTTGTCACCTGTGTCTATGATATGTTACAAAAATGAAGCCCAGAAAGAATTGTGTTCGAAAATATTTATTTAGTGCTTCAAAAATTGAAATATCAAGTGACCGGGATCACCATCTTAATTTCATCCCATACACTTATGTGTACTATTTAGGCGTCTATAAGACGCTTATTTACAAAATCGGTGTTTGCCTTGTAGTTTTAGCTTTTCATTCTCAATAATGGTTGTTTTCAGGTTTTATTAGTTCTAATACATGCACTTGTACACATGTTTCATCTTGGTTTGATAATTTTTTAAATTGGCTGCTCACAAAGTTAAACAATACCTTTAATACAGTATTGTAAACTTGTTCTCATCAATGTATTATAATCTGTCATTTTGCAAGCTACTGGTTTCGGGATATTAATTTACATTTGTTATTAACGACTAACAAAGTAACAACGGCTCTATTTGTGACTTGGCCTTTGATAATTGTGACGGTTTTGTGGTGTTCATACAGGTGCAGTTTATAAATCATTTCCTTGCTCTCTTCTACATTGCCTTCATTCTCAAAGACATGACAAGACTCAGAAATGTAAGTATTCTTAAGATCATCATCTTTCTTATCTGTCTGAGTTACTTATAAAATATGAACCTGTTTAAAATATTAGATCACTTCATATTAAGGACTTTATAACCATATCAGGTGGGTGTTTCATAAAGCTGTTCGTAAGTTAAGAGCGACTTTAAGAATGACTGGTGATCCTTTCTTATGCACTAAATAATCACCAATGAACATTTTGTGAATACCATTTACCACAAGAAAGGATCACCAGTCGTTCATAAAGTCACTCTTAACTTACAAACAGCTTTATGAAAAGGCCCCCTGTTGTAAAGACAAAAGTTTGTGGTGAATGGGAGTTTTGCGCATGCAGCGCCGGAACCCTGGGATAGTATCCCACCCAATTTATGGCAAGTTGCATAGACTGATAATATCATCATAGCATTACTAGCAGCTTTCCCTCATCTTTTCTTCTTTTATTTTCCTAGTGTGCATTGAGACCTTTGAAAGGTGTAGTGCACTATACAAGAACTGTTCTATTATAATGTATATAAATATTTTCAAAATTTACTTCAATTCAGCAGAGATCATGAATCTAGAGTTAAATTGATTTTAAGTTAAGGATTGAAGTTTAAGGAATGTAGTAGCTGCAAACGTTGATTTCATGACAAAGTCGTCAAAATATCATTATAGATCTAGATCAGGTCGATATCTGGTACATTAACTTAATAGTAGGCGGCAAGTAGTAAGAATTCCAAAAATTTTCTGTAGAATCTGATTTTTTGTGCTATTTCTCCTATTTCTAGGGTGCTGAAAACGAATCTGCTTGTTGCCAAATTTATAAATGCCGTCTTCGACCGTTGCCATGGCAACCGATTAATTTCTCAAAAATAACATGTTTTCCCATGTAAATGGTAGATAAACATGATATAAATTAGCCAAGAGATTGAATTCAAGGTTCCGATTAAATACAAATAAAATTCAGAAATATTTAAGATCATCAAAATAGTTCCAATTAGCCCGTTGCCATGGTAACGGCTCATTTTTCCTCCAGAAAAGTAAAAAAAAATATTTAAAGTTGTATAATCTGTTTTTTGTTTCATTTTCCCTGCGATTAGGGTGTTAAACATAGGGAGTGATTTTGCTAAATGTATAAATACACTCTCATTCCGTTGCCATGGCAACCAAATAATACCTAATTTGGTAAAAAAAAAGATATAACATGGAAAAAAGATAATGGCAGGAAAGACAATAAAAGCTACTTAATCTACATGTGTTGGGTTTTTCCCACTCATTTAGAACAAAAACTACATAAGTGTTATGCATGAGATTATTGGAATGATAGGAATTGATGTTGCCTTGACAATGCTTGAATTTAACAAATATATCAATGTTGCAAATGGCCCGTTGCCATGGTAACATCTTATTTTTCTCAGAAAAGTACAAATTTTGATAAAATCATGTAGAGTCACGTTTTTATCCTTTCATTTCCACTAAGTTTAGGTTGCTAAAAATTAATATGCTTGTTGGTAATTGTGTAAGTACCATCTCAGACCATTGCCATGGCAACCAAATACCAACTTATTTGGTAAAAAATAACCTGTTGAAAAAGGTAATGGTGGGATGTACAGTAAAAACGAACTAATCTACATGCGAAAGGCTTGACCCATTAATTTCATTTTTAAAGCAAAATTCCGGTAAGTATTCTGCATTAATTAATTAGAATGATAAAATGGATATTTCCTTGGCAACGCTTGATTTTATTAATAAATATCAATGATGCAAATGGCCTATTGTCATGGTAACGGATCCATTTACATCAGAAAATAACAAATTTTGATAAAAATATGTCCAATTATTCTTTCATTTCCGCCATAGTATACATGTAGGTTGCTAGACATTGATATGCTTGTTGCTGTTGCTTTGATAGTGGTTAATCAATTTAATTTTATATGATAAATATCAATGTTGCAAATTGCCTGATGTCGTGGTAAACATCACTCCTCGCATAGTTCCCTCCTGCAGACTTTTCAACCTGAAGAAAGTAAACTGTGAGCAGTTTTCCATAGATCTGGATACATATCCTCAGAACCTCCCTGCACTCCCTACTCATTACGACACATTTTTAGAGCTGCTGAAGAAATAATCAAGGAAGAATATTCCGTACAAGCTATACTCAGGGCCAGCAGAAACTCCAGATTCGGATCCTTGGGAATGACTCTACAATGTCCCAATCTACATGTAGGTCCCAAGTTACCGCCGGTAAGTTATGGCCAGCCAGCTTCTAGTGAACAGCCAAGGTAACCCGCGAAGTTCCAACCTCAAAGTTTGGGAATAGCCTGCCAAGAGTCATCTGAATTCACAAGAACTTTCAGCATGAACGACTTGTGCAATGCTATCAAAGCAATGAAGATCAGCAAGGCAGCTGGATTGGACGATGTCCTCAATCTGAGAACAGATGAAACATCTTGGACCTGTTGCAGTCCAACGGCGGCTTGACATGCTAAACTATTGTCTTTAGTTAAAGCACAATCCAAACTTATGGAGGAAATCAAGGGTAGTTTGCCTTACTCAAGCCAGGCAAAACACCAGCCAGCCCAAAGAGCTACAGGCCAATATCTCTGCTTTGTCATACAAGATCTTTGAAAGGCTCCTACTCCACCACATTGCTCCCTTGGTGGATGAGCTCCTCATTCCAGAACAAGCAGGATTTAGGCCTGGAAAGTCTTGTACTAGTTAACTGCTGAATCTGACACAGTACATTGAAGATTGCTTCGAGGAAGGGTTGATAAAAAGAGCAGCCTTTGTTGACCTCATTGAAGCTTATGACACAATCATTGAATACTCACAAGGAAAGTCTTTGAGATGACAAAGGACCTTAGCCTGACACAGACGATTCAGAACATGCTCTCAAATCAACGGTTTTGTGAATCTCAGTGGTTCCAGTAGCAGATGGCTGACACACAAAAGGTCTCCCACAAGGAAGCATCATCGTCCTACTCTTTATCATCTACACAAATGACCAACCAATCCACCAAATAATGAGAGCTACCTATCCGCTGATGACATTTGCAGTCCTTTGAAGAGATGAAAAAGCACTCAGCGATGCTCTGGTAGGCCTGACTCCTTACTACGCTGCAAATCATCTCTGGGCAAATCCAGAGAAAACCCAACTCAGTGCTTTCCACCTAAAAAACAGAGATGCAGACCAGTAACTAAGGGTCAGATGGTATAGAAAATGGTTGGAACACACCAGTAAGCCAATCTACCTTGACGTCACCCTAGACAGTTCCCTTACCTACAAAGAACATGTTGCCAAGACAAAGGCTAAATTTGGAGCAAGGAACAGCATCCTGAAGAAGCTTTCCAACACAAAATGGGAACAGGTGCAAAACCATCCGTGCGACAGCTCCTGCTCTTTGCTACTTGCCTGCTGAGTATGCAGTCCTTATTCGTTTTAGGTCATCACATGCTGCCACGATTGATACAGCCCTGAATGCTGCTTGCAGAGCAATTACTGGCTGCGACAAAAACAAGAGCAGATGATCTCTAGCTACAGTGTGGTATTGCCCATCCACACATCAGAAGAGAGGTATCAGCACAGGTGGAAAAAACAAGCAAGAAGATAACCATCTTCATCCACTCTTTTAAGTATGAACCTGCCAAAAACAGACTCTAATCAAGATGTAGCTTCCTTCACTTGACTGAATCCCTTGATGGCTCTAATCATAATAAAAGGGTCACCCTATTGTCCAAGCACCTACAGTCTGTGGTCAACGCTCAATCTCTCCAATAGACCTAGCAAATCGCTTCCCAGGTTCAAGTGAGGAATGTGTAGTGTAAAGGTTTTTTTAACCATTTGTGCTCTAATAAATTTTATAACGAAAAAAAGTAGCCAGTATGCCAATTTTTCTAAGGGTTTGTGAAATTTGGGAGAATTCAGCTAGAGAAAATCTTGAGAATATTTTGGGCAATTTGGCCTAGAAATCTGACAGAAGTAATGATTTAGGGGTAAAGTTTTTAAGAACTTGACATGCGACATCTATTTGCTGAATTGAATTACCCCCAACTTCTAACTCCAAGGTGGCTGCCAATTTAAGGGTCACAAATGATTCCATTTTGATAGAGAGTTGTTCAAAATATTTATTTTGGGGTTTTAGAGTCAAGAAATCAAAATTGGGGCCCTCTTGTACAAAGAGTTGCAATTGATCCGATCAATCGCAACTATGGAGAGCCAGCAAAATCAGCATATGAAATGCATGTTTGTTCAAAAAGATTTCTAGATATGAATGTATATCTGTAAAGTCATTAATTTCTTAACAATTTTGAGTGATTTCCTTTGTTTATATAGGACATTGTGCAATTATTTCATAGAAAAAATTATGACACTGATGAATTTCCATAGAGTTACGATTGATCGGATCAATCATAACTCTTTGCTGTACAACAGGGCCCATTTACATTTGACACACTGACCTTGGCTTTAAAACGAATGGCGGTCGGTAGTATTTAAAAATGGGTGATGGGTTTGAATATATGGCGTTCCTCAGGGTTTTGTACTGGGACCTACACTTTTTTCTCTGTATTTATTACCACTTGGGGACACTTTGAGGCAGAATAATGTTGAATATGATTTCTTTAGTTCCCAAATCTGGAACTAGTTTTCACAATGCTATTGTATTCAGGAAATTAATGTATCAATGATAAGAAATAAAGTTAAGCCTACTCTTGAATGAACAAAAAGTCCTAGACATAGACACTATTTACCTGCCCATGTTCATTTGTGAATTGGTAATTCTGAACCTGCTGAGTCTGTTAGAATTCTAGTTGTTGAACTTAATTCGTTATTGAAGGTAAATGCTAGTTTTGGTAACAATATCAAAATGAGTTCATACAGAATCCAATGAAATGATCACCAAAGTGTCTGTATAAATAAAACGTATGTGCCAAAGGATTCTGGAATAAATTGTGTAATTGCTGAGAAATTAGCAAATAAGCACAGGATTCGGGTAGGGCGTCGGGCCCGACATTCAAAGCAATAGTGTCCCACATGCGCTTATCTGTGTTGGGGATCTTCAGTCTGAATATTTTTCAGCGTAGATTTCAAGATTTCACAAAGTTTAGTTTATGTAACTGTACCAGATCTAGATCCTCGATGATATACTGACAATTAATCTTTATTTACAGACTTTCTCATGAAATCAGTGTATACTGCAACTGACTGGAATTTATCTTTAACGAGTAAGCAAGTAAATTTGCTCTGAAAAACCCAAAACTCCCATTTATACAAACATGGAGCTACCATGATACAATATAATGGCCGGAAAGATATTGACGGATGATGCTTGCCATCATGCTGTTTAATCACTGATGTTCAGGCGCCTAGATATAGTCAAAACAGCACATTCAGAATCGAGCAGTAGGTACCATTACAACAGCCAGAAAGTATGATCATGTTTCCTTTGTTCAAAGAGCTTCACTTGCTACTGGTCAAAAACAGAATCATAGAAAAATTGCTTTGTTTACTTGTCGATTAATAACTTGACACCACAATACATTTCATGCTGGGTTTTTTTCCATACCCTTTTCTATCCCCAACTTGGGTAAACAGTGCACAAGTTTCAAAATCAGCTCATGCCTTCTGTACAATTATTTTTTTAATTTATAAATAACACCCTCTTTATATATTGCACGCACTTGAAGAGTAGAATTATTCATTTTTATAATAATAAATGAAATAATATAGCCTAGGATTTGTATAGTGCTCCTATATTACCCTGGCTAAGCTAGTCTACCGCATCCGGTGCTCACAACTTCCTTCAAGTATCCATTTACCTCACCTGGGTTGCAGTACAATATGGATAATTTTCTTGCTTTTAAAAGGAAAACACACCCCGGCAGAGGGTCGAACCCATGTCCCTCAGATTGAAAGAAAGAGGCTTAACCACTAGACCACGACGCCCCCACAATGTTAAGCTATATTGGAAAGTGCTTTAAGCATGTTTACATGAAGAACTTGCTATAAATGTTAAAATGTATAAATTTATTTTAAAGGACAAGTCCACCCCAACACAGAATTAAGTTTCATAAAAAAAGAAAAATCCAACAAACACAACACTGAAAATTTCATGAAACATGAAAGTTATATTTTATATTTTCGCTTAATTTCACAAAAAACAGATACTGGCATTTTCTGGTCGGTATGCAAATGAGAAGACTGGTGATGTCATCCACTCACTACGTCTTTTGCATTTTATTATGTGAAATATGAATTTTTCCTATTTTCTCCTCATTCTCATGTCTAATACAAAGTTTTATTCCTCCATGAACACATGTAATTAGCATTGTTTAATACTATATGGTTCAGTCAAGTTGGCCCTTATTGTCAACTCTGTATAAAATGAAATATTGTATAATCAAAACAATAAAAAACAAAAGAAATAGTGAGGGACATCATCAACTGTCTCATTTGCGTATTACTGAGTTGTGCATATCACTGTTATGTGAAAAATAAGCAAAATTTAAAATGCCACAACTTTCTTCTTTTACATGAAAATTTCAGCGTTATGCTAGTATGATTTTCTTTATTTATTCAAATCAACATTTACCAGGGTTGGACTTGACCTTTAATAGAAAGCTGTTAAAGATAATAATTATAACTCTAAAGTTTATTTGGCAAATTGACATAATCCTGGCCTTCTATTAGATACAACTGACCTTTTGAGGATACAAGGTAAAATTCTTCCATGTTTTAATGTAGACTCAATGTGGAACTTTCATGAAAAACCTATGCATTTGATAATAGAATCCTGAGGTGTTTTTTTTACCTCAAAAGACCCTTAACCTTGTGACATGATATATAATTAACTTGAAAATTAATAAACCTAATTCAAGTTTTTGATGTTGATACCACAGTACAGTCAAAGTTCATTAACCAGAACTTTAACCTGAAAATGATCAGTGAAAGTTGATTACCTATATGCACTCTCAAAGTTTTGCCTTATCAGAAACTTGATGAGATTCAATGATGATAATACAACATGGCCAAATCTTGGCGATCGTAAAAGACCTAAGACCTTGATCATATGACCTGAAACTTGAACTTTATGATTAATAATAATGATTATGTCGATTGGACTTTATTATAAATTGAAAATGGCCCGAGGGAGTATTTTTACATTAACAAGCATATGGATGTTGAGCACCCTAACATTAGGGGAAATGAAAGGAAAATCAGAAGTTTTTATCAACTTTGTATTTTTTTGAGAAAAATCAGCTGTTACCATGGCGATGGGGGGGGGGGGTTGCAACATTCATATTTATATTTATATTAAATGCAAGTTTTACCAAGGCAACAGTAATTATTTTCTTTCAAATGAACTCATGCAGACCACTTACCGTATGTTTTATTCAATATTAAACGAATGGTTCAAAATTTACGCAAGTAGATTGTGATTTTTATGGTTATTTCCATTATTATCTCCACCATGTTATTTGGTTGCCATGGCAATGGCTTAAGACGGTATTTATACATTTAGCAACAAGCATATATAGATATAGCATCATGTAATTATAGGAAATGAAACAAAATTCAGATTCTGTAATATTTTCTATCAAATGTATACTTTTCTGAGAAAAATAAGCTGTTACCATGGCAACGGACAATTTGCAATATTCCTATTTATCTTTAAATTCATACATTGTCAAGGCAACATCAATTCCTATCATTCCAATAAACTCATGCAGAATACTTACTGTAGTTTTTGTTCTAAATGAGTGGGAAAAAACCCAACGCATGTAGATTAGGTAGCTTTTATTGTATTTCTCGCCATTATCTTTTATACCATGTTATTCCTTTTTTACCAAATAAGGTATTATTTGGTTGCCATGGCAATGTAAAAAGAGTGCAATTATACATTTAGCAAAAATCACTCCTATGTTTAATACCGTAAACGCATGGAAAATGAAACAAAAAACAGATTCTACAACTATAAATCAAATTTTTTACTTTTCTGGAGGAAAAATGAGCCGTTACCATGGCAACGGGCCAGTTGGAACTATTTTGATGATCTTAAATATTTCTGAATTTCATTTGTATTTAATCGGAACCTTGATTTCAATCTATTTGCTAATTTTTATCATGTTTATCTACCATTTACAGGGGTATACATGCTATTTTTGAGAAATTAATCCGTTGCCATGGCAACGGTCAAAGACGTCATTTATAAATTTGACAACAAGCAGATTCATGTTCAGCACCCTCAAAATAGGGGAAATAGCACAAAAAATCAGATTCTACAGAAAATTTTTGGTAACCTTTAATATTATGATGAGGAGCTGTGTACTATAAACTGAAAAGTTGTGAAATCGTGAAAACAAAGCTGAAAAATTATCACACTGGAGACCGTTTTCACAGATAATTATTGCTTGTAGAAACACCCAACATCTTTCTGGAATGCCATGCTTATTGTGTCCATTTCTTAGGAAATACACACATTCTATTAGAATCATTTGGCACTGATTTATTTTAGATTTTATTTTATATTTTACAAATATGTGAGTGGTCTTTTTGTTGGATTCTACTCAAACTCATTTTTAGATCATTACCAGAATTTGCATTTATCTTTAAGATTTTAGAATGTGTCAATTTGACTATTTCATTGGATTCATTTGAAGGCCTTGTGTTTCAAGGAGAGTAATGGGTTCAATTTTAGATATATGCCTCTCATCAGGGAATAATGGGAGACGGGTCATTAAAGGAGAATGAAATCATTGGAACAGGATAGCTTGTGTGAAAACAGAAAAATCAAAGAAACAGATCAACAAAAGTTTGAGAAAAATCATACAAATAATGGGAAAGTTATGAGCATTTGAATATTGTGATCACTAATGCTATGGAGATAGCAAATTGGCAATGTGACAAAGATGTGTGATGTCACTTGTGAACAACTCTCCCCATTACTTTAGTATATATTTCACTTGAATTGCCTCTTTTATCACATCTATCCATAGATCATGTGTTCTTTCTACATGAGGGCAAGTAATACATATTTTTTAAGAATACATCATGGATAAAGAGTTTGTATCATCATAAGAAAAAGCAAAAAGAGACATTTTGGGGGTATTTTATAGTCCACCAAAGGGAAAGTTTTTCATCAGTGATATCACACATCCTTGTCGCATTGCCAATGGGAGGATCTCCATAGCATTAGTGATTGCAATATTCAAATGCTCATAACTTTCTCATTATTTGTTTGATTTTTCTCAAACTTTCTTTATTCTTATTCTATGATTTTTCCGTTTCTACACAAGCCTATTTGTTCCAAAGGTTTCATTCCCCTTTAAGTTTATGGTTGATAAACTTGTTTTTACTTTAATGATCTATATTATTCATATGATTCCTGAAAACTAAAAGTAAATTTTTATATTTTCATCAGTCAGTACCCGATTGTTTCTTCTCTTCTGGAATAACTAGAGATTGTGTTATTAGCTCAGTCAGTAAAATGGTAACAGTGATGTGCCAACTTCTGTTATAATGGAAGTTGTTCCATCATTATTTTATTTTAATGGAAATGCTTTCTGTCTTTCTTTCTGTATTCTCAGTATCTGGGAACCATATTCATCCTACGTCAGTTAACGGGTAACTTCAAAGAGTCAGTTTTGCCTTACATCACCGAGAAGCTCAAAGTATACCGAATGACGTATGTTACTGCAAGCAAAGTTCATACTGATACAAATACAAGAAAAGAAGACAAGACAGATGGAACCAAGACACAGGAAGACATTACAGAGGAAACGAAAGGACAGGGGGACAGAACTATGGGACAAGAAGATATTTCTTGTGAAACAAAAACATCTGGGGACATTTTGGATGGGAGTGAGATGCAAGCAGATGCCTTGGAATCAAAGGCTAAAGGAGATGCTTCAGAAAGTAAATGTGGTAATAATTCATTTCTAGAGAATTTTTGTATTTATATTTGTTACAGTGATATTCATTTATTTTGAAATAAAGTTTTGGGATTGGAGACATAAGCAAATAAATGGTTAACACATATTTATAGGGATGCATTTTCCGTATTCAGAAGTAGTTATCCATGCATATCCCAATTTACAGTATGTGACTTATTTCAAAATGAATTTTGTCAAAAGGAGAAACATTAGGAAAGAAATAGGGTAAATACATACATTTTTTTGTCCTGGCAGGAGTGGGGGGGGGGGGGGGGGTTATTATAGACTGTAGACTGGTGTAAACAAAATTGAAGCCTGGGTTTATGTTTGGCTTTAAGTGCTTTTTCAGTGGTAATAAATGTTATGGAACAGTGATCTTAAATCTTGTAACTTGTGAATTCCCTTTTTCCGAAGTAAGCAGAGATCAGCGGAAAACCGCAGATGGGTGAAATTGTGAAGCTTCTAAGTGGACCTTTCCAGTCGATGCTGCCGAACAAGGTGAATTTTTGAAACGTACATGTATCTCAGGCAGAGACAACACAGAGAATTGGAGGATGAAGAAGGTAATGACAGAGAGGCATTAACTTCTTATTTTGAAAGAAAGAAAAATAATGTCGTCTTTTTTTTGTTTGTTTGTTTTGAAGGTGAATCTGGTGGCTCCAATGAAGAGATGTTTATGATCACCCAGGCTGAGCTTGAGTCTGAGATGCGTTCATACGAGGTTTGTTCTCATCTTATCCATGACTTTTCAAAATTATCCAAACTGTCACAGGAAATTACTATCTTTAAAAAAATCAGATAACCAAACTAAAACTGCAACTACAGAATTGAGTCTTGAAACTCTTCAAGATGCTCCCCAGGGAGTTGAGATAGTTCATGCATTGTGTGCAGGCATGCAAGGATCTGATGACTGGTATAATAGTAGATCTGGAGGGCTGTGGCCCAGTGGGTTAGTCTTCTGACTGAAACAGGGTTGTGGGTTTGAATCCCAGCCATTGCATAATTTCCTTCAGCGAGAAATTTATCCACAAGTGTATGGTACATGTACCTGGCAGGATTAATTCCTTGAATGCATAAGTGCTGAAAGGCAGCTAAAGCAAAAGCCGGGGTAATAATAGTATTAGCAACGCGCCTCAGAATAGAATATTTCTAGATAAATGGCGCTATATAAATGCCTATTATTATTATTGTTATTATCTGTAGTGTGTTTACAGATATCGTTCTGATGTATTAAATGCTATATAAAAGTAGATTGTCATTATTGTTACACTGTTTTTTTTTTTAGATAATAACATTAATGTTTGTTTGTTATTAGACTAATTGTGTACATTCATAAATCAACATCTTATTGATATTATGATGATCATGATTATTGATATGATTAATATCATTATTATTATTATCATCATCATTATCATTATTGTCATTAATAATATTATCATTATTATTACATTACCAGGATACTTTTGATGATTACCTGGAGATGGTGATCCAGTTTGGTTACGTCATCCTCTTTTCATCTGCCTTTCCTCTGGCAGGGACGTTTGCGGTCATCAACAACATCATTGAGATCCGAAGCGATGCCTTCAAGCTCTGCTCCATCACACACAGGCCGTTTGGACAGAGGGTTGAGAACATAGGATCGTGGCAGGTCAGTAAACCAATATCCTTGTACTTGTCAAGAACAAATGATGATGAAAATAATGTCGTACAACGCCTACTTAGCTTGGTGTACAAAAGCTAATGGGAGGCTGAATGTCAAACATTCGTACCATCCAAAATGTACGTTTGCATGGTCTTGACATCGTAATACGATTCAATTCATTGCACTTACAGTGCAGGTGCAATACGTGCATGGCTTACTGGCCAAATGCACATTGCTGCTGCAGATCAGATGCGCGTTTGAGGGATTTTACTTGTTGCTTTCAATAATTCTTTTTTCTTGTTCATATGTTCATAATGTAATAGTTTTGTATAATCGAATATGTTTTGTATTTTGCATGACTTAAATGACGGTAGACTATGATGAGTGGATGAGTTGGCAATAGACAAATTGGCAATTTACTGCCTTATCTGGCAAGCTCTTTCATTGTCAATAACAACTCTTGTTTGAAAAACAACTTTTGTTTGGAAAGAGTGCATAAAATTTGAATTTATTTAAACATCGATTCCATTTCATTCAATTTCAATATGCATGAATCAAACGAGTTGAGACAGGTGAAAGGTTATAGAGGTCTATTAGGGTTCTCAATATTTACTTGATCCTGATATCTTTAGTTCAAGAAGCCTATAAAATATGAACTTCAAACTTGTAAACAGAAAGCTTTCTTATGTTTGCAGTGTAAATGAAGTATCATCGAGATTGAATGATTGTGAGTTGTAATATCTACTATCAGGTCATACACAGATAATGTATACAGACAATGGGATTAATGATATCAAGAATTAACCATCTATAGAATCAATAAAGTCATGGAAGGGCCTGTTCATAAGGGCATGTTGTCATAACAAGTCCATAATTTACATAACAAGCTTACTGTCAACCAATATTGGGTCATGAAATTGAATGATTTGAAGATTGAAGTTGGGTAAAAGAAAAGGATACATCAAGTTATGAAAAATTGGTTCCTTAGAACTATGCATACTTCTATAGAAAGTACTCCAGGTAAAAAGTAATATAAATCTGTAAAAATAATATATTGAAATGAAACTAGCGAAAAATTGGGAATTTAATCCCAATCAGATGGAAAGACTGGGGTTATTGAATTCTTAAAGGGATGCTCTGGGCTAAAAATAATATGATATAAACAGATAAAGAAAAATCAAGCAAACAAAATACTGAAAATTTGATCAAAATCGGACAAGGTTATGGTATTTTAAAGATTTGCATTATTCCGATGAATTAGTTTTAGGCATGTCTTCATGAATATATATCAATATATTGATTATCTCAATCAGCAAACTGATGATGTCATTTCCCTACTTGTTCTTTTGTATTTGATTATATTAAATTAGAATTATTCCATTTTTTTTCTACCAATAACTAAACAATTGGATTAACAACTGATTTAATGCATTAGATATTCACTGCTGCAAATGATGTTATAATAAATGAGACACATTGTTCACACATGTATGAAAAATGAAACAATTATGATTTCATGTAATAACATAAGAAAAAGGAAAGTGGGGATGTGACATAATCAACCTACATAATGAATATTCATAATGATGTGCATATAACTATTTTCACAATACATTGCTAAACTTTAAAATTCAAGAACTTTGTTATCTGATCTTGATGAAATTTTTCTCTGTGAATTTTACTCTATTTATTTAGATATAAATATCTTAGATGGTGGTGGTGATTTAATACCTGATTGCTAAGAAAGCATGAATGCTTGTAAGCAAGCAAACAGAGGACTGACGGCTTAAAGTCATCTCCGAAGGGATCTGGTAATGTGGATTAATGCCTTACCAAAGGGCACTAACGCACCAAGTGGGAAGCAAACCCGGGTCACCAGAATACGAATCTCCCGCTCTACACACTGAGCTATCGCACCTCCGATTTTGATGAAATTTTCAGCCCGGAGCCTCCCTTTAAGTTTTACATGATTTGTGAAACAGTTCTATGCAACATCATCATGAATTTGCAATAAGTGAGCTGATGATGTCATGTCCCCACTTATGATTTTGTATTTAATTTGTGTGTAGTCCTATAAATTCATTTGTGTGAGCAGCACATGTGAATTTCTCCAGAAGTATGTCAATTTATTATCATTTTGAAAAGTGAAGAATTTGCAGCAAAACACCTTTTATAAAGTGCATTTCCCAGTCCCTTTAAGGTATTTATTTTCACAAAACTCCTTGACCGAAACTGGTGTGTTGGTAGAGCGTTTCTCTTACAACCAGGAGGTCGGCAGTTCAAGCCCCCGCCACATCACACCAAAGATATTTAAAGATGGGAGTTGCTGCTACTCTTGCGTTATTTCAGGGGTTGATCAACCTCGATCTGCCTCTGCACAGTGGCTGCCAGGCCCACGATCAATTGAGCAAAATGAATTTTCTGAGTATTTCTATTTCAGATTCTATTTCAAACATTGAAATATGGATTTTTTAAGTTTATCTCTTTTCTCCCTCATTTATGTAAATATTTTAGCAAGCATTGGAAGTAATGGCTGTTATTGGTGTGATTGTCAACTGTGCCTTGTTGGGTGTCTTTGGTCAAATTGGACGTACCTTCCCAAGCCTTACGCCAGCTGGAGTCATTCTCTGCATTGTAGTTATGGAAGTATGTTTAGTTCTTGTTTATACTCCTTATTATTCACAAACATAATATTTCACAATTTTGCATCAAAATTGGAAAATCAACACGACTATATATATTTCTTTGGGGAGGGGGCTTGCTTAGTCATGAATTTCATAAAAGTATAATTTCTGAGGTATAATCACCATATAGATATTAAATTTTCATTATATTTCTTAATTTTTTTCTTTTTGGGGAGGGGGTAAATTTGCTAGCTACGCTCTTTTTTCATCTTCATGTAACCATAGAATTCATTGTTGTCATTAAAAGCAAATTAGTAACACATAACATTTTTTCTAAAACTTTGTTTTTAAATAGACATGAAATTACGTTTTAAATAACTTTTGTCTGACTTCGGTAAAAAGTCACGCATAGTGTAGACTTTGGAACCACTCAAAATAAAGTACAGTGTATATGAATGAAATCATCAAAACCAGAAAAATAGTAAATGTAACACCATTTTAGCATTATTTCAATCAATATTCGGCTGGATGGTAGTGCCACAATGCAGATCAGTGAACTGTTAATTTCATATGGGTCTCTTTTTTTCCTCTTTGATGAGAAGTTAATTCTTTTGAATTGAGGATATTTTAAATCCTCTATGCAAGCAGGTTATATGCAGGTCTATGCAAAATATATAACAACAATACTTTTCAATATTTCTTTCTAAAGAATAAAACAAGACAGTCAGATTGCTCAAACAAATAAGTTTACATTAAATTCTTATGATATATATGTATTCACATCTTATTTATTAATATTTAATGCATTTATATAGTAAATAGATTTCTTTCATCCTCACAAGAGGTAGCTCATTCCATAATTTTCACTTTTTTTTTCTTCTGTTTTTAGCATATTATTTTAGCTGCAAAGCATGCTATCTCATTGGGCATTCCTGATGTACCTCACTGGGTTTCCATCGAGATGGCAAAACTGGAATACAGGAGACGTGAAGCCCTAAAGGTATGTCCCACTAAGAGTAAGGTCAGAGCTCATTTAGGATCAATTAACTTTGAACTTTGTGTTATCAACATAAGAAAATTGAACCAAGTTTATGATTTTTAATTTTCAAGAAAAATATAGAAAGTAAGTCCACATTGCATCAAGTATTGAAATTAGGTGAATGAAAGTTTAGGTCACTTGATGAAGTCAAAGGTCATTTGCCGTCATTAATCTAACTATTTTATGATCTATTGAATAGGTTGGGTTTTTTTTTTTTGGGGGGGTGATGAAAATTATTCATCTTAGTTGTTTTAACTGATCACCTGTGTGTTGGCTCAGTTGGTAGAGCATCTGTCTCACAACCTGGAGGTTGGGGGATCAAAGTCAGCTGTGTCAGACAGACCAAAAGACGTTAAAAGATGGGAGTTACTGCTACCCTGTTTGGCCTTCAATGATTAAAAAAAGGGATAGAGCCTCGTCGATCTGGTGCTGCACAGTGGCTGCCGGTTTTACGATCAATTTGGCAAAGCAAATTTTCGGAGTATTTCATTTCATGTCTATTTCAAACAATAAAATGTGGATTTTCATCTTTTTTTTCATTTTCATTAAAGTCAGCACCGCTGCAATATTGAATAGTGTAATGCAGACAAGATTGACAGAGGCGTTTCACTTAAATTACTTGAATTTTGACCTTTACAGAAACAGGAAGTGGATGCCCTGCAGTGTGCCAAAAGGACACCATCACCAAAGGAAGGTGAGGAGAAGAAAGGCGATCTTAAGCTGAAGATACCACATCAAGGGAAGGTGTGGCCGTCCAGTATGAAGGAAGCAGCTACCAATTTCAAATTCTATCAGAACAACAAGGCAGTGTCCACCGATGACTCCAATACAACAAGCGATGCACAGGAGTATCATGAGAAGCCTAGTCAGGAGAAGAAAGCTGACTGAAGTGGATTTGATTGGAGTTGTTTCAATCATAGGGCTATTTGTAAGTTACAAATGATTTTATGATGACTGATGCCCGTCTCTTAGAAAGTAAAAACCTATGAATATCTGAGGAGGGTTTCATGAAAGGACTTGTCAGAAACAGTGACTCTCAGCCAATCAAAATTAAGGAAAGATGTAAGATCTGACAACTTGTCGGATGTTGACCATTCTTGAGGAACTAACCCCTACACCTCTGAATATTTGATATAGACCTTTTCTTAGGAACTAAATCAATACCTTTGAAAATCTGTTGTAGACCATTTCTGAGAATCTAAATCAACACCTGTAAAAATCTAGTGTATACCTTTCCTTGGAACAAAATCAACACCTATGACAATCTGATATAGACCCTTTCTTTGGAAATAAATTTACTCCTTTGAAAATCTAGTGTATATCATTAACCACAAGAAAGGGTCACCAGTTGCTCATAAAGTTGCATGTAACTTTAATAACTATTTTATTAAACAACCAACAGGAAACAACAAATCAATATTCACTGACTACTTCACTAGTCAGTTAAGTGATATCCGGGGAGCATTTGATCAAAATTATTGTCCAACATGTTGTTGGATGTGAAAACTTTCCTTGATCGTGATTGGCTGAGAAGCACTGCTACTGTACCACATATCAAATAAAAAACATTTAGTTGGATAAAACGTCTGATATGTCCTTTCATGAAGACGCTACTGGGCTCCATGATGCAAAAGAAGCAATCAAATTACAAAACTTATATTGGCCAATCAAAAACATTGTTGCATGGGCACTCCCATTTTTTTTAAGACTTACCTGTAACCAATCAGAAATATTGTGTCAAACATTCAATTACCCACAAGCTATTGCATTACGCCCCTGGAGCCTTGTGGAAAGCTTATCTATTAGAAGAAATTTAAACTTAAGTGGTTCAGAATTCATTTCAATGTCTTAGCAGCGATAGCCATTGAAAATAAGTACACGACCTTGACCATAATGCGTCATGCCTTTAAATGATTAATTACGGTAAGCTGCTTTTGTGGAAAGTAACAAATAAAGATAAAAGTGAAGTAAAGATAAAGTAAAATAGATGGTAGTGCATGCTGCTAACGCACAAACTTGTGACATCTTTAAGACAACTTGATTAGAGAGTACATATTAGAAGTCTTCTTCCAATTTGCAGGTTTCCTCTCTATATCTTAGATGGCACCATTCCCAAAACATTGCCAATTTGACAAGATTTTGGATTCTACGATTGTAGGGTTTTGTGCAATTTGTTTTCTTCTACAGGGTACATACGCAGGATCGTATGCGTCATAGCGGTTAGTGAGAATACAATGTGACAAGCCACCCAAAACAACAATAAATCACCGGGGAGGTTCTATGTAAATAGCACTCCCCCTCAAAAAAAAGAAAATAAATCCATATTTTATTGTTTGAAATGAAATCTGAAAGAGAAAAACTACGAAAATTAATTTTTTCAAATTGATCATGGGCCCGGCAGCCACTGTATAGCACCAGATTGATGTAGCTCTTTCCCTTGAATAGTTGAATACCAAACAGAGTAGCAGCAGCTCCCTTCTTTTAAGGTCTTTTGGTCTGACGCAGCTGGGTTTTGAACTGTGGACCTCCCGGTTGTGAGACGGATGGCCTACTAATTGAGCCAACACATTGGTGCTTTGGTCTTCTAAAAGTAAAATTTTGAACTTAGCTTGTCTGAAAGAAGAATTTTTCTTGTTCATACTGTCAAAATTTGAAAGTGTAAAGTGAAATAAAGGACGAGATACATGAGTTTTATTTACACCACTTTTTTATTTCAACTTGGAAGTTTTTATTCTGAGATTGCACAGTGTGCCCATGTAAATCACGCTTGAGTGAACCCAAATCTTCAAACCTTTTTTTTTCCTTATTCTATGAAACTCTTACTTAATCTCTTCTGCATGCAATCAAGTACTTGAATTTTTCTTTTTATTGTTGATCAATTTTGACCAATTTTATATCATTTTGAAACTTAGGATGTGTTTTTCAAGCTCAAATAAAAAAATCTCAAATCCATTTTGGGTGACTTATTGTTGCTTTGGTGGTGACATGTCACAGATGTTACTTTGT
The DNA here is from genome assembly GCF_018143015.1 of Lytechinus variegatus. Taxonomy (NCBI): domain Eukaryota; kingdom Metazoa; phylum Echinodermata; class Echinoidea; order Temnopleuroida; family Toxopneustidae; genus Lytechinus; species Lytechinus variegatus. Next base: position 2,481,593 of record NC_054744.1, on the reverse strand, counting down.
GAACCTTGACCCACAGGTCACCAGTTTTTACTTGATCCCCATCACATTTCATTTTTTTTATCTGCTCTTTTTGAATTTTTCAATCTGTATATATTGTCGATTTTTATCCGAGTGGGACTAAAAACAGTGAAAAAATAATAACAGTATAATCATAATAGTATTGAAAACATGATCATGATGACCATAATGAAATGATTATTTGGTGATGAATAAGTATTCTATTAGCTTTTTATTTTTTAATATTAGTGCATGTACATTGTATTAATTGTATACAAATTTTTATTACCATTTGGCAGTAGTGTTCACAGTTGAATTGCACTTTATTTATTGCTGAACTACAGGTTGTGTGATATTTGCTCTTACAACAATTGCTCCTCCACTTTGAAATGAGGATTGGGGTTGCGATAAGAGTTTTTTAGTTCAGGATCATGTGAGGATTCAGTTGATGGTGAAGGTATAGTTTGAAACTCTGGTTTAATGATAATAATAATAGGCACTTATATAGCACCAGCTATCTATATATAATCTATTCTGAGGCGCAGTCTTTATTATTATTATTACCCCGGCTTGTGAGCCGGACGGAGCTCAAACTGCCTTTCAGCGCTCAGTGCATTCAAGGAATTCATCCTGCCGGGTACCCATTCACCTCACCTGGGTTGAGTGCAGCACAATATGGATAAATTTCTTGCTGAAGGAAATTATGCCATGGCTGGGATTCAAACCCACAACCCTCTGTTCAAAGTCAGAAGACTAATCCACTGGGCCACAATGCTCCACATTTCATTTGAGGCCTATGTGTATGCTTTTGTCTCACCTGCGTAGCAGAGTGAGACTATAGGCGCCGCTTTTCCGACGGCGGCGGCGTCAACATCAAATCTTAACCTGAGGTTAAGTTTTTGAAATGACATCATAACTTAGAAAGTATATGGACCTAGTTCATGAAACTTGGCCATAAGGTTAATCAAGTATTACTGAACATCCTGCATGAGTTTCATGTCACATGACTAGTGCTGTTGTCGATAGGCCTCATATCGACATTGATGTCGACATACAAAGGATTTTCAATGTTTCCGACATGTCGACATGCACGCACCCACATCGACATGCAAACATAAAATAAAAAGGGGTCTAGCCTAAAGTCACGAGTATAAAGCTTAGCTGAAAAGTTAGAAGCTTTTATCCACAGTAAGTGGCGCGATTAAAAGGTTTATTCAGCTATAAAGCGGCACATTAAATGAAAAAAGAATACCTGCGAGCTGCGCGGCAGCAGAAATACGTCAGTGCCTGAGTGTGGGCCGGCCTGCCCGATCGAGCTGCCCCTCGACGATCGCTCTAGATCTAGCTAGCGTATAGCGAGCGTAGCGTAGTAGCATTCACCGTACCCATCGCTATTCACCGTGCTTGATAATACGTTGCTCCTCAATGCATTACTTTTCACATAAACGTTTTTGTCAAAGTTGTGACCGCCGCAATTGAGCGCTTATTTCAAATCACGAAGTCACAGAAAACTTCCCTTCCTTCGTTTGGAGATCGTTGCACGGATCGCCGCGGAAGTGATACTGAAATTATCGGTTGATTTTCATTATTTTTTACTGTCAATTTGAGGAGCTTGCGTTTGCAGCACATGTGTACCAGCGTATAATACGCAATGATCACTATTGTAATTGGTGATTCTCAAATTGGCTCCGAGTGTTATTGCGCAATGCTTTCGAGACCGGATCGTGGTACAAAACTTGATTCTCCAGAAAAAGATGTGGATTAAATCGGTGATTTTGAAAGTGAATTCACTCTAGCTTAGTGAAAATATGTTTTCCCGAACTTAGCCTGTATTACATAGATCTAGATCTTGTGTGGGGATATCACTCGTGTCAAGGTGAATACATTTGATTGAGAGTGTTATGTTCCACGATCGAATGATTTTTTTTGTTAGGGAGCCTAGGCTAAATTACGGTCCCTTTTTCATGTCGACATTGTCGATGTCGGGATTAATTTTTAAGCGACATGTCGACATGGATTTTTGTTCCCTACAACAGCACTACACATGACTAAGGTCAAAGGTCATTTAGGGTCAATGAACTTAGACCATGTTGGAGGAATCAACATCGAAATCTTAACCTGAGGTTAAGTTTTTGAAATGTCATCATAACTTAGAAAATATATGGACCTAGTTCATGAAACTTGGACATAAGATTAATCAATTATCACTGAACATCCTGCGTGAGTTTTATGTCACATGACCAAGGTCAAAGGTCATTTAGGGTCAATGAACTTTGGCCGAATTGGGGGTATCTGTTGAATTCCCATCATAACTTTGAAAGTTTATGGATCTGATTCATGAAACATGGACATAATAGTAATCAAGCATCACTGAACATTTTGTGCAAGTTTCAGGTCTCATGATTAAGGTCAAAGGTCATTTAGGGTCAATGAACTTTGGCCGATTTGGGGGTATCTGTTGAATTACCATCATAACTTTGAAAATTTATTGGTCTAGTTCGTTAAACTTGGACATTAGAGTAATCAAGTATCACTGAACATCCTGTGCGCATTTCAGGTCACATGACCAAGGTCAAAGGTCAATGAACTTTGGCCGAATTGGGTGTAACTGTTGAATTACCATCATAACTTTGAAAGTTTATGGATCTGATTCATGAATCTTGGACATAAGAGTAATCAAGTATCACTGAACATCCTGTGCGAGTTTCAGTCACATGATCAAGGTCAAAGGTCATGTAAGGCCAATGAACTTTGGCCATGTTGGGTTTTTTTGTTGAATAACCATCATATCTCTGTAAGTTTATTGGTCTAGTTCATAAAAAGTGGACATAAGAGTAACCATGTATCACTGAACATCTTGCGAGTTAGAGTAGTTTTCAAAGTCAGCACTGCTGCTATATTGAACCGCGTGATGCAGGTGAGACGGCCAGAGGCATTCCACTTGTTTATGAAAACACCCACCTGGGGCCTGTTGCAATTGGCGGCAGAAGCAGGGGGGATGTGCCCCCCCCCCCTAAATTTGAGGTGGGGGGCGGACCCCCTAAAATTTCTGTTGATAACTTTTTTTTGTTGACATGTGTCCATCCCAAAATTTCAGGTGGAACCCCCTAAATATTTTGGCTTCCGCCGCCAATGCCTGTTGCATGAACAAATTTTTTTTGCCAGAGTTTTTTTTTATGGCAAAAGTTTTATGCAACAGGTCCGTAGCGGGTCTTACTTTTGTACTATGTTATGTTGAAATAACATGAAATTGATTTATGAAATTTGTACTGAAATACAAAGAATTCACTGTTATCGAATTAAAATCATTAGGAGAAATGAATTCAAATTAGGTAAATTTTATTCCATTACCATAGCCACACCTGAAATTTCCTTGCGGCAGCTGACAATTTGTATACAATAATTTAAGTGAGGTTTCCCTCTTATTTTCTTATTTTGAGTTAATATTCAGTGAAATCCATTAAAATTAATGTTTTTTCTGTATATTTTAAAGAAATCATACACTTCACAATCAAGTGAATGGAGAATCTGGATTTATAATCTGAATTATTTCAGTAATTCAATTTAAGTTTCCCCTATTAAACTAGCTTATGTGAATCAATATTCAGTAATATCATTTAAGAATTAATGTTGTGTGTATTTTTTAAAGCATACATTTTCTTCACAATAAAAGGAATGGAGAATCTATACTTTTGGTTATGACAATAATTACAATTCTGCCACTAACTCTCTTTGTTTCTGTTATCACATTACATATGATATATCCTTTTGTGGTAACTATCTGATTAGTCTATCGGCCCTTTCACACGCTAAAAGATTGTAATTTGAATGATGATTTCAGTGAAAAATAAGGCTAATGACGAATTTTTAGCATGTGTGAAAGCAAACTAGATTCACGAAGGCTAATTACAATCACGAATTCAAATTCTACTCTGGAGGTGAATTCCAGTTTAAGTTGCACTCAAATTACGGTTCAAATTTCATGTGTGAAAGGCTTGACCTCCAAAACATCTTTTGCAGGCGGAGCTTACGTGGATAATGCAATCGTCATGCACTCATCATATCGATGCAGTGCTTTGATTGACAAGTCACCACGGACATACCGTCTTCGCTCAGAAATTCGAATTCAAATCACAGTTTTCGAGCAAGCGTGTGAAAGGTCTGATGATTCTGAAGACGAATTGCAATTATCAATACAATGATGATTAAAATTCATGTGTGAAAAGGCCCTAGGTCTATTTTCCATTTGGCGTTGATCATCTTGCATAGTCTAATCCTAGCAGTCTTATAGCCATTTCAGCCCATTAACAATTGTCTCTACCCAGTGGGGGCCAATCAAATATATTGCTGTACACACACACGTGACCAAGTAATTTCCAAACACCCCCTAAACGGGTTTTTCTCTGTGTGCAAAAGTACCCCCTAAACAAGTTTTTCACAGGCTTTTTAAAACACATTTTGGCCCCTAAACAAATTGTCGCCAAAATATGACCTCGGGGGAAAAAGCTTGGGTAAAAAACCTACCCTAAGTACGTTTGACCCCACGATTGACCATTGACCCGTCTTTCAAAACCACCCTATTTCTTGAAAATCTGCGTTTTTGATACCCTTCACGAATCCATGCGTGGACCCCATCCAAAACTATAAAAAACACCCCTTTAAACGTGTTTTGGGGTCACATGTGTGTACAGAAATATATTTGACTGCTCCCCCCCCCCCGCGTTTTTGGGGTCACATGTGTGTACAGAAATATATTTGACTGCTCCCCCCCAGTGTCTACTCTGTAAAATAAATATTTAAAAAAATATCAAAATGTTATGTAATGTAAAGAGTTGATAATATGTGTGTGGTTCGTTGGTAAGACAGTGACTACACTAATATCAGTATTATATTTTTAAAAACATTTCGATGATCGAATATGAATAATCATGATATAAGCAGTCTTTAAATGACACAAGTACTAAAAATTGAATAAGTAAGTGTTTGAGAATGGAAATAATCAAAAGCTTGATATGGGGTATTATATATTCAATGTACATTATATATGTATTTATCATAATTTATATTTGTATGCATGATGTTGATTGTCGAAATTATCTTGTGCTGCATGATGAGTACGGTGTAATAGTTGTTCTTATGAATGTATAATAGCAAAGAACAAAATAGTGCAATTAAAAGAAATCATATCTTACTCAGGATGATGTCAGCTTTTATGCTTATGATGAATAGCTACTTTTTCAACATATATCTTAATCTTGCCATATGAAACCAATTTGTGTGTACAAAAGGGAACATTGAATGTAATTTTCATACTTTTGTAATCAGTTCTAAATAGCATCCCTGTTCATACACTGGTTTAGTGTTGCTGTTGGTGTTGAAAGCACAGTTACGACTGCTATAGCGCCAGCACCTGATCTGAGTTTACCACACAAAAAATCAACACCTGTGACCTGTAACACAAAGCATAGCAATGATCGTAGAACAGTTTTTACGATTGATTCCACTGACTACATTATAAAATCAACCGTGAAAATCAAGCGTATGATTTATCGCTAACCTTTGTGTTACGGGACCCTGGTGAGATTTGTTGGAGTACCTGTTTCACTATTTATTTGGTGCCATGTTTTACCTTCTTAATAGACACTCCTCCCCTGCAAAAAAAATTGTTAAATAGGTACATTAGTAGGAAGAGAAATTGCAATCAGATGTTTTAAATTAAAGCTGTCATATTATTTTTTTTCAACTTTGTATTCACTTTAGAAAAAAAATATGTACCTCTATAGGCTAATGATGACAAATTAAAATGTTTTCAACATAAAATTCTTTAACTTATTATTGTTATTCTATACTTTAAATTTTGTCTGTTGCATTCTACAGCGCACATGAAAATATAGTTTTCACCACAATATTTATCATGGAAGAAGTGTTACTATTGCCATGATATCGTAATTTTCAGAATGGTTGAATTTAATAAATGAAATAAATGAAAGTATATGACACCTAGATAGATCCTTGTTTTTTGATTGGTTGTTTGATATCATTCATTCAGCCCAATTTGCAATGACGTCATCAACCGTGCAATTTTGGATCCATACGATTTTGTCCATTGCATGCGCGCACCGAGACGTGTTTCCTGTGCGCATGTTGTAGTGACGTAACAATCAACAGACGGAACTCGCACTGCATGGGCATGTTTTGCATCGAAATTCATAAATTTCATATGAAAAAAATAAATTTTTAAGGTGTCATATAAACCAAATAATGTTTTTTCATTCGTGCAATGGACAGAATACTTCATGAGGTGAAAGATGAAATGAACGTTCAACTCGGCTACGCCTCATTGAATGGATCATTTCATCTTTCACCTCATGAAGTATTCTGTCCATTGCACTCGTAAACATTCATTATTTGTACATCAAATTAAATAAATTCATTTTCAGGTGTGCAGATCATTCCCACATATTTTTTCACTTAACAATATATGTGAATGTAAAATATATTTTTACTGCATTATTTACTCTTACTATGTTATCATCCTAGTAATGCCAGATGTATTTATCAATTTACATCAAATATACTTTTGAATTCTTTAAAAAAAGGTAATTGTTGTGATAGGATTTCATGAAAATAGAAACTGAAAATGAAAACCAATGTATTGAAATGGAAGAGGCAAAAAGCTGTTGTATTATGATAAAATGATTATTATCTGGTGATGTATTATCCTAAGCCGTTTGGCCTTCATGAAAGTCAATGCTTTTGTGGTATCAGTTTCCAAATAAAAGCAAATTGTTATAAATAGTTTGTAACCAAAAAATTTAATTAGTTGTCTTTAGCAGAGTGAAGCTTGAGATGTCAGTCTATAGTACTCGTTTGACTTAACTTGAGGAAAAATGATGGTGGTGGTGGATGATGATGATGATGAATGTGATGATGATGATGATGGTGATGATGATGATGTTGATGTTATGATGGTGGTGATGATGATGATGGTGATTGTGATGATTGTGATGATGATGTGATGGTGTTTGTGATGATGATGATGATGATAATGGTGATGATGATGATGATGTTGATGATGATGATTGTGATGATGGTGATGATGATGATGTTATGATGGTGATGATGATGGTGATGGTGATGATGATGATGATGATGATAATGATGATGTTGATGATGCAGATGATGGTGACTGTGATGATGATGATGATAATGGTGATGATGTTTATGATGCAGATGATGGTGATGTTGATGATGGTAGTAGTGATGTTGCTATTAATGATAAGGTTAATATTAGTAGTAATTATGTTTTTGTGTTCATCTCGGCAATTAATAATGACAATGACAACAGTAATAACAAATGATATAATTTATTATATTAATAATTTTCATTATTAATAACGTGCTTTTCCCACATGGCCCAAAACACTCACAATTTCAGTTAAACTTATTTATACAAACAAATTATATCGGGTATGTATAAAGGTTTCGATATTATATATGACGAATTATCACAGCTCTTCTTTTTTAAATCTTTATTTGGTCAAAATCTAACCCCGGGTAAATAACAATGTGAATGATTCTCGCTTTCTTCTCACGTGTCCTAGACATAAAACCCATAAACCACCTCCCAACAACCTTCGTCACTCTATTAGTCAAAAGAATCAATACTACGGTATTATAATCATGATAATAGTCTTCTGTAATCGCATTGACAAAAAGCGATTGGTCTGTTACAAAATTGCGAATTGACAAAGGGTCTCTATCTTCTCTCTCAATCTGTTTTATGTTCGAGACAATACCACTTTCTCAAACAAGATATTCAATGACAATGTATGTAAAACTAATCTCCCTATATCTGCCCGAAATTATCGATAAATCTCCATGGAATTCCCATGAATAAACCTCCTCATTCCAGGCAACTTATTTCATGATTATTAATTCAACGTTCAGACATTAATTGTGTGTTTTTGGTCGACTATTTGTCAACAAGGTTAAATGTATTACACTGTGCAACAGTCACATCAACGAAACCGACTCCAAACCGACCGATGGTATGTCATTGGTATTAACGTAATGGCTTTGATCGGCCTGGAGACGGTTTCGCGGGTGTAAACGGAGCTTTACACTCGTTAACAACTCCTCTAGAAGAAATAACAACACTTGCTCTTCAATAGAGATTTTTTCTAAGTGGATTCTGGAGTGAAACATGTATATGTTTATCTAATTGGAGTGAAAAATCAACAACACATTTCAAGTTAAATTATCTCTCGCCAATACGCCCCCCAAAAAAGTTGAATAAGTAAGCAATATAGGCATAGGCGGCGGAAGCGGGGGGACAGATCTTCCCAAAATTTGAGGTGGGGGACGGTCCCCCCCCCTTAATTTTTAGTTGATAAACTTTTTTTTTTTTTTTTTGCTTGTCAATTTTGTTTCCTGCGCCCCCCCCCCCTAATTTCTGGTGGACCCTCTTGTCCCCCCTAAAATTTAGTTTTTTACATGTGTCCATCACAAAATTTCAGGCAGACCCCCCCCCTAATTTTTTTGGCTCCGCAGCCAATGAATATAGGTAGTAGTGGTCATGTCAATTTTTAACCAATTACAGAAATTATAATAAATTCAAAATCAAATGTGTTCATTTCCAACAGAAACTAAAAAATATAATACAAAATCTTCTTTTTTAATGAAAGAACAAATTTTGCCTATTTCTATAAACAAACCTTCTAAAGAAATTTCTCACTGGTGGTTTTCGCCAAAATATACCTTACAAGATCAAAACGAATTTAGTTGCGTCTTTCATTTTGTAGATGTTAAAGTTAGAGATAAGTATTTAAAGCACCGAAATTAAACGATCTTACTCCAAATAAACACGATTTCCAATCAATCTACAAGCGAATATTATTTTGAGAGTTCTCATAATGCATATATATATATATATATATATTCTTATTCATTGTAAGCGCTTTGGGCCTAATGGGAAAAGCGCAGTACAAATAATAAGTAATAATAATAATAATAATAATATATATATATATATATATATATATATATAAATCATATATATTACATAAGATATCATACCGGGAAGGACCTTGCAGCACAGCTTATTCAAGTTTGGACGGCGCTACCATGCGGAGCAGGGCTCACAAAAACAGGGCTGCTACCCCTCTACTTAAAAAAAGGGTGTATGCCTATACAAAAATGTAAAAATTTCCATCTGGCTAATCATTTTGTACGGTCAGTCCCATATACTTTCCATAACGTTCTGCGGACCCCGCAGGGAGACAACCGACATTTTGATTTTTCAGGAAGTGTTAAAAAAAGAAGAAGTTAAAAATGAAGAGAAAATTGGAAGAAAATTGAAGGAAGGAAAAACAAAGCTATCAAAGAGAGGGGTATTTTCCCCTGTAAATTTTTAATATCCCTGTTATTCATTATTACTTTATAATGAAAATGACATCACTTCCAGGCCTCCTTGGTCCCCTTTTCAAAATGCCCGAAACGTCTTTGAATTCGAGTTCTGGAAGAGAAAGGTGAAAAAGTCATCCCCATCTGAAAGTGTCAAGTCGTATTTCCATGCGAATTTTAATTTTCTTATGACCAAAAATAATAATGCATGTTGTCTTCCATTAAGGAGACCCCAAATATGCGCTTTTATACCCTTTCAAGTTGGCAAGGCGTTGACTCAATGATAAGTCCATAGGAGAGGTCGGCCTATATACAGTCGTCGGTCCTCCGGTTGCTTATACCCCAGTCACATTTCCCTATATACGGCCGCCGTACTACGGTGAGTCGAAAATAGCCATTTTTACCAGCTACATGATTATGAGCTGTTTGAATAATATCAGATTAAACGGTTGTTTTTCGACTCGCCATACGATGGCCGTAGATGAAATGTGACTGAGGTATTACTAACAAACATTCCTGTTAACCTCTCAGGTACCTTGTGCAGTCGACTGGGAGAAGTAAAACCTCAGTCACATTTTTCTCAAAGGCAAGTCGAAAACAGCCTTTTTATTCATTTATATATATTTAAACCACCTTTGCCGTAGAGCAAATGTGACTGAGGTATAACTGAGGTGAAAGTTTCGCTTTATTTCACAAAACAGTTAAATGCACATCCTGCTGGTCGGTATGCAAATGAGGAGACTGATGAAGTCATCCACTCACTATTTCTTTTGTATTTTATTATATGAAATATGAAATATTCAAATTTTCCCCTCATTGTCAAGTGAAACAACGATTAATTCCTCCCTGGACGCGTGGAATTAGCATTGTTTGATACTATATGGTTCAGTCAAGTTGGTCCTTATTGTCAAATCTGCATAAAATGAAAGGGGACATCCCGATAGACCAACAGTAAAAAAACAAAACAAAAGAAATAGTGAGTGATGGACATCATTGACCAACTAAATTGCTTGTCCCCGAGTTGTGCATATCACTTTTTGTGAAAAATGAGGGAAACTTTAAAATGCCATAACTTTCTTATTCTACATCCGATTTTGATGAAGTTTTCAGCATTCTGCTAGTTTGATTTTTCTCTACTTACTCAAATCAAAATTTGTCTGGGGTGGACTTATGGTGCACGTTTGACTTCATCGTAGCCAGGAGGCACACCCCCTCCCAAAAATGGAAAGGAAGAAAGACTTTATTGTAATGTAGGTTCAGAATAGTATTTCATTTTGTTGTTGCAGTAAAAAATAAAGTAAAATGATGAGCTATTAGTGACAAGCATAGCACTGAAATTTCGTCAAAAGTTATGATATTTAAACCGTTTAATTTCACAAAACAATTATTATGCACGTCCTGTTAAATATGCAAAAAGGGGACTTAATGCATCACCGACTCATTATTTATTTTGTATTATTTGTATCATAGAATTATTAAATATTCTTATTTTCTCCCCACATGGTCATGTGAAACAAAGTTTTATTCCTCCCTGAACATTTGGAACTACCATTATATGGCTCAACCGAGAACTTCTATATTGCCTAAAAAATCAAAGAAAAAAAATTGTATATTTCAAACAATAATAAAGAAAGAAAATATTTTTTTTGTGTAAAATTTTGAATGATCACAACTTTGTTATTTAACATCCTATTTCTATGAAATTGGGTTTTATTCTTGTATTATTTGAATCCACATACTGTTTTCCTGGGGTTGATTTGATCTTTAAGTGATTCAAATTCTCGCTCGGTTGCTATGGTGCCTCGCATATTTTCTAGAATGCTGTAATAGACTCCTCCATTCCCATGTCTTCGTTAATTTTTAATCATATTTTAAACAAAGTGTAGTGTGCAACCTTTCCTTGATCAGCTTCCCAGGGGCGTAGATAAAGGGGGGGGTGGGCTCGTGCCCCAATCAATTTTCGGTGCCCCCAGGTGTCCCCCCCACAAAAAAAAATTAAGGAAGCCATAAAAAAATCCAGGCACCTACAACAAGGCCAAAAAGGCAGAAAGGCGCGAAGTATAAGCGTTATGCAAAATGGGAGGAAGATAATAGAAGGAAGAAGAGTAAAAAAAGAGGAGATGAGAAAAAAAAAAATCCCGTTCAAAGAAAGTTTCTCGTTTAATTTCTAAAAAAAAAAAATCATCTCGTCCTTCACGCTCGCACTATATAGCTTCTTGTTTTAAAAGATATGTGTGTTTTTTATGAAAATATCAAAATAACGTACCTTAAAAGTCCAGTTTTTAAATCAGAATATAAAAAAATAGCTTGCGTTTCGTACCTACATAAATATTGTTTAGTAAAATACGCCTCTTATTATATTTTTGAAAGAACATGCTTAAAATTCCCAGTTGTCAGTTGAGAATAAAAAGAATAAGTTTTCGCTTCGTGCTCGCATTAATCCTTTACTTACATACCAATCCTGTTTAAAGTTACACCAAAATTGTTATAGTGTTCCGTTTAATGTATAAAAAAATCATCTCTCGCTTCGTGCTCTCATTTACTTTTTGTTTTAAGAGATGGAGCTCACGCTTCGCGCTCTCATTAATAATTGTGCAGTAAGATACGCCTCTTATTAATTGAAAACATCCTTCCAATGCCCGTTTTCAAGCCAGCATTTATATAATTTTCTGTTCGCACTTTCGCTCGTATTTTATTGATGAGATATGTACCCTTTTAATGAGTCCCTGCATGCAAAAAGACTTTAAATGTCCCTTTTCAGGTCATTGTAAAAATTTCAGCTCACGCATGCATGCTCGCATTATTTATTCATATAGGCCTTGTGAGATACCTATTCGTATTTTTGAAATTAAAGTAATTAGGTGGTTTCAAACCGCCTCGAAGTTCGCCAGTTCCAGGTATTCTCTGATCGGGAAATTTACCCCGATCAGAAAATACCAGGTATTTTGGTAATGTGAAAGCAAACTACGCGTAATCTCCCCGAAAGAAAATACCCGCTAAATAGTAGGTACTTGGCGAAATTACGAGAACTTTCGTGGGGATTTTTCCAAGGTCGCAGGTATTTTGGCGATGTGAAAGCAAATTACGGGAACTTTTATCCCAGCGTGTCGTTGGGCGCGGCGGCGTGGGTGGCTGCTGGGCTACAGATTTTGAATCTCCCGCCTTGCCTGCTTATCAGACCACACTGCGCATGCTCGTAACTTCGGGAACTTATCCCGAAGGATGTGTTTCGGGGCGGTGTGAATGCAGGAATAATTAACGGGTATTTTTTAGCCTTAAAAAGTTCTCGTAATTTAACGGGGATTCTTGTGATCGAGGCGGTTTACTATAAAATGTATGTCTTTAGGACTACCCCACAGAAAAGAATATTTTGGTGCCCCCTTCAAAAAGCCCCATCTAGTGCCCCCTGCTGAAAGTGGCACCTGATGAGGTCCTAGACCACTCCTGAAATCAATTATAGTGAAAGCTAGCTGTGTCATGTACAACCGGAAGTGATAGCAAGCTATAGTAGGGTACAAAATAATCCATGATGAACATCTTATATATAAAATTGATTTATTTATAAGGAATGAGGCACGCCAGTAGCCAGGGAAGTTTCGGGGTTCCGCGGGACCCAGCACTTTGCCAAAAGAGGAAAAGAAGGGAGGGGGGGGGGGGAGAAAAAATACAAAGGAGTAGAGGAAAGACAAGAAAAAAACATAAAAAAAAGAAAGTGAACGAAAAAGGGGAGGGGAATAATTGGATAAAAACTTTCAGGTAATTAAAAAATCGCTCATAATTATGCTTTCTTGATTTGGATACTATCTACTCACGAGGAAACCATATAGGCCTAGGACAAAAATATTCCGTTTTAAAGTCAATCTGCAGCAATAATATTATCCTCCTCATGATTCGAGTTTTAATTATCATTTTGTTTCAGTAAGATACGCATCATTATGTTAATGATTACAAAAAGTATTGTTACCTTTTTTTATTCAAATTGAATTTTGCTGCTTTCCTTTAAACCACATTTTTCTCTGAAGAGGACTTCGATCTAAAAGGGCAAGTTCACTCCAGAAAATCAAACAAGTATAACAATGAAAATTTCATCAAAATCGGAAGTAAAATGAGAAATTTATGACAGTTTTGCTTATTTTTCACAAAATAGCTATGTGCACAACTCAGTGACATGCAAATGAGAGAGTCGATGATGTCTCCCACTATTTTTTTTTCATCGTTTTAATTATACAATATTTTAATGCAGATTTGACAAGAATGACCAACATAACTGAACCATAAAATGTTTAAACAACAGCATTTCACATGTTCAGGGAGGATTAAAACTTTGTTTCATTTGGCATTGAGGTGAGTGGGTGATGTCATCAGTTTCCTAGTTTGTACAAACCAAAATGTGCATAATAAGTATTTTGTGAAATTAAGCGAAACTTTAAAATGTCATAACTTACTTATTTTGCATCCGATTTGGATTAAATTTTCAGTTTTATGCTTGTTGCATTTTTCTCATTTTACTCAAATCCGCTTTTTCTTAGGGTAGACTTGTCCTTTAAGAAGAATTGGGATAAGGAGGAAACACCAGGGGAAAACAGGACATGGATTTATAAACAAAAAATGGAAATGATAATTACAGATCCCACCACGGAAAGCCTGTAAGTAGGCGTGATTATTTTGTGAGGGGGAAAACAAAACAAAACCCAAGAAGGTGGCGGGAAAACGACCTTGTTGCCCTAGTAACAGGAGCCGTTCATGTTATCACCTGAGGGAATTTGATGAGCACTCGTGGATGGACTGGTCTGTAGCCTCATTCTGACCTGAATCTTTGCATGCCCTCAGACATTAAAGACATGTTTTTTAGCTTTATTTCGTTTCTCCTTCCTAAAGTATTGTTCTACATGTATAACGTGTCCCATCTTGAATTGAATGTTATGTTATTCAATCAATAAAACCGAAAGGAAAAGAAAACCGTGAGAGCAGAAAATTAAAAGCTGTCGGGTGAATAGGGGAAACTCGACAAATCTAAATTTTGATCACCCGTTTTGAATATTTGTTTTATAAAATGTATCTTATAATAATAATAATATGCATGCTTGAATGGCCGTTTAGATATACAGGTTACCATGTTCACTTATTATTTCCACTATTTCCTAAGCTGGGTTACTAAACCAATACCCTCATTTGTGGACTTAACTGCGGTAGCATAAACATTGGTTCAATCAGCCACATCTTTTACAGCGAAACCCTTTGACAGTGTGTACAAGCATTTGGAGTCTATGCAATTTACCCGGCGCGAGCACGTGAAGTTAATTAGATGAATATGCTTTAGCCAATCAGCGGCGTAGCTGTAAAGTCACCGATTTTTCGCTGGATAATGGGCGTGTCCTTCCGTGCGTGTTAATGCATATGTGTATAGAGCATTGCGGCTGTTCTTGCTATCGTCGGGAATAATGTTTGGCGGTGGGAATTATTATCACCCAGCCGTAGAAAGGTCTTTATAAGATTTCATTTTATGATAGCCTTTGTTTTCTGTTGACTGATGGCCGTGTGTTGAATCTAACCCCTCGATGATGCCATATCTGTGGAATTTTCATTTAACATGACTTAAGGCTGTTCCAAACAGTCAGGGCTAGAGAAATTCCGACTCGATGTATTAAAATGAAAAAAATAGAAGAAAAAAAAAACATGACAAATACACCAAACGAATATCCCTGATCATGTCCTGATGAGGCACAATATGACCTCCATATGTATATTACAGGCTTTGATTTGGACTTGAGTGTGAGGAGAGACTTCGTGATTTTTTAAAAATGTTTTTTTTTTCTAATCAAAGTTTTCTTTAACGAGTAGGCTGACATCTTTAATCGATACCCCGTTAATACTAATTTAAGTTAAGGAGATCGATTTTCACACCTCCGTTAAAAAGAAAGGGTTGATAATAATTTTGAAGATTTAGAATGTTCCCCACTCTTAGCCAAACAGGTGAGACTCGGCAATCCGCCATAATAAAAAGAAAACCTACGTTTTAAAACGCAATGTTGAGTTTTTGTTTGCCGTAGTTGTGTTCAATTCAGGCAAGATCTCTCAGCCAATATTTGATTGACTTGTTTTCACGGCAAACCCTCCCGGGTACACACACCATCTAGGCCGGATACATGTACACTGTATCGCTTGTGTTTATTTTTAATAAATAAGGGCGAGTTTTTTTCGCTCACGTAAGTGCAATCTTATCGTTCGAACCCCCGTTGCGGCTACCCCCAGGGTAACTTGATAATTTTCCTTGCTTTGTTGTTGGCCAGCTAATCCCTATGGAATATTGTGCAGCCTCGTCTGCCGCAGTGTGTATAGTGTGAGGCTGGATTGCCAGCTTATATCAGCGTGAAATGCAATCGGTTTCTGTGCCCGCATTCCGCGGATAAGTGGTAGGTGAGGCTTTCACCAATTTGTCAGCTGAACTTTAGTCAGGCGTGATCACGGTGTCACTCACAGGGCGTGGCCTGTGGACGAACGCGCCGCTGATTGGTTGCTGAATCTACTATGCTGACATAAATTAGCGGCACGTGAATATCTCGGTTCTTACTGGTCACGTTCAATCGCCGTCGGTGATACAGCCAATCAATTACTTTCCTTTTATGGAATATATCACTTGTTTCTTTGTCGTCGCGTCCCGCGTGGAAACTGACCTATTATGTGGTATCTAAATGCCGCACATGATATAGTTTATTCTAAGCCAGATTTATAGTTTTGGATATGGAAAAAAAATTAAAGTGGTTGACGGGTGGTGCAGATTTTCAAAATATATTTTTTGGTTAATTTTCGAACTAAAACATGGAACATGTATACTTTTGAGGCTTTTGAGGTATAACGGCGGTATCTATTTCCCCCAACAACTGAATATATCCTCGTTGAACTACAAGTGTACACCAGCGCTGAATTGACTTGGACGAATATACGCAGACACTATATACGCGGGCAAATTACTTCCCACCACACAAACAGTGTATTGAGTATTAAAGCCTGTCATGCCCGCCCATTGGATATACACGTAGTGTGTGTAAGCGCGTTGTGTGTATGCACGGGATATATGTTTTACACACACTGCGTGCATGCTTCGCTGTTTGGAACGGCTAAGTTTACACATGAATTGAGTATTCATGGCTCGGACACCAAGGCGTTTCTTGAGGATTTAGAGTATTGGAATATATCATCGTCGATTTTTACATTTATTCTGGATTCTTAAAAGGAGTCAGTTACCTATTGCCGCCATGTATCCGCAGACCAGGCATGCAGTAAGTGAAATATTTCGTTGTTTTTGTGTGCTAATGATATAAAAGTCGGCTAGAAATAGTGTTAATGTTTATGAGTGCTGTGTGCGGTGCGGTGTACGCGGTACGCATATCGCATAAACCCGACCATAGCAAACACACTATCAATCAGTCATGAATTGCTCAGCTAATTCACTGTGGTCCCATTGACTGATATTGCAGTAAGTCGTGTCATACTTTGTCTAAGACATGGAATGTGCCAGTGCATTGTCCATTGATTGTATTGATTATACTAGATCATGATGTTTTGATGTAGCTCCTTAGGCTTAGGCTTAGATATTCACTTCCTTGTTTTTATTTCAGACTATCTTATTGGTTGCCTTATTTTTTGTGTGTGAATTTTTATTTTAATTTTTATTTTTTGATTAAATGTTGTGAGGAATGTTGAAATGATGACTGATGTCTGGTCCTGATTGTTGTATTTTTATGAGTCTTAGGATCTAATGTTAAGCATCTCTTTGTTATTTAAGAAAATTTTCTTTTAAACCCTCTACCGTACCGGTAGGCTACTTGTATTTTACCTTAAATTTAGCCAACTATGCCTGGCCATGACCTGGGCAAAAAAAAGTTGGCGGATGTTCATCTTGTGTCTGATCATGGTGTAATTGCCTGGCCTTGCAATAGATAAAAGGCCTGGGCCGGTTCCCCTGTACTTACAGATGCAAAAAGGATTTAAAACAGAAAAAAGTTGTTTTTTTTGTTGTGTACTCATTACGTACATGCTTCATATGCTCTATCCATGCCGATGGAGCATCCGTCCATCAGAAAGAGGGAGGAAAGTTATACATGGAACGTATATACATAGTTAGTAGTACAGAAATAGAAAGGATGTAAGCGTATGCATCTCGTAAATAAAGTATTCAAAATCCTCGGTAACAACCCCTTCGGAGCTGTCATCCACTTCCATCCGTTTTCCGATTAACATCCCTCTAACGTCCGCGCTACATACTACCAACGTCCATTCGTGTCCATTATGTTTTCGCAAAATTTTTACTAATTTGGTCCATTTCTGGAGCGGATGAAAACGGATGGAGCCACCCCCGAAATTGTGCTTGTACGCTTGTGTTCCTTATGAATGCGTTTTATGTCCGTCAGTCAGTGGGACCAGGCCTTAGATTTGTACGTGCAATGTTTTTGATCATGTGCTGCCCCTTTCCAAATGGCTGAACACTAAAGGCCACCGCACAGTCTTCGACTGGCTTGCGACTGAGTGAGGGGAGATGTGACGTCACAGCTCTTGTCAGCTTGAGAGTCAGACCGGTCAGAGACAAGTCGCAAGGAAAATCGTAAGGATTATGACTGGATCGCAAGCTCAATCCAACTTCCAGCCAATCAGACAGAAGAATTCACGGTGCGTATATGATAAACGACGCGAACATGCAGTAGTAAGCGCATTTTCTCAGTTGCAATGGCAAAAAGCGCATGGGTGAATCGCAGACAGCATGGTAGTCAGATCGCAAGGTATGGATGTCGAGGCTTATGACTACCTTGCGATTCATCTCTACTCACTTAGTCGCAGACCAGTCAGGTCGTAAGGTGTGCGATGGCCTTAAAGCTACTATTTTATAATTTACAAAAAATTCAGTGATGCAGGAGTGATGAGGACGTACCCCTGTTACGCTTCACACTTGAATAACTCATTTGACAAACTTATATTTTGCTACCCCAACATGCATAACTTGGATGACCTATTTCATGAAACTTGAACATCTTGCCCGAGTTTCAGGTCACATGACCAAGGTCAATTATCATTTAGGCCTTTAGGGTCAATGAACTTAAATCATGGATGTTGGGGATATCATCAAAATCTCAACCTCTCTCTCTTTTCTTTCTCCATTAAGGTCAGAGATCACTGATATCAGTAAACATGGCTGAAGATGCTTTTTATGTGTTGCTAGAGTTAGACAAGTTGCTGAGAAGGTCTTGGCAGGTTGTGTGAAGATTGCGAATGAAGTATAGAATAAGAGTGTGGAGCTTGGTTTTACTGGTACTGCTGATGCGTACAGTGGGAAGAAAGAGGATACATTCTAGAATTTACTGGGGGTCTGCCTCAAAGAAACCTGCGAATTGTCTGGTATTGTTGTAGTCTTTACATGTATGTGATTGATGAGGTCATGGCGCACAGATGCAGTGGCTGGACAGGATGAAACAAAGTGTTCAACATCTTCTGGATTTACGGAACACAGTCGACAGATGTCATCAGAAGCCTTTCCAATTCTGAAAAGTCTGGCCTGAGTCAGTAAACTTTGAGTGAGATTTGGGCTCTGGTGCCAATAGCTGGTCTCAGGGTGGGATTAGCTATATGTCCAGGATACAAGTTAAAAAACCAAGTTTAAGTTTTTGAAATGTCAGAACATTGAAAGTATGGATCTAGATCATGAAACTTGGACTGTTGCACCTAACAAGGTGGATATGTGCGCAAAATAAATATCCTATATTATTATTATTATAAAAACATGTAAGACTTATAAAGGATCACTGATCATCTTGCATTAGTTTTAGGTCACGTGATTAGGGTCAAAGATCATTAAGGTTCAATGACCTTTGACCATGCTGGAGGTTATTTGTTGAAATTCCATCATAACTTTGAAAGTTCATGGATCTAGTTTATGAAACATGGACACAGGGGTAATCAGGTATCACTGATTGTCTGGAAGAGTCTTAGGTCACATGATGAAGGTTAAAGGTCATG